>NC_080074.1:17994362-18311237 GCF_949987535.1 Balaenoptera acutorostrata
GCCAATCTCACATTTCTGCAAGGGCACTTGGGCGAACGATTCCCAGCCAGATACTTGTTTATTAGGGTCAGTGTGAATAAGCTCCTTTGAACAGCAGTCTAAGAGAGGCCGTTGCCTATTATGGAGGAAAACTGCTCAAAAAGGACCAGTGAATAAAACAGGTTACCAAGCAATGTAGGCTATGTGTGTCCATTTTTTTAAAATATACAGAGGTATACCAGAGAAAAAAGTGGAAGGGTATTTATCCAAACTGATAACAATGATTATCTCTAGATGATGGATTTGCTGGCAATTTCTAGTTTATTCATTTTGACTTGTATGTATTTTCTAAATTTTCCGTTATAAACAAGTATTTCTTTCATATCATAAAAAATAATCGTTTAAAAAACTGCAGGGCTTCCCTGGTGGCGCAGTGGTTGAGAATCTGCCTGTCAATGCAGGGGACACGGGTTCGAGCCCTGGTCTGGGAAGATCCCACATGCCGCGGAGCAACTAGGCCCGTGAGCCACAACTACTGAGCCTGCGCGTCTGGAGCCTGTGCTCCGCAACAAGAGAGGCCGCGATAGTGAGAGGCCCGTGCACCGCGATGAAGAGTGGCCCCCGTTTGCCACAACTAGAGAAAGCCCTCGCACAGAGACGAAGACCCAACACAGCCAAAAATAAATAAATAAATAAATAAAAATTAAAAAAAAAAAAAAGGAATGTAAGTTACATGGATCAGTGGAAAGAGGTTATGATGTTATTGGTTCAATTGCGTGTTTCCCTTGTGTGTATTTTTCCACATCACATTTAAAAAAAAAAATTGCAAAAAATCTCTGTGCCAAAGAAGTAACAGCAAGACCAACCCACAGAAATCAGCCTCAGCAAAATCGCAGATTCAACAGAGAATCGTGAGGTCGGAAGAAACGCTAGAGGGATTCTACCCCAGCTGACGGAGGAGGGTCAATCTGTTTGTAGAAGTCCCATAGCTGCTCTGATATGATGTAAGGATCACGTGTCCATCTTCCCCTCCATCCATGTAGGTAAACCTCACTGGACTCACACAAAAGTGAGGGCAGAGTGGATTAAGAGAGGGAAGCCCACTCCTGCTGACCTAACCCAGACCAGACTGCCAGCCCCCATCTGATGCTCTCTAGAGGTCTCACCCCAATCCCTTGGGTACCCACCCCCCCACCGCTCTGCTGGCAGAACAGTTGATATTTGTTTTTCCTGTGACTTGGTGAGGAACAGCTGCAGAACACAGATCACGCTAAACAAATTTGTGACTCTGGAGTCGGCTCCACGGTACAATTTCTAATTCATACAATGCCTCCAGTTTTGCTATTTCAACTAAATCATTTATCAATCCCTTCACGGATGTCAGTAAATCCCAGCATCTGGGGACCTGCAAACATTAAAATAAGAAGCTATAAAAAATATTAGTAAACCAGTTGAAAACTCAATTAGCAATAAACTCTACTTGCATTACACCTAAAAAACAAAACCAGCCACCTCCTCCTCTGAAATTAAATAAACATCCTATATCAGCAGTGTTTCAAAGAGCTTTTTCTTTCTTTTCAAAAGCACTCCTGATCTCCCATCTGGTACCTTGGTGAGCAGGGGATTGCCTATGGATCAGGCAGAAAGGAATAAAAGATGAAAGACACCTAAGTTTCTGCTGCTAGAAAGCAAACGTGGTTGACAATTGGTTGGGAAATGGTCTAGAAACCGTATCATTTGAAAAAAATCTAGTTTGAATCACGACTGGGAATTGACAAATATTTACCCAAGTCAAATCAAAGAGGTACAAGTATTATCCTTAACCACAATAATTAAGGATGGGGAACTAATATTCTGTGTTGCCATTACAGAATACTTTCATTTAGTTACTCAGTCTTCATAACCACTGCATGAAGTAGACAGAGTTGCAGTTATTCTCAGTTTTTAAGATGAAAATTCCCTGGGACTCAGAGATGGAAAGTGGCTTGCTCAAGGGCACACTGCTAATGAGAGTCTGTGCTGCCCCCTGAACCCAGGTCGAGGGCTCCAACCTTTTTCCTTTCCTTTACGACCTGCTTCAGGGACCACACCAAGGACAAGAAATCAACACACACTAAGATCCTACTACGTGCCGGCTGCCATCTAGGCAATGCAAAGCCTTCACTTTAATTAATAACCCCTGGGACCATCTGAGTTTATATTTCATGTAAAACTGACTTCCTGCTCCCCTTCTCCACCCAGATGGAGCTCACTGAGTCATTCCAAAATGGGAAATGAGGCTCAGGATGTTTAATCAAAAGCAACGTCTCCTCTTTGCCAAGATTCCTTGCTCTAATCCTGACACAAAGAGAATGAACAGGTGGCTTCTGAAAAGCAAGGAGGTAGGAGTACTAATAATCTCCAACTTCCAGAATACCTCCTCCAAGTTTCCGACGTGCTACGGAAGAGAACTCTTCATTAGCGGCCATTCAGTTGGGGTGAAAATCCTGTGTGTGGTAGAGACCAGCCTTCACCGACTCTCACCTGCCCTGGTCAGAGGAAGCTGCCATGAATCAGGAGGCGGAGCAGGGAGAGGTGGAAGAGCAAACCCTTAGGAACCAGTAGAGAAGGGTCGCTCATGTCTACCACGTTCTGGGCACTGCCTGCTGCTATTTACATACTATCTCATTTAACCCCAGCAACAAGCTGGGCAGGTGCTACTATTTCCATGTTAACAGAAGAAACCAACTCTCAGAGAAGTTGTCAGTTGCTCCAAAACACACGACTCAAACAAAGCGACATCAGGATTTGGGTACAGGGGAATCAATGTGCATATAAACTCTGTCACATCACCCGCAGAAGAGTGAATGAGAAAAGCCCGGGCTCGTGGCGGGAGGAGAAAGTGGACCAGGTCAAGCTCCGGACGAGGTCATGTGGGTTCACGTCTCCTGTGTGCCAAGCCCTCCCTAGCAGCAGAGATGTCATGGGAAGGATAAGAACCATGGAAATCCAAGATAGAAGAGACTGGACCTGTCCCTCAGACCCCTTCCAGCTCCAGCATTCTTTGACTGAAATTCCTCCCCTGGCTCGTTCACTCAGTAACCTCAAATCTTGGGATCTGTCAGGACCGTGGGTGGAGATAACGTCAGTTCCCACAGATGTGAGGTCAGAGGGGAATGTCAGATACACACCCCTTATGAGGGCTGGCTTTGGGGTTCACTTTGTGAAGAAGGGGATGTGGAGGAGGGACAGAGTCAGAAAGATGAAATCTTCTATCTTCATAAGGCTCAATCTGAGATGCCAAGTCCAGGAGAGGACCTCAAACCTGGTGGAAATTTCCTTCAGGCCTTTCTCTCCTGCTCACTGTGTACAGTGACCTCTTTCATGGGCCTCCTTTGGCTGACAAAGTGAGCTTTCATGTCCTCTGTGCAAAATCGGTTTCTCTGAAAATAGAAGAGACTTCCACAGCCGTGTTTTCCCTTGGGCTGAATAGCGAGGCTACCTCACGAGAGGCGGAGGCCTGGCCATCAAACCTAGCCATTCAGTGGGAGGTCAGCTTGGGCAAGTCCAAGGGTGAGCTAGAAACTCCAGGCTACAGGGCTTCTCCAAGCTTTGGGAACTCAGGGTTTTCCCCATTCTGGGCTTGGTACCCTACAGACCTCTGGGGCTAAGAACAGAACCTCTGTATAATCAAAACTGCATCAACAACCATGTTTTTGAGCATCTCCTATAAGGCCAGGATCTGAGCAAGATGCTAGGATACAGCAGTAAACAAAACAGATGTGGCCCCTGGAGATTACAGTCTACGGTCTAGACCAATACTGTCCAACAGAAGTACAATGTGAGCGACACATGCCAGTTTACATTTTCTAGTAGCCGCATTAAAAAAGTAAAATAAAACAAATTATTTTTAATAATGTATTTTAGTTAACCCAATATATCTAAAACAGTATCACTTCAATGTATAATCAATACAGAATTGCTAATGAGATAACTTACATTTGGTGGGAGAGGTGCTGAACCTTCAAATTCTGTTGTGTATTGAACCCTTACAGCACATCTCGGTTCACACTAGCCATATTTCAAGTGCTCAATAACCACCTGGGGCTTGGGGCTACCATACTGCACAGCACTGCTGTGGACTGTAAAGATGGAGAACGAGGTGGGGAAATAATGTTATCATCAATAATAATAGTTATTAAGCAGTTACCATATGCCAGTCACTCACGTGATCTTCCCCAAACAACCCTATGAGAATGTCATCCCCATTTTACAGATGGCAAAAGTCAGATACAGAGAGGTTCCATCACTTGCCAAAGTCACACTGCTGGTAAATAATGGCACACAGACGCAGAACCCAGAGCCTGTGCTCTCACCCATCACAATACCCCAATTCTTGAGCACGGAAGCTATGAAGGGCTTCATGTTGAATACTGAGTCTGTTAAGTAAAGTGGAAGTAGTTTATAATGTACCTTCTGCAACCAAATGGCCTGGGTTCACACCTTGGCTCTACCACTGATTAGCTGTGTGACCTTGGGTAAGTTACTTGGCCTTCCTGTGCCTCAGTTCCCTTGTCTATACAGTGGGGATAACAGAGCCGACCTCAAGGGTCATCATGAGGATTACACGAGTTAATACAAAGTACCCAGCACCTTGCTTGGTACTTGAAGAAGCAATCAGTAAGGAGTAGCTCTGGTTCTTGCGGTATAAACAGGGCTCAGATGCTGGGGATTTCTGACAGGTATGCCTGGAAGGAGGAAGATGGAAGAAGGAGGCAGAGGAAAAGGGCCAATCATCAATCCACAATGAAATGCCAGAGTAACGGGCCCCACAGCTGCTTCCCTATCTTCAGATAAACAAGATGGAATATAAGGTACATGCTGCTGTGGGTTGAATTGTGTGTGCTTTTCCAAAATTCATATGTTGGAGTCCTAACCCCCAGTACCTCAGAAAGTAATCTTATTTGGAGATAGGGTCTTTATAGAGGTAATCAAGTTAGAATGAGGTCATTAGGAAGGACCCTAATCCAATATGGTCAGTGTCTGTATAAGAAGAGGAAATTTGTGAACAGACAGCTGCACAGGGAGAACGCTGTGTGAACATGAAGAAGGTCATCTGTCAACCAAGGAGAGAGCCTGGGACAGCTACTGCTCTCACAGCCCTGACAAAGAACCAGCCCTGCCCACACCTTGATCTTGGACTTCTGGCCTCCAGAACTGGGAGACAATAATGTCCGTCATCTAAGCTGCCCCCTCTGGTACTTTGCCATGGCAGCTGCAGGAAACTAAATCACTCTCAGATACACATCTTCCTCATCCCCTTGACCAAGTAATGCTGCAGATGGAGGCGCTGCCAAAGGGCCTCCAGATCAGTGTGCAGCCCCAGTCCACACGGCGTGCTTGTAAAATCTCAGTCTCCTGGGCCAGCTTGCTTCGGTGGGGACGTGGCAGTGGAAAACTACCCAGGAAGGTGGGCTGCGTCCCTGAACACTGCTCACTCTGTTTCCCCTGCTACCTTCAAAATCCCCCTCTGTCAACTGAAAGGGAAATAAAGTGTGTCTTTATTCGGGCCCAGGCTCCCTTGGACACCACACTCCCGCCTGAGCCAAGGCAGACACAGTGGCTCATTGAGCGACGTTCTCCCTCCGCATGTTCCCAGCACACTCCAAAGGGGCCCTCGGACCCTCCAAAATGCACAGACATCCATCCAAGGTCTGAGCTTGCAGCAACCGAGGGGGAAGGTGGCAGAAGCTGCTCAGGTGGCCAGCGCCACGATGCCCTGGTGATTCAAACATACGAGGCACTGGAATTTTCTCTCCTTCTTTTTCCTCCCAAAGCCCAGCAATTTGAGACAATTATTCCTAATTTTCCAAGCTGTGAAATGCGACGTGCATTATTTCTCACATGCTGCTCGCAGACAGAACATGGGGTTTGGGGGGCCAGCCTGCAAATGATTCTGCGGGGTTTTTCTCATCTGCCACGCAAGAAAGAAGGCACTGGGACTCCCGGGATCAATTCTCCATCCTGAAAACTCCTGCGTGAGGGGCAGGTTCCTAAAAGACCTCACGTTGCTCTCCATGAACAGCTTCTTAGTTCCTAATCAATTGTGCCTCTCTCCTGGGAGAATTAACCAAACATAGTGAGTCTTGTGTTAGAAGAAAATGCAGATAACTGAAAATAATGTAAAATGTGGACGAATGGTCATTTTAGGTGAAGGATGTGAAACCCTCGAAGTTTACTCTTTTTGTTTCTCTCCCAGAGATGAGAAAGACCTGCAGATTGTGAATTATGGATGCTTCCTAGCACAGGGAACGTGGTCCACTAGATTGTTATGTAACTGGCAAAACAAGTCAATGTGGTAGCACAGGGCCGGACTGACTATGCAGAGACCCAGGGCTGGGACTGGGCTCTAGAAGCTTCACAAGCTGTGTGGGCCTATGTAACTCACTTTCCCTGAGCCACACTTGCTTCCTTTCTTCATCAATTAAAAAAAAAAAAAAAAAAGAAGAAGTTTGATTAGGCAATGTCTATAGGTCTTTCCCAGCATGCGGTCCTTTTGCAAAGAATTCCATATATCAGAAACAGTGAAACCTTTTGTATGAACTTTTATGAGCAAGAGGCAGGGACTTGGGCTGGGTCACCTCTGTAGCCTCTAGAAAGGGTCAGTAAACGCTTGTTGAACAGAAAGACAATAAATAAGGACTTGACCTTCCTTTCTCCTCTACTGTCTCCTCCTCCACCCCCCAAAACCCACTGTGAGTATGAAGATGGTTTGTGGGTGTGTGTTACTCTATAACTCACTGGCTGGGGGCAACATTCCAATGCCCCCCGGAGCAAAGCTGGCAGGGACCACTTGTGCATCAGTCAGACTGACTGTAGTGAGCCTGGGGCTGAGGAGGTCCTGGAGTTCAAATTCCATGGAGGCCAAGGACGGGTCACAACGTGCACCCTGACTCTCAATGGTGGAGGTGGATCTAAACAGTGACTGTGGCCACTTGAGACAAACTGTCTGCTGTGATGAGGTCAGGGTACATACTATCTTTGGTCTGAAGACAGACCCTGGACCTCAGTCCCAGACTGACCACTTGCGTCTCAGTACTGGGGAGTCTCAGGCTTGACTTAGACAAAGGATAGGAGATGAACAGAAAAAATGAGGAAAGTTGGGTGGAGGTTATTAAAAGGGGCAGGATTTGGTTTAATTCAAGAGAAGTACTATAGTAGGAATGCTAATTATTTACCCCCTCTCTGTTCCTTACCAAGGAGAACCTGATTTTTTTTTTTTTGGCTGCATTGGGTCTTAGTTGAGGCATGCGGGACTTTTGTTGAGGCGTACAGGATCATTTGTTGCAGCCTGGGCTCTTCGTTGTGGCACGCGGGCTTCTCTCTAGATGTGGTGTGCGGGTTTTCTCTCTCTAGTTGTGGCACATGGGCTCTCTAGTTGAGGTGCACG
The DNA here is from genome assembly GCF_949987535.1 of Balaenoptera acutorostrata. NCBI lineage: Eukaryota > Metazoa > Chordata > Mammalia > Artiodactyla > Balaenopteridae > Balaenoptera > Balaenoptera acutorostrata. The sequence continues at coordinate 18,001,771 of NC_080074.1, forward strand.
AGTTCAGTAGTTGTGGCGCACGGGCTTAGCTGCCCTGTGGCATGTGGGAATCTTAGTTCCCCGACCAGGGATCAAACCCGCATCCCCTGCATTGGAAGGCAGATTCTTTACCACTGGACCACCAGGGAAGTCCCTAAAGAGTATCTGATTTTATTGGGAGTGGACAGTAAATTTCCTGACCTCCCTCGTGATGACCACCTGACATAGTTCTGCCCAATGAACTGTAACCAGAAATCTTCTGGACTTTATTCAGAAAGCTTTGCTTTCTAGCTCTAGGCACTGGTCTTGCATCCCCTCCTCCTTTCTGCTGCCTGGAATTCAGACGTGATAACTGGAGCTACAGCAGCCATCTTGCAACCACAAGGGAAATTTTCTGACCCGAGAGCAACTCTAACTCTGCACTTCTCATGACAAGGGACAAAAAAACCCTCTTAATTTATATAAGCCACTATAGTGAGGTCTCTGTAACTTATATCTGAATGGGCCCACAGTGATTTAACAGGTTTAACAGCATCCCCATTACACTCTGGAATTTTCTAACCCAATTGAGCTTCTAGGGTTCAAGACAATTACATTTCCACTCTTCTTTTTACCCAAATCTCTTATCCACTTCACAGAACAGTTTATCTGTGATGCTGATCATCCAGTATATTCTATCTGAACAACAAGAAGTGAGGCAAGGCAGCCTGATGTTTGCTAGTGACCTCTGGCTGTGGAAACTGAGAAGGAGTCCCCTGCCTGCCACACACCTTTCCCAGCCTCGGGAGGGGCTCCTGCTCCTCATGCACATCGTAGAGGAGTCACAAGAAGACAGTTTTCCCTTCTGTCCCGCCACAGGCACAGCCCCTCATCCTCCAGCCTGGGGTTCAGGGTAAAGGCTTGATGGGTCTTCAAGGGAGTGAAAATAGAAGGAATCCATCTTTCAACATCCTGCTGAGGCTGGAGGGGCAGAGCTGCCTCCACACTGGCATCCCCTAAATCAATCAGGAAAGAATTAAAAGAAATGCCACAGAGTGGAAAATACCTTCTTGCTGCTCCAGCTCCAAGGGTGGGGGGATCTGTGCTGAGAGCTGGAAGTCTGCTCCAAGCTCTGCAAAGATGCTCACCCCACCACCACCCAAAGCAGGGCACGCAGAAACCTTTCCTGTAGACTCCACAAAGCCCCCTGCCATTTCCGTCAACCGTTACTGGGCATAACTGCAGCCTCCTCCCCGCAACTTCTGAGCACGTCCTAGAATTTCATGAAGGAGTAGACAGAGACAAAGACCCAAAACACACGTGCTAGTAGGCAAAGGCCAAGAGAAATGAGAGCTAACGGCGTGTTCCTTATTTGCCAGACACTGTGCCAAATATTTCACATAGATTCACTCAGTCCTCACAGGGGAGGTGCCGTGATCATCTCCATTCTGAAGAAGGAGGGGCTGGTGGTCCGATGATGAGGTCTACATCTGGGGGAAGCTAGCAGTGGAGATTAACAGGAAGTAAGGATGGAGGGGATGCATGGTTATCAAGTTCACCAGCATCCTTCTGGAAGGGACCTGTATCACCCAGTTTGGGCAACGTGCTGGGGTCATCTGGCACCAACTCCTTGCTCCTGGTGCGTGAACAGGCCAAAATCTCTAAAGAGCCTTGGGCTGGGGGCAGGAGGTACACAGGAGGTCTAGCCCCCACAGGAATGGTGAAGGAAGCTTCCCCGCCGGGTAGACCCCTCCTCCTCTGTGCAGGGTGTCATGCCCGTGGGGAACCCGGGAGCCAGGACGCTGTACCCCAGCTGGGAGCGCACTGCGTTATCTCCCATCTTATAACCCGCTGCATACACTGCCGCATCCTGGGCCATTTCCCACTAGGCCTACGGGCATCTTGCTGTTGATCTCATCACCATCCTGTTGTGACAAGCAAGCAGCTTCTCTCACACTCCTGGCTTTTTAGAAAACTTGACAGGGAGGAGCCAATGGAAAAGTCTTTGGGTTCCACTAAGCGCCAGGATAAACCCGGAGCATTCTGAAGGCAGAGGGTTAGTTGTCCAATAATTTGTCCAGTGCTGCGGGCAGCCAGAGAGCTTCCTTCCTTTACAATTCTGGTCGCAGTCTTCAAAGAAGCTCCCTCCGTGAAGCCAGGGTCTTTGTCTTCTAGATTATCCTCGCATCCCCAGCCCTTAGCATATATCAAGTGCTTGATAATTATAAAATGAATGTCGCAAACCCGGCACCCCTTACCTTATCATATGAAGACAGCAAAAGGCTAAAGAGGAGGCCCAGCATGCTGGGCGCCCCCTGGCCTCACAGGGCACCCCACTACTTTCTGCCAACTGGGAAACCACCCCTCCGTGATTTGCTCCAGACCATGCGGCAGGGTGAGGGTGTGTTCACTGCCCTGGGAGCAGCACCGTGGCCCCCTGCAAGTGCAAGCGATGTTGAGATGTAAATACAGCACCCTCTCGAGGTTTTTCAGCAGGTCCTTGACACTCTTTCGGGGGAAGAGGGGTGGAGACAAGGGTCTGGGGTGACTGGTCAAGGCTATGCAGGGGAACTGCCCAGGAAACTTTTTCGGGGCACTCCTCACTGCTTGGGCCTGACTCCACAGTATAACTATGCACCCACCACTTAGGAATTGCAGGTGCAGAGCCATACGGCCTGGGTCCTAATCCTGTCGCTACCTGCAACATGGCCTTGGGTGTGTCCCCTCATCTCTCTGAGCCTGTTTCCTCCCTGGATATCATGGTAGTACCTAGTTTGTAAGGCTGTTGATATGATCAAAGGAGATGATGTAAAATGATGTCACAAATACAGACCCCACACCAGGACCTGGCACATAGTAGGGACTCGATAAACATGGGTTGTTACATTATAGGGCTACTGTGGTTGTGGTCCATATTTAGCTCTCACTTAAAGGGAGATGTAGTTTTCTTTCTTCTCAGGTACTGGACTTTGCTTACATACACTGTGCCTCCCATTCGTATACAGTTTGGCACATGGAAAAGGGAGTGCTGGGGGTGGCAGCTGACAGGGTACCTGCCACAAAGTAGGTGCTCAGGAAATCTTTGTTTAAAAAGTGTAAATGCAGGTGGAAGCAACCCAAATATCCATTAGTGGATGAATGGATAAGGAAAATGTGGCATATACATGTAATGGAATATTATTCAGCCTTCAGAAAGAAAGAAATCCTGTAGCATGCTACAACATGGATGCACCTTGAGGACATTAGGCTAAGTGAAATAAGCCAGTCACCAAAAGATAAATACTGTATGATTCTACTTACACAAGGTTTCTAATGTATTCAAACTCAGAAACAGGAGGCAGAAAGGTGGTTGCCAGGGGCCGGGGGAGGGGGAAATGGGGAGCTGTTGTTTGAGCGGTACAGAGTGTCTGATGTGCAAGAAAAAAAGTTTGGAGATCTGTTGCACAACAATGTGAATATACTTAACACTACTGAACTGTAAACTTGGAAATGACTAAGAGGGTGAATTTTACGTTATGTGTTTTTTTACCACGATGTTTTGAAAAAGGAGGTAAACAACTTCCCTAGATGGAGTGGGCGGTCATCAGGCCCAGGGTGAAGTGGGTTGGCCCACAGCGTGGGTAGAAATCACCTTCGGAGCAGGGTGGCAGCCCCTGGCCCTTTGCACCTGCTTCCGAAAAGGAATACAGCTCAGGATCAAAACCAACAAGACTCACCAACTCACAGCCTCACTTCCACCTGGGAGCCATGTCGGGGCTTCCAAGATGAAGAGGGTAGCTCTTCCTGGACTGGCTTTGTAAATGATGTCTCTGTCTTGGGTCTTAGGAATTTAACAGTTTCCCCACCAGGACTGGGCTTGATTGAGTTAAGAGCAAACACAGCAGTCGTAAAATATTTTCTAAATTATCCTGGATGCTCCCTCTGTTCTCCGGAGACAACCCAGCAGGATACACAGCAGTGATCGTTTGCTGGCTACATGACACTATTTCCTACTGTAGGCAGGCTGTCCCCCTTGCTGTCCCCTCACCTGTTTGGACCTTCCAAGCCTCTTGCAGCCCCCCAGGACGTGGGACACGGCATCAGCTGCTGCCTGCAGGGGCTGACAGGCCCGGCTCTCCAGCAGGCTGCTTCCTTTGTGTAATGAGATCAATTATCCTGCTGTCGACAATTACTGTCATTGCCCAGTGCCATTTTTAGTTTATTTGGTGGTCATTCTTCTCCTCTCAATCAAACTGCAAGTTTGATTGCACCGAAAATGTAAATGACTGTTAAAATAACACTAAAAAAAAAAAAAAAACCCCACCCAAAAAAACAAAACAAAACAAAAAAACCCACACCAACCTCTGCATTTTTCATGACTGTCTCAGAGTTGGGATAGGCAGGAAGGAGGCGACCTGACATTGTGCTGGGTTCGGCCACACTTCCTTTATGCCTCACAGCCTGGCTAAGTGGGTACGCTTATCCCTCCACTGCAGATAAAGAAACGGAGCCTGAGGGACATTACCGGCCTTGTCTAATGTCACCTAATCATTAAATCCAGAAATCAGTGGCCTTGCTCATGGATTTTAAGAGACGGGGATGAAGGATGGGGGGGGGGGGCGGGCCGGGGAGGGAGAGAGCGAGAGAGATTAATTCTGTACTGGGTAGAGGGAGCGTGGAGATATCACCCTCACCCCAACCCCCAAACACCTATCGGGAACTTCTGGATGCAAGATACAATGTATAAGAAACTAGGTCAAGTTAGCAAAAGCTGGAATTGGGAGGAGTCAAGGGCAATAGGAACAACAAGTTTTTTTAAAAAATAAGGAGCAAAGACAAGAGGGAGGGGATATGGGGACTTGTGTATGCATATGGCTGATTCGCTTTGTTGTGCAACAGAAACTAACACAGTACTGTGAAGTAATTATACTCCAATAAAGATCTATTAAAAAAAAAAAAAGGAGCAAAGAGCAATAAAAGGCTTAAGAAAAAAAAAAGAAGGCCACTGGGCTGGGAGTCATGGCCTCTGGGTTTATCTCATCAAAACCTCCCAGCATGGCCCTGGGTTGGGCACTTCCAGTCACTTTTCCCACTGGCACAAAGAAGCAGTGACCTGGGAGGGGGTAAGGCCGGGGAAGCCTGCACAGGACTGGTTCACAGGAGAAAGGCTGAGCGGGGGCCCAGGCTTCTCCCACCCCACCCCAAACTGGAACCATTCTCTTTATCTGAGGTCCCAAGGTCCCAAGTTAATATTTTTGTTTAAAGTGTTTCCCTTCTCAAAAATATTGGCAGGGGTGGGAGGTGGCCCTGTTGAGATATGTGAAGATGAACAGCACAGCGCCCTGAACAGAGGAGATGTTTGATCATATAATTAAATTATATGTACCCGAACATCCTCCCGTTCAAACCGAACAAACCAGGGTGTCACTTTCTTGGCTCACGTTGAACTCTTTTCAGCGTGAACTCACAGATCATTTTCCCATGAACGGATGCCAAATTGTAAATCAGGGCTCTTACATTCAGTATTAATATTTTAGTGCAAATAAGCAATGAGCACAAAGCTTTAAGCTAATTTAGAAATTAACCTGATGGTGTCGTGCTGGACAGCTTTGGACCAGGAGGTGAACTGGCAATGGGGCCACCAGTCAGGGGGTCCTGGAAAAATCCAGGTATAAAGGGCCATCTATTTGAAAATGGGGCTAAAAACTAGGAACAGTAATGACTAACACATACTATGTGTTGAGCTCTTCACAAGTACTAAGTCATTTAGCCCTTGTAACAACCCTACCAGCTAGGGCTACGGTGATCTGTGACTCACCCAGGATCACCGCGCGTGGGACGCAGACCAGGTGGTCTGGCTCCCAAGGCCCCCTTCTTATCCACCCTTACACGGTGAGGCTCTCAGCAATGCTGACTGAGGGAGCACCTACTGAGCGCAGGACCCTGGGTCACAGTTCGCCAAGCACTACTATGCTTTCCACATTGTAGGCTCAGATCAAATTCAATTGCAAATTCCAGTCCATGAATTGTCCCACTGGCTGGCAAAGACTTGGATGGGAACCTGGTCCCCCTTTTTGTTGCCCTGGAAACTTCATGGACACATGGGCTTCCCACCCCCATCAGCACCTCCTCCCCACTGCGGCCCCCCACCCCATGCTGTACCTACATCTCCAACGTGAGGAAGCAGAGTGTTCTGGTGACCCTTCCAGAGACCGCCCTGCATGAACCTGGATTCCAACTAGCAAGATTAACCGGGTGTCTCATGACCCCAGGGTTGATTAGGTATCTCAATCATGGCGCCTAGAGTTTGAAGCATAAATAGAAGATTCTCTCCTGGGAAGAGAAGTGCAAAACAAATCCCCCAAACCCTCCAGGTTCTGGCTGCAGCCCCAGGACACCCTGACCAAAGTGTTGGGCTAAGGTCCTCCCAAGAGCTCCAGCCCCTCCTCCACCTAGGTGACCTCCCCAGCACAACGTCACCACGGCCACTCTTCCTTTGCGGCAAGAATCCCAAGGATGTGCATGAAGACAAACCAGGGAAGTTCCTGAATTTTTCTGATCACATGTCCAGCACTGAAGACAGAGTGGGTAATTTTCATTATTGCAAAATGCTGAGTGCGAAGTAATGCCATTACATCCTCTCTCTTCCTCTCCGCCACCTCCACCCCTCTTCCCTCCAATTCTCCTCACACCTATCCATCTGCAGCATGGGGAAAATTTTCTTCTAAAACCAAGTAATTGACGGAGTGCCTCCTGGGTGCCCACGGCTGCCAGGACGCTGTTTTCAGGGGATGCCAGTGTGCCTGGCCCAGCAGCCACCGCCTCAGCGCCGTAATTTACTAAGATCTCGAAGGCGACCTCTGTTAGGTCAGCTCCCCATGCCGAGTGCTGCACTCCTCATTCCGTTATTCCAAGGGGGATCGTGACTACTCTGTATGCACTGGCGCAAAACTCATAATTTGCTAAACACACGATACTCCAGCTCCTGGGCAGCTGTCCAGATGAGATGGTGTGTTCAAAGATTTATTCTTTTTTAAAAAAGTACTGCTCTGTTCTAGAAGAAGCCATGGAAGGCTTCTTGCAGAAACCGCATCGGTCCACCCTGTGAGGCTGGCCTAGGCTGCTAGAGAGGAAGGCATTTGGAGTTTAGAGTAAAACAGACTGGAGTCCAATCCCAGCCCTGCTACTCATCTTGTAACCTCAGGCAGGATCTTGAGCCTTTCCAAGCCCATTTTTCCTTGCCTGAAAAAGGCTCAAAATAACATGTGCCCTACAGATTGGCTATAAGGATTAGAAACAGTATGTGTAAAATGCCCTGTAATGTAATACATTGCCCTGGACATGGAAAATACTTAACACATTATGGCTAAACTGCTGTTATGATGATTAATAACAATAAAATTACCCCCGGGGCTTCCCTGGAGGTGCAGTGGTTAAGAATCCGCCTGCCAGTGCAGGAGACACTGGTTCAAGCCCTGGTCCGGGAAGATCCCACATGCCGCGGGTCAACTAGGCCCGTGCGCCACAACTACTGAGCCTGTGCTCTAGAGCCCGCGAGCCACAACTGCTGAGCCCACGTGCCACAACTACTGAGGCCCGCACACCTAGGGCCCGTGCTCCGCAACAACAGAAGCCAACGCAATGAGAAGCCCATGCACCACAACGCAGAGTAGCAGCCAAAAATAAATAAATAAATAAATAAATTAATTAATTAATTAATTAATTTTTAAAAATTACCCCACATCTACACTATGGCAGGTTAGTTACCTCTGTTCTGGTACACTGTTCTGTACCCTACAGATGTTCCAAAAATACTAACAGTGAGTTGGTTATTCTTTGTTCCCTCTTCTCTCCATCCTCCCATCCATTTCCCATGCTTCTTTCTTTACCTGTAGGTGGACCCTATGGACCACATCAAAAGGGCTCCATGCTGGCTATTGGTTGACCTCTGTTTCAGTTTGGCCAATAGGAGGAACCAGCAGAAGGAGGGGGGGGGCGCGGAGAGAGAGAGAAAAAAAAAAAGAGAAACAGACGGGGAGACTGGAGAATGGACAGAGGAGACAGATTAGGGGATATCTTCCCTGCTTGCACCGCAGTTCCGGCAGTTCTGTGGCCCCATCCCTTCAGGCCTCAGGGGGGCAGTGGCTTATCTCTAGTGGCCAGTCTCAGGGTGCCTCTAATCTTATTAGTCTCCTTCCCTGCTCACATCTCTGTAAGTGCTTCCTTCATTAGAGCCTGAGTTGGATTCTCTTTCCTGCCAGACCCTGCTAATTCACTGAATTACCATGACAATCCCCTCAGGGGATCGTCATCATGTCAATGCTTAAAGGGAGTGGTCCAAAGGGGGCCCAGCTTTGGGTAAGGCCCCAAATGACTTTGAAACCCTGACTGGACAAAGTGAAACCAAATGCAGATGAGGCACTTGTAAAACATCAGGTGCCTGAGGCTTTCAGGACTGTATGTTCCATATAATAGCAAAACAGTGGAAATAATATAGACGCCCAGCAACAGGGGATTGGTTAAGTAAGTGGAGGTTAGAGAAATAGGATGGTGTGGTAGTCAGTCAGTCTGATGGTGTCTCCCAGTGATCCTCCCTCCCGGTATTCATGTCCTCCAGTACGACAGGGCTGACCTGTATGACAAAGAGAATACTACCCAAATGACCCTGTGTGACCTCCAAGGCTAGGTCGTAGAAAAAACACGGCTTCTGCCTGGCCCATTCTCACTCTGGGACCATTCACTCTGGGGGGAAGCCAGCCGCCATGTTGCGAGGACACTCAAGCAGTCCAGCGGAAAGGCCATGAGGAAAGCACCACCTGCCAGCATGAGAGTGACCTACCTTAGAAGCAGGTCCTCCAGCTCTAGTCCAGCCTTCTGATAACTGCAGGCCCAGCCAACACCTGACTGCAACCAAACCAGAGACCCCAAACCACAACTGCCCAGCCCAGCCACTCTCCAATTCCTGGCCCACGGAAATTGTAAGAGATAATGACTGTTATTGTTTTAAGCCACTAAGCTTTGGGGTGATCTCAATAGATAACCCGTAAATGGAAAAATCATAGAGTAGGTAAAAATCTTATTTTGGAACAATATTTAGGTAACTAAAAAATGCTCACAATCTACTAAATGAAAAGAACAAGATATAAGATGTAATCCCATTTTTTAAAAAATGTGTGTTTATATATTCATCAAAAAAGACTGGAAGAAAATAATGTAAATGTAAATGTCTACAATGATTATCTTTGGGTAGATAAATTAAAGTCCTTCCAATTTTCTTTTAAGTTTTTCTGTGTTTTCCAAAATGATCACTTTTCATAGTCTGTCCAAATAAAGTGTACGTTCAAAAAATAGTTTTCCTGGTATATTTTTTAAATGGAAATTTATTTTACATAAAGTGAAAACGTTTGGCTCCAGCTTTCAAGAGGAGCCTGTTTACTTCCACCAGGAAAACACGATGACAAAGTCTACCTTGCAGGCTGCCCAGGGCCCTTTTCCTGATCTCATTTTGCTTCCTCCCTATAGGTCCAGCCTGGCTGTGGCTTGACGCCTATACAACGGCAGCCAGCCCATGGTGTCCTTCAGAGAATCAAAGAAGTTTGGAGGTGAACGGGACCTTCAGGAGGCTCTACCTGCAGCATCATGACAATGGGTCACCCAGGTTCTTCTTGAATGCTTCCTATGACAGGGAGCTCACCTCCACCCGAGGCAGCCCGTCCATTGGCTGGTAACTCTCCTTGTTGGAAGCGTCTCAGTGAGAATAAACAGATGTTCCTAACCATGGAATGTGTGGCTGATCAGCAAGCGCTATGACAGCGGGCACTTTGTGTTGTTTATTGTTGTACTCCTTGCACCGAGCATGGTACCCAGTATACAGTAGACACTCAAGGAATGTTTGTTGAATGAATAACTGAATAGGTGAATGGATGAATAGCTAAATAGTAATTGCCAGGCTTAGGGATTTAGGGTTGAGCGGGACCTATCGGCCCCGGCCTTCAAGGAGCTTAGAGTCTGGCAGACGAGATGGGCATGAAAGAAATCCCCAGTTACCACTATGATGAGTGCTGTGAAGGAGGATTTCAAGAGGCCATGGGGAACCTAGTTTAGGCAGGTCAGGGAAAGCCCTCCAGAGAAGAGACATTTAAGACAAGGTCTAAAGAAAAAGTAGGAGTTGGGCAAGAAAACAGGTGGCGGGGGAAGAGCACTGTAGGTAGAGAAGAGCACAGGTGGAGGCCTTTAGAAGCTTGAGGTGACAGAGAAACGACAGTGGGGCAGGAGCAGAGAGGACGAACAGTGAGGCTAGAGAGATGGGCGGAGTGGGCCACCCACGGCCTTGGGACGTGGGATACAGAGGAGTAGGAAACGCAGCTTCTCCCCATGGAGGGGGTAAGATGTACAGAAGCCATTACCTGGGTCCATTCCCCAGGGAGACGCTTTCTATACGTGAGACCCAGAAAAGGGCCAAAAGGAGGGACAGACATGAGCAAGGTGCTAGAGACCACGGCCCCACCGCCCAGGCCCCTAGAGAAGCACGTTTGCCGAAAGCACCGCGCAGCCATCTTGACCACGGCCGACCTGCAGAGCTGGCGAGGGCAGGGAAGACAGGAGGTGGACTGTGCGTGGGGAGGTGTCCAGCCCTGGAGGATAAAGAACTGGGTTCTGTAAACTCATCTGCTCTGCTGCTGTTGCCTTTTCTCGTTGGGGATTTGTTTATCCTTTCATTTCCTAGTTTAATTTCCTTTTAATAAAGCCCTAATCTTGTCTTGGCTCACCTAATGGGACGAGGGATTAGTCTTCAGCTAAGCCAGGAGGAGGGTAGGGTGGAGGACTGCGGGTCCTTGGAGGCCAGGTCCAGTTCGGGGAAAGCAGGGTCTGGGGACACACCTCCAGAGCTAGAGCAGACAGACAGCAAACTCGGGAGAGGCCAAAGCAAAAACAAGTGTGGTACCCACCCCTACCTGTGGGTCACTCCTCCCCCAGCTCAGGCCAAGTTTCCAAGGCAAATACCTCTTCCAAAGCAGAAGCCAGGAGGCCCTGAGCACTAGTCCTGGCCTAGCCCCTGGCTCTGTGCTGCGCAAGTTCCTTTAACTTTTCTGAGCCTCAGTTTCCTCACCTGTGTAATGGGGATGATAATCAGGGTACGTGCCCCAGAGGGTTACTGCAAGTACCTGGCACACAGTGAGGCTCTCAAACCACCGTAACTACTCTTATTCACTGGAAAGTACGATAAGCCCAGCTTCAATGGATCTGTCCTCGGGTATTCACGCAGATAAGCCAGGCTACTCCAACGCCCAGGCCCCGTCTCTGCAATTACTCCTCTCGGCTCTGACCCGAGACTGTCTCACAGACTCAGGCACCCAGGGGGCGCAGCCTTAACCCCACTTTCAAGGCAGGGACCTGGGTTGGGGTTCCCCGATGTTCATCCCTACCCAACCCGGCCAGTCCTGCTGCTTCCCTTGGAGACGGAACTACCCTGTCCAGAGTGCCAGTGCCACGGGCAAGGTCCCGCTGCTTGCTGCCAAATGCTTGAACCAGGACTTCAACCCAGACTCCAAGCCTGTTCCCCAGAGCTGCTCCCTGGGCCTCCAAACCACGAAGCAGGAACACTCTTCCGGCAGGAAGGCAGACGCTGGCCGGATCCCCAGGCAGTGCCAGGCCAGCTGCAGGGATACAGGTGTGCCTTTCTGGCAGCTGTGCGAAGTTACTCTGCATTTGAAGGGAGATGACTGGCCACCCATTAGACACTGGAGGCAGGAAATAGAATCTGTCCTTGATGAAGGATGGAACCAAGAAAAAAAACCACTTAAAAGGGGACGGACGAAAGACCTCAGCGGGAGGGTGATATCTGGGGAGGTCGTTGCATATAACTTTAAGGGGTGGAGAGTCTAAAGGCAATCTGAGATGAAATACAGCAGGAGGATGCAGGAAATGCCCAGGTGTGTCAGGGGCAGGGAGGGAACACCTGGGGATGTCTGGAAACTTCTCTGAACAGATACTCAGGAGCGTGTGCTCTTGTGAGTGTCAGGTGGAGGCTGCAGGACTCATTTCCCAACAGCCTCTCAGCATCAGTAAGGGCTGTGATTAGTGAGAGGAAGCCTTCTCCTCTCAAGATGAAATGGTTCTCCATTCTGTGAGTCATTCCAAATTACACCAGACAGCTCCCGTGCAGAAACTGTCCAAGAAAACCAGCCTCCTAGCAGGTGGCAAAGTTGAGGACATTTAAGGTTCCCTTTCCTTGCTGATTGAGCTCCCAAACCCCAGAGGAAATAAGGAAACTCAAACTGCTTCCTCTCGGTACCAGGGGAATAAGGTATGAGTGTCTTGACTGTGAGATGACAGCCGGGGAACGTTGTGATGTGCTCCCTGCTCGCCCCGGGTTGGCACTGTGAAGTCTTTGCTTCATGGGAGCCAGTAAATACATTCAAGAGACTCAAACCCGACTCCTCGGCACAACTCACATTGCCATCCCTGATCTAGAATGAGCTATTCCAGACAAAGGAACTTTCCAAAAAAGAAAAAGCTCTCCAAGGGTTGTTAGCAAATAAAGAAAACAGTACTGAAAACTTTTTTGTATATATGAATAGAAATTCTAGGAATGTTCTCTGAATTCTCAAAATGGAAATCCCCTACATGTGTTAGGGATTTTTAAAAACATAAAGAAGAACATCTAACATATTACTGATAATCCAACATCAGCACATTACCATGCATTGTGGCAGAGGCCCTACTGTGGTAGAGCAGGAGAGGGATTTGGAAACCGCAGGGCATAACCCCATTGCTGCCTACAACAGAGCTGAGGAACAACAACTCAACAGGATCTTTTGAGAAGTAAATGAGATGTATTGAAACCTGGCATGTAGTGGGCTCTTAATCGGTATGGGAGTTCATTCCTTAAAATACTTTCAAATGTAAGTCATAGTTGAAAATAAACCTTAAAACTTCAGCCAACTTGACTACATTTCCAGTTGCATAATTTTTTAATTTCAAAAAAAATGCACTTTTGCTTTATTGTTTAAATTAAAAAATAACTGTTCATTGTAAAAAAAAATTCTAAATATCAAAAATAATTTTGGAGGGTCAAAATCACCTATATCCCAACCACCCAGACACAGGCTTGAGATTCTGGTACGTATCTTCCCAGATGTTTTAAGAAATGCACAGACACTCTGTCTTCACAATGACAGAATTATTCTCTGCGTGTTGCTCTGTAATCTTTTCTCATTTACAATGTCTCATGAACATTTTTTCATATTAAAATCGTAGCTCCGCATTGCCGTTCTAAAGGCTGCACAGGATTCCACAGTATGAATACCATCGTCTTTTATTTAACTAATCTCTGCTGAATGATGTTTTGGGTATCTCTAATTTTTCACTACTGTGAACCACTGAGATGAGTATCTATGTCCCTGCCCACTTTCCCAATTGAGTTTCTCAGCAGCGACGCTAATGATATGTGGACTAGATAACCCTCTGTTGGGGGGTCTGTCCTGCGCAGGGAAGGATGTTTAGCAGCACCACCTGTTAGGTGCCTCTACCTGTTAGATGCCAGTGGCAACTCCCCGTGACAACCAAAAATGCATCCAGACATTAGGCAGCTGAGAACCACTGCTTTAAGACAAACTCCCAGAAGTGGAATAAGCCAGCTCAAGGCATTACATACTTTTCATTTTGTTACCCATTGCTAACATGTCCTCCAGAGGCTGAATGCCCTGGCCAGCACCGAGGAGCATCTATCCACCTTTTCATTTTTGCCAGTGTGAAGGTGAGTAAGGTCAGCCCACTGTTTTGTTTTTTAATTAAATTAATAGACTTGCGAGGTGGAGGGGAGCGGTTTTAGGTTTGCAGGAAAAATGGAGCAAAAAGTACAGAGAGGTTTCATTTACCCCCTCACTCCTCACTCCCAGCTTCTCCTACAATTAACATCTTTCATGGGTGTGGTACATTTGCTACAATTGAGAAGCTAATATTGATACATTATTATTAACCAATGTCTAGTTTACATTAGGGCTCACTCTCTGTGTAATGACATGTATTTACCATTACAATATCATACAGAATAGTTTCACTGCCCTGAAAATCCCTGTGCTCTGCCTATTCATCCCTCCCTCCCCCCAACCCCTGGCAACCATTCTTACTACTGTCTCCATAGTTTTGCCTTTTCCAGAAGTTCATATAGTTGGAATCATATAGTATGCAGCCTTAGTAATATGCATGTAAGTTTCCTCCATGTGTTTCCATGGCTTGATAGCTTGTTTCTTATTAGTGCTAAATAATATTCCATTGTCTGTCTGTACCACAGTTTGTTTATCCGTGCACCTGCTGAAGGACACATTGGTTGCTTCCAACTTTTGGCAATTATGAATAAGGCTGCTATAAATATCAATGTGCAGGTTTTTGTATGGACATACGTTTTCAGCATATCTGGATAAATAACTAGAAGCACAATGGCTGGATCATACGGTAGGAGTGTGTTTAGCTTTGTAAGAAACTTCCAAAGTAGCTGTACCATTTTGCATTCCCACCAGTAATGAATGAGAGGAATGAGAGTTCCTGTTGCTCCACATCCTCACCAGCATTTGGTGGTGTCAATGTTACTGATCTTAGACATGCTAATAGGTGTGTTGTGCTATCTCTTTATTGTTTTAATCTGCAATTCCCTAATGATAGGATGTTGAGCATCTTTTCACATGCTTATTGAGTTGTATTCTTACTGTTGCATTTTAAGAGTTTTCTGCATATTTTGAAAACTAGTTCTTTATCAGATATGTGTTTTACAAATATTTTCTCCCAGTCTGTGGCTTGTCTTTTCATTCAGTGTCTTTTGAAGAGCAGAAATTTTTAATTTTAATGAGGTCCAACCTATCAATTTTTTCTTTCATGGATTGTGCTTTCGGTATTGTATCTAAAAGGTTATCATCACCAAACCCAAGTTCACCTAGATTTTCTCCAATGTTATCTTCTAGGAGTTATCTTCTATAGTTTTGCATTTAACATTTAGGCCTGTGATGCATTTTGAGTTAATTTTTGTGAAAGGCATAAGGTCTGTGTCCAGATTCATTGTTTAATTTCCCCTTTAAAAAAAATTAGTAGTGAGGTTGGACACCTTCATCTTTTCATTGACGTTTGTATTCTCTCCTGAAATGCCTTCGCGTGTCCTCTGCCCAATTTTTAGGTCATGTTGTTCATTCCAACTATATTTTTTGCCATTTAAAAATCATTTGTACCAATTTATTGAGCTGTAACTTACATACAATAAATTTTACCCATTTTAAGTGTACAGATTGATGTTTCAGTGAATGTAAATTACATTAAAAACTGCAAGGACAACCACATCCAAATTTTAAAATCCTCCCATCACCTCCAAAAAGTTCCCTCCTGCCCCTTGCAGTCAATCATTGCCCCACCCCAGCCCCAAGCAACAACTGATCTGCTATCACCATAGCTTTGCTTTTTCTAGAATTTCGTATCAATGGAATTAGACAGTTTGTAGTCTTTTGAGTCCAGCTTCCTTCACTTGGCATAATGTTGTTGAGATTCATCCTTGTTATTGCATATATCAGTACCTGCTCCTTTTTAATTGCTGAGTAGTACTCCATTGCATGGATATACCACACTTTATATATCCATTCACACGTTTGTAGGCATTTGCATTGTGTCCAGTTTAAAGCCTTTATGAATAATGCTATGAATATTCAATCTCTGTGCTGTGACCAGCTGCTTTAAAATATTTTGTCATATTAATTTTCAAACTGTAATATACAAGTATATCCTACTATAGTCCAAACCGTGTCAACTGATACCAAAAATGGCGATATAGGATATGGGACTCCAAACCTGTATCTCAAAGTGCAAAAGTCAGAAGTTACTGCCACATGTCCCAGTGACCCCAGGATGGCATAAAATTCCTACAAAGGTCATGGGAAACCAGATGTAGCTCTGAGAACCCCGGTCCCTGAAAGTCACTAAGCCAAGGTGCATCTAGAGTAACAAGACCAGGAAATGCACTTCACACTGACATTTTCAAGCTTTCCACTCCCAGACTGACATTTCTAGAAAAGACATGCTCAGCTTGAGTGCCAGGAGAAAAGGCATGTACACAGCTCTTTGGATCTGTGCCTGTCGTTGATATTTGAGATTTGCTAAGCTCAAAGCCACCACTCTTCGAAGACTGCTGATACCTTTCTGGTTTTAGAAAGAATGGAGGGAAAAAGCTAAAAACTAAAGAAAATAACGTTACAGGGAACAAGGACCTGGACCTGTGCAGATAAAGAAACTCTTCCCTCACATATTCAGTGGAGATTTCCATCACAGCAACACAGGAAGAGGAACTGGAGACAAATTCCCACAGCTCTTTCTCTGCAAACTGGCCAGGCCAATAGAAGGGGATTCCTGGCAGATGTGTCAGCTGGTTTTCTATGTCACCCCAGCCCCAACTTCACACCATGCTCCACCCCATTCCAACCACCCCCCGCCCCAAGAGTGTCCCCAGAGTGGTAGGTGCTGGTAATTTGAGCAGCCATTGGGTGCTGATCACCCTTTCCCATCCCACCTCTGTTAGGGAGTATGGTAGTTCAAATCCAGGCATATGGTTCACCTTCACTCCACACCTACTGCTAATATCACCATCATTCTACAGATGAAGAAAGTGAAGCACAGAGAGGTTAAGTAACTTGCCCAAGGTCACACAGCTGGTAAGTGGCAGAGCCAAGATTCAGGTTCAGAGTCTTACACAATGCCACTAATTAAATAAATGGCACACACACACACAAAACAAGTGTTAGAGAAGGAAAGAGGGTGCTCCTTCTTGCCTCTTTACCTGAACTGGCCATAAAAGGTGCCACAGAGATGGAGAATACTGGAGCACGCCCAAAGGGTCAAGGACTTTTAGAGGAGCACCTCAAGCTGGCAGAGAGAACACAGAGAACAAACGTACAGAACTGTGCAAAGGGCTAAGACCCGGGATGTTTCTCCGGTTTGGTCTCCACTCTCCAGGCCTCCACTGTCCTCTGGAAAGGAAGGGGTGGCCCGTGATGTTTATTTGAGCCAGAGAGAAACTCAGTCTGGTTAAAGAAGAAGGTGGCAGGATTGGGTGGAGAAGTCAACACTGAGAACACTGAACAGCACAAAAATGAGGATATAGGATGGCCGACGACCTGGATTTGGATACCGACTTCACCAATGCTCTCTTGTACAACCCAAGATCAGTCACCAAGCTCCCTCGACCTCAGTGACTACATCTGTAAAATGGGGGTGATCACGGTTACAATCCATAATAGAACTTCATGTAAAGCTCTTAGCACATAACCCACCGTCAGCATTAGCTATATTATTATTAGTTATTAAATTATATTTGGTCCAGCCCATCCTGCCTGGAATGAAAACCACCACGGGGCCAAATGGGAATGATGCTCGCCCAGGCCGTGTCACGTGTTAGCTTGGGATCTGTTGAACACAGAGGACCTGACCAGCAGCAGTTGCTTCTCCACTAGCGATTACTGAGCCATGACCCCACATCTGCAACCACTGGGCTCCCTACTTCACTTCTCAGATGAAACCCGCACTGATGAACTCTTCCCCGATTAGAAGTGAGAAATGGGATTCATAACACTCAGATAAGGTCTGCGACAGCAGATGTGGCCATAGACGTTTCCTATGGCTATATCAACCCACCAAATGTCTGGAAACGCGGAGCTGTCAACGCAGTCATTTTTTGTCTGGTTCAAAGACATTACCCAGCTGAATTGGATTTGCCAGGTGTTCGTGCCGTTGTTTGCCTCCTGAACTCTCTTCCCAAACCACCCTGTGATGAGATGATTGCTTGTAAGACAACTGGCAATTACAGTCCTTTTAAGAGTCTAGGCATGTATTACAAGATGAGAAGCCTTGGACACGTGCCGCCAGGTGACCAGGTAGCATTTGCGATGGAAGGGGCCTGTAAATGATCATTTAAGAGGAAATATGTACTTTTTATTCCTGAAAAGGTGGAGATTCTGGCCCTCTCCCTTCTTTACACTGTCTTTCACAGGCTTTTGCAACATACAAAGCACAGACATGGTGGGGGGGATCAGGAAAGGCTGTGTTAAGGCCCCTCAATGTGTTACCCTGGGCTCACATCTGGCATCAGGATCACCTAATGAAAGGCTTTTGTGATCAGTGAAATCTACAAGGGGGTGGGGTCAGCTATAGAGACCAGGCAGGATTTCACTTCCACTGCTGCACCAGAGAGAAGGGCCTTCATGCCTTCATGCCTTCATTCACACCCACATACCCTCCTACTCTCCCTCCCAGGGCCAGATCTGTGCACCTACACTTGCCCTGCACTTGCCCAGCCCTGACAGTCAACGCTGCCTGACCTTTTGCAACCCAGAAGCCTTGCTTGCCTCTGTCCAGTCCTGGCCCTGCCCCTTCCCTTACGTTATGAATGACTGCATAATGAACACGCGGTCACATAAACCGCCCCATGAGATAAATGGAGCAAACACATCTTGTTGAGGAAGGCGATGATCCATTTTTCAGTGGAAGTTTCCAGGTGGGCTTTTAGGAGGTTAATGCCTGAAGTGAAGACAGATCAGAAGGAAGCAGCCAGTCGTGGGTTCAAACCAAAGGTGCTGAAATAGACGTTGCCCAACCAACTCTAAAACACACCCCTCGTGACACCTGAATGAGGTGGCCTTGGGGCAAGTAAAGGGTCCGTCACAATCACCCAGCAAATACAGATCTGCCATAAAATTCAGTGACTCCAAGAAGTTGTACAACTACACAGAAGCTAAATAGATATTTCAAAATGGTGCAAGATTTGTGGGGTGCATCACAGAGGACAGACAGAGGAGACCCCCGGGGTTCTGGAAGACCCATGACTGAGCTGACTCCTCTTCCCTTACATTCCCTCTCATGGGCTGTAATCCACTCCTGAGAAGCTAATTCCACATGATGATGTCTGGATTCCAAGGGAAGACACCACCACCTCGGGGAGCCGAGATGATCAAAGGGCAGGCATCAGATCACAAGCCGCCTCGCGCTCCCCGAGATCCTACTGCATGTCTACATGGCCCTTGGCAGGATGAAGACTCTGGTCAAGGCAGACATGGCTCTGTCCTCATGGAGCTCCCAGGCTAGTGGGGAAGACACGTCAATAAACTAACTGCCGAATAATTATTCATCATCACAATCTCAATGAATTTAGAATACACAAGCTCCATGAGGACAGGGGTTTGTGTCTGTTTTGTTCACTGATCTGTCACTAGTGCCTAGAACAGAGCCTGCCACATAGTAGGTATTCAATAAAGATTTGTTGAATGAATGAAGTGCTATAAAAGAAGAGCAAAGGGCACAGTGAGAGCCTATGATGAGGGGACCTAAGCTAGTTGGGGGCACCAGAGAAAGCTTTCCTGAGGAAGCCACGGCAAGTGGATCTGAGACTGCGGAGGATGCCACAGGCAGAGGGAACAGTCAGGTGACAGGAGGCGCTGGAGTGTCAGAAGGGCTAGAAGAAACCTCCTGGGAAATAGGACCCTAAGATGTGGCCTGAGGCTGGCAGGGGCCCCACTGTGCACAGCCACGTTCAAGGATGCTTTTGAAGCCTTGGGGAAAAAAAATAAATCCAAATTAAGACAGCAGAGGAAGAGAGGAAACCGTCAGGCTCTTCCCCTCACTGTTCTCTCCCTCTCCCAGCACCACTAAGTAATTAAAAACCATCTGATTATATATATCCAGAAGAATAATCTGTGCCTTCTTTTAATTGCTTAATAGAAGGCAGTGAAGAAATTGTGAATTACTGCCCCAAATGGGACATTTGCCAGGGAAGAATCATGAGCCGTGATCACTGGATGCTCACATCGGAGCAACTAAATATTTCAAGTATTAGAAAGACAGCACAACATAAAGCAGAAGAAGTCCCCACCTCCGCTTCCTGGCAAAGCCCCGTGGCTTTTATGGCATTTATGCCCTTATTCCCAGTGGGAGAGCTATCATCCGCCTTGCCCGTAGGCATGCTGTGAAAAATGAGGGATGGCCTCAGTCTGACAAAGTCGATGATAAAGAAAAAGAGTTTCCCAGGGCCCCACAGAACCACGGGCATTTCAACACCACCTCCCCTTCCCGCCCTCCCTGGGAGGACCACAGCCAGTGCCTGCATTTCCCGGCTTCGGTGGTGGAGACTCCTTCATTTCAACAATTGCTTCAGTGTTCTGGGAAATTGGTAGGGTGTTTGTGGGCTCCCTGGAGAGGAGCAGGAAAGAGTGGGTGTTGTCTGCAGAGCACCAACCCCAGCCCAGGCTGGGATGCAGCTGAAGGGCAACTCAGGGACCTGGAATCATTTCAAATAAGAGTTCAACAAACTTGGAAGAGGATTTAACACTTTCATCCGAGCAAACTGATGAGTTAGACTTAGGGAACCAAATTGAGTGGACTAGGCAACCAATTACATGGAGTAGTTTCCAGAGGCTTCCCCTCATCTCCCCCAAAATGAATCCCAACAGCTTGTCAATTCCTGAGATTTCACGGTTAGGGAATATTTTCTTTGATGTGAATCTCTAGGACTCATAATGACTAATGGTAATTTCTTGGAAGACCAGACTCCTTCTCATAACTAGTACTTCCTCTCGCCCACTTCAGCTTAGCACTTCCCTTGCACAGAATTCAACTTGAGCTGATTGTAAGCATTTCTCAGGAGCAACTTGGGGGCAGGGATTGGGTCATTTTAAATTCAAACCTTCTGCACTGAGCACACAGACACAGTAGGCCCCTGCTCAATAAACAGAGGTCCTACTTCTACACCGTCGCTCACGCTGTGCCTCCTTTCTGAAGTCACCTCTTATCCCCTCTCCCACACCATCAACCCCAATTCTATCTGTCCAGCATCTGGGGCGCACAGCATGTTTCCAGGGCAGATGAAAGAATCCTGGCCTGGACCCAGGAGCCTTCATGAACTCACAGACAGCATTTTCCTCCCCACATCGCTCACTGCGGGTACCGCCAGGATCGGGCTTCGCCTCATAGTCTGATGTGTGATATAATGATCTGTGCCTTCATCTGTCTTCCCCCGGCTCCTCAAGGGAAGGCTTCGTGCCGTATGCATCTTAGAATCCATCCAGAGCAGAGCACAAGACAAGAATTCATGCGCAAGTGACTTAATAAGCGATGCTCCCAGGAAAGCGGAAGGAACAGGCAGGGCCAGCTACGCAGGTGTGTTACCTGTGACGTCACACAGGGCCTGCCAATCACAAGGGTCTCATGCTGGGTGTAACGTTCTGCTGTCACCATCTTGAGATCTTGATTTTTTTAAATTAATTAATTAATTAATTTTTGGCTGTGTTGGGTCTTCGTTTCTGTACGAGGGCTTTCTCTAGTTGTGGCAAGCGGGGGCCACTCTTCATCGCGGTGCGCGGGCCTCTCACTATCGTGGCCTCTCTTGTTGTGGAGCACAGGCTCCAGACGCGCAGGCTCAGTAGCTGTGGCTCACGGGCCTAGTTGCTCCGCGGCATGTGGGATCTTCCCAGACCAGGGCTCGAACCCGTGTCCCCTGCATTGGCAGGCGGATTCTCAACCACTGCACCACCAGGGAAGCCCCGAGATCTTGATTTTTAATAATATTTTAACAAGGAGCCCTGCAAATTATGTTGCCGGTCCTGGGAGTAGGACAGGGGAGTGAAGAAGCCCAACAAGGATGTAATTTCAGGCTTAATGCCAGTCTTAAACTGGATCCCATGGGGAGCTCAGGAGCATAACTTCACTCATCTGAGTCTGTCCCACCTTGGGACGATGGAGCCGGGCTCAGGGCTGCCCAGGAAGAGGTAAATCCTGGATTCTTCCCTATCTCTGTGCATAGGAAGAAGCAACTCCAGGAGCCCAAATGCAGCCTCAGAAGCAAGTCGCAGGTGCAGCCATTAGAAACAAAGCACGTAGGGACTTCCCTGGTGGTGCAGTGGTTAAGAACCCGCCTGCCAATGCAGGGGACACGGGTTCGAGCCCTGGTCCGGGAAGATCCCACATGCCGTGGAGCAAGTAAGCGCGCAAACCACAACTACTGAGCCTGCGCTCTAGAGCCCGTGAGCCACAACTACTGAGCCCGTGTGCCACAACTACTGAAGCCGGCGTGCCTAGAGCCCATGCTCCGCAGCAAGAGAAGCCACCGCAATGAGAAGCCCGCGCGCCGCAGCAAAGAGTAGACCCCACTTGCCGCAACTAGAGAAAGTCCACGCGCAGCAACGAAGACCCAACACAGCCAAAAATAAATAAATTAATTAATTAAAAAAAAAAAAAAAAGAAAGAAACAAAGCACGTAGAAGTTGCAGGATGGGTGCCTGGAAACCATAAGGGGATGCGAGGGGGTCTGGGCAGAGTGCCAGAGGTGTCCACCACCACCGTCAATAGTACTTGAGTTGAATTATCAGATGTAAAGTACACAATCTAAAGAGAGTGAATGACTTGCCCTGGGTGACCCAACTGAGAGGGATTTCAGTGAAGTGACTTCCTTCCAAAGACAGAAGCTGCGTCATCTTCCTCTCCCTGCCCGCCGCTATGCATAAATATGCCACCGTGAACTTGCTTCATTGACTCACCTCGCTGCGTCTGCCCACATTTGGTTAACAGCATCCCAGACGGAGCAACAAATCAATTCTTAACGCTCCCCAGCAAAACGCAGGCATCACGGAGCAGGTTTCCGCAGCAGCCTCCCTCCAGCCCCATCTCACGATACCGGTTCACGTGGTGGTAGGTCTCACCAGGGTGACGAGGAACCCTTATTTTTAAACTGAACCAACTGGGATCCTGTTTCAGGAGAAAGCCTTCCTTTAGGTCAAACCTAAATTTGGGGGTGCAGCTGCTTACAAAAGTAGCCCAAATATCCAGTTATGTTCATCTATTCACATTCGGGGTGTCAGCCTTGATTAAATTCCCGATGTAGGGACTTCCCTGGTGGTCCAGTGGTTAAGACTTCGCCTTCCAATGCAGGAGGTGCGTGTTCGATCCCTGGTCGGGGAGCTAAAATCCCATATGCCTCACAGCCAAAAAAAGAAAAAAACCAAAACATAAAACAGAAGCAATATTGTAACAAATTCAATAAAGACTTTAAAAAAAATTTTTTTTTTTTAATTCCTGATGTAAGGGATTTTAAGCTTTCTGGAGAGGTAACATTGCTCTTTGTCTTGAGAAGAGATGCTTTAATGAAAGGAACTAAAATGGTGGGCACGTGCACCCACTTATATCCAATTTGCTTTAGTAATTTGATATAGCTTTCCATCTGCTTCACCCGTGTTCGCCCCGTGGCATGGAAGCTGTCAGCTTTCCTTTTAGCATGGCCTATTTACCAAGCTCATTGACAGTCTCCAGTCTCTTCTTTCCCCTTCGGCCTGGCTTCTCAGGTTTCATTTTCCAGCCAGTTGGTGGGTTGGATTTTTAACCTTGGATCCCACTGGCTTGGTTGAGGATTATCGTCATCTTTATGGTTGTAATGGCTAACATTTACTGAATACTCACCACCTGCCAGGAATCGTTTTAAGCGTTTAACATAAATTAACTCATTTAATCTTCATAACAAGCCCTATGAAGTGGGTGCTACTATTATTCCTACTTTATAGATGATGCAACAGTGGCACAGAGAGGTTAAGCAACCTACTCAAGGCCACACAGCTAGATTAATAGTCAGAGTTCTAAGATGGTCCCTGTGATTTCTGGCTCCCTGATATAGATGCCCTGTATAATCCTCTCCCCTTGAGCGCAGAAAGGACCTGGGAATATGATATCACTTCCATGATTACGTTACATTATAAGGCAAAAGGATTTTGCAGATGTTAAGGTCCTTAATCAGTTGACTGTGTGTTAATCTAAAAGGAAGTGATGCTGGATGGGCCTGACCTTATCGGGCCCCATCCTCTTTGAGCATTCTAAAGAGGGCTTAGACTTTCTCTAAACTCAGAGAGACTCTCCTGCTGGCCTAGAAAAACCAAGCGGCTGTGATTTCTACAGCTAAAAGAAAACGAATTCTGCCAAAAACCATGAGAGCTTGGAAGGGGACCTGACCCTCACATGGACTGTAGCCCTGGCCGACACCTGGATTGCAGCCTGGTGAGACCCTGAGCAGAGCATCCAGCCGAGCCTGCCCAGACTCCTGTACCGTGGAAGCTGGGATAATAAATGTGTGTTGCTGTAAAATGCTAACTTTGTGGTAATTTGTTACACAGCAATAGAAAAATATAGCTAGTAAGAGGCAAGGCTGGGATACAAACCCAGACAGCCTGAGTCTAGAGTTCTCATTTTAACCACTTCTCTATCGGCCATTCTAGATCTGGGATCTGGGATGGATGGAAAAGGAGTTACTGTATAGACTGACCAGAAGACCCAGCTCTTTTGAAGATTGGGGCACCCCATTCTCACCCCATCTACCCAGTAGCCACCATGTTTCAGGAACTACATTAGCCATAAAGCAGGCACAGAGGCAGCCAGCATGGACCTTAGCATCCAATGGGGAAGACGGCACTTAAGTAACAAAAATAAAATAAAATAATTACAATAGGTAAAGGGCTTAAAAGGAGAAGTAAAGGAGCTAAGGGAACATGTAACAGGTCCTAGGGCTGAGCAGGAGTTAACCAAGTAGAGGTGAGGAGAGGAGAAAGCTTTCTAGGCAGTGGGAACAGCATGTGCAAAGGCCCAGTGGCAGGAAAAAGCAAGTACAACAGAGGAACTGAATCAGGTTCTGTAATGATGGGAAGGGAAAGAGGGGCTCAAGATGAGACTGAAGAGGGAGGGAGAAGCCAGCTCAACTGAAACGGTGCTGCTCATTATAGCTGGTGCTGATCCTCTTCCATCAGAGGAACTCAACACATTACCCTTGATAACAAACTCATTTCACCGAGCACCGGTGGCCCAAAGTCAAATTACTGCTTTCTGAGAAGGAAACCAGAAATGCTTCCAAATTCAGCAAGCTTTGAGAGGCCCATACTGTGACCCTGGCAGCTGAAAACAGAAATCTTTTGCCCTTTGTCTTTTCCTGAATGCAAAAAACTGAACCCAAAGAGACAGTCTAGGCTCGTGTGGTCAGTTGGCTCCGTGAGGTGAGGGGCCACCTGTCAGCGCTTGTCAACTGAAGATAAGGCCCCCTAAAGGAAACACAGGAGAAATGGGACATTTGGACATTTGGGATTAAGCAAGAGAACTGCTGTCTCCTGTCTCCTGACCTCACACTTAATGTCGGGGCCCTGACACACATTGCTCCCGGGCCTCTGAGTCACCGTATGGGAGCAGCGTGTGTCCTGGGACTCGTTAAGAGCCTTGGCAGGTGGAGACAGAGCACTAGGCCAGGAGGCAGTGAGAGGGTACGAGATGGCCAGGGTTAACTTCTCATTGCTGTCACTTGCCAGCTGTGTGACCTAAGGCGAGTTCTTAACCTCTCTGGGCCTTGTCATCATCATCTGTCAAACCGAGTTTCTACATTACAGGGTTGTCATGATTCAAATAATGTGTGCAAAGCACCAGAACAGTGCCTGGTACACAGAGTGAGTGTGCAAGAAATGTTAACGACAACTACTACTGCTGCTATTACCACCACCGCCGCCGCTATATCACCATCACCATCACCATCACCCTCATCATCCTACCAAGTACAGAACTGGCCTTACGAATAAGGGAATAACCCTTCGTCTTCCACAATCTCCAAAATGGAGTTAAAGATGCATTAAATACCCAAGAAGGAGAGATTTAGAAGCCCCCCCAAATACCGGGAGTGCTCCACTCTTGTTGACCATGGCTGTGCAGAGAATTCCTCAAGTCCCAAGGCTAAGGAACACATTGTAATTTTGTCCACCTCACCGGTACTCTGAACCTGGGCTCACTAAATCATCTGTTGATTGCTGTCTGGTGCCCTAATTGGTCTGACTCCAGGGAGAGGACGTGCTGATGTGCTGGTGAGAACATTCCAGGCCTTGTGGCAGTTACAGTTTGATTTAAATTAATAAATAGGCATCTCATTTATTTGTTTAAATCCCATGGAAAAACAGCCCATTCCCTGGGGAATCTCCACAGAAATTCTGCCTTTACATCCACAAACGTATTTCGACCATTCTTTGGGGGGCTGCCCAGACCAGAGACGGCAATAAAGGAAAACATAAAGCATTTGTATATGCTTCCCAAATGTACAGAACCCTTTCACGTGCATTATTTCATTTGCTCTGCCCCAATCCTATAAAGTATTACACTTCTCGTTTCTCAGGGGTTCGGTGAATGCTGCTTTTAAGGTTAACATGAATAGACAAAAGTTCTGGCCTTTTAAAAAGAAGTTGTTAGTGACATAATTGTAAGAGGGAGTGTTGGTTAGAATGAATTGTACAGAAGCTTTTATGAGGTTTTTAAAAAGCTTTTTCTTATTAAATAACTATAAAACCTCACCAAATAGCTCAAACTAACTTGGGAGAAGGCCAGTCATAATTAGTGGAAAACTTGAAATGCAGAATATTTTTTTAAATGTACTTTTAATATGTGAAGTCCATATAGTAAAAGGAACCCATAGTGGTAAAGCGCCTGTGTCTTTCACAAACAAACAAGACTCCGTGAATTAGGCTGGGGTCCTAAAGGAAGGGAAAGAGTCCCACTGTGTGAGCTTGGAGGAGCCAGGTCTGCCTGCTGGGCCTCAATTCCTTCATCTGAAAAGAAAAAGCCACCAAGGGAAAGGACTGGATCACCTCCAGGTACCTCCCAGCTCTACACGACTCGTCTTTTCTAATTATGTTCACACAATTAATTTGCTTCACGAATTCCTACTTCATGGTGAACTTGGAGGAAATGTAACATATTCTAAATGAGCAGGGTTCAAATTAATGAGCTTTCACTGTCTTCCAGGCATATTTGGAGATGAAAACGAAAATAGAAAAAGAAATGAGATCTAGTTAGTGCTCTAACACAGAATAGTGGGTTCACAAGGTCGATTTCCTCTCCCAGGGCACATGTTTTACAGAAGCCTTAGAGAGAGAGTTCAGGTATTTCGCTTTTTTTTAAGGAAAAAAAAGCATGAGTGAGTTGCCCATTTTTCTAACAGTGGGGAGTAAAAGGATGACTGCTGGGGTCTTTGAAGAGCACGAGACAGACACCCCCATGTGGAAGGACATAGGCTGTGGGAAAACCACCCAATTTTGCAGAACACTGGGACATTTCCAATTCCTCTTCCCAGGAAAAGATTATTCCAGTGTAGCTGCTTAGTGACAGGGTTAGGCAAAAGCAAGGTTTGATTCTTTACTGAGTGTTATAGAACTGTGCCCTCCCCAAATTCATATGTTGAAGCCCTAACTCCCCCCACCCAGTGTGACTATAATTGGAGACAAGGCTTTTAAGGAGATAATTAAGTTTAAATGAGGTCATATGGGTGGGGCCCTAATCCAACAGGATTGGTGCCCTTAGAAGAAGAGGAAGAGACCCCAGAGATCTCTCTGAGAAGAGGCCACATGAGGACATAGCATGTAGGCGGCTGTCTGCATGGCAGGAAGAGAGATCTCACCAGACATCAACCTTGCCTGCACCTTAACCTTGGACTTCCAGAACTGAGAAATAAATGTCTGTTGTTTAAGCCACCCAGTCTGTGGCATCTTGTTATGGCTGTCCAAGCAGACTAATACACATGCGGAAACATAATAACAGTACCAACCAAAACTGAGTGCCTGCTACTGTCAGGCATTGTGCTGCAGGTTCAGATGCATTCTCCCATTTAATTCTCCCACCAGTCATACAATGGTAGGTACTATTATCATTTCATTTCATATGAAGTATTGGTTTATAAATTTGTTCATTCATTCCTTCCCTCCTTCATTCACTTATTTGACAATCATGTGGCCAGCACCAGTCATTCATTCATTCAATAAACATGTCCCAAGCACACTTGAAACTTTCTACAGAGCAAACCGCTTTGATTCCCAGAAGGCCTATTAAGGGCACCAAATGCATGGTCCACGTGGCCCGAGTGTGACCCTGAGACCACACACACTGAGTCTTGAGTGATCAACGTGCCTCTTCACATCCCTGTCTTCTTTGCTGCAACAGCCATTTAATACCTATTGTTTCGAACCATCTCCCTTCTTTTTCTTCTCCTGCCAATTATGCGCTGACCGCTTTTCAAACCTCAAAATTGAGGTTTGCACATAATCGCTCTGACAATTCCCGTAGTATTGGGGCCAAAACTGAGGGCATCTTAATGAGATGCATAATTGCTCAGCACAATGCATTTATTCACCAACCGTCCTGTAATTCAGCTCGGCAATTCACTTCCCGCCCATCTTCCCCTGATAATGCCTCCAGGTTTCCCTTCTCCAGCCTGAGACATTGAGCCCGAGCATTGTGTTTCTCCCGAGCCCCCATTCATCACGAGCCCCCATTCATCACGGTCATTTTGCTCATTTGCAATTTCCAGAATGGAGATCAATTGGGGCTAAAATGAAAGCATTGTTTCTTGAGAAATATCTCATGGCAGGAAAGGGAAGCTTTGAGAGGCTGGTGCTCCTCTCATATCCCAAAAGAAGATGAATGTAATTGAAATCAAATAGCCCTTTCCTGATTTCATCATGCATTTGCAGACAGGAGAGCTGGTCGGCCAACACCCAACATTTTCTACCAAGTGCACATGCATGCTTCATCCACCACAGGTGGCCTGGACCACGACTGTACATCAGCAACAAAATACTAATAACCAAATTAGGCTCAGCCCTCTACAGTTTACAAACGCTCTCGTCCGCTCACCATTCTCTTGAAAGAATCACCACTGTGATTCCTATTTTTAGAGGTGAAGGATCTGAGTCCTGGGAGTCTTCATGACTTGCTCCAGAACGCCCTTGTACGGTGGGAAGGCTGGGACTTGAACTTGGGATTTCTGGCTCTCAGCATTGTCTAAAGCAGCGGTCGCCCGTGGACCAAATCCAGCCGTGTCCATTCATTTACATATTGTCAACAGCTGCGTTCAGACTACAAGGGCAGAGTTGAGTCACTGCAAGAGACCTAAAATTCTGACTGTCTGGAAAACGTTCGTGGACCTCTGGTCTAGAGCTTAAAGCACCAACTTAGTTTAGCACTTTGGAATGTTCAAGCAGAACGGGATGGTTTGGGATGCTTTTGGCTTGTAGTATGTGGGCAATCGTGGAGCGTGGGCACTGAAATATGTAGTCGGCTGACTCTGGCTATGGTTGGGTAGCTGGTGCTGCGGCCGTTGAGACACAATCACACACCCTACTATGTGCCTGGCATCACTCTAAGCATTTTATGGCTTTATGATCACTTAGACCTCACAACAAACCTATGAGGTATGTACTATGATTATCCCTACACTGACGGATAGGAAACTGAAGCACAGAGAGGTCAAGTAACTTGCCTAAGGTCACCCAGCTTGTGACTGGCAGGACTGTCTGCTCTTAACCAGCATGATCTGCTCCCCTCTCTGGGCTAGATGTTCAAGTTTAGCCTCATCTCAGTCGTGTATTAAGAGCTTGCCTTTGGAGCTTCCTTCTCTTGGCATCTACAACACGGGAGATGATACCTACCCTGCCGACCATCAAAGAATTGTGAGTTTCAGTGAAGCTAGCCCCTGTGAAGGTACTTAGAGAACACGGGAAGTATTATATAACTGTGAAGGAAAATCGTGACAAATACAACACAAACTCCCAATATGTATTCAGTTCTTCTTCTTTTTTTTTTAATATATTGACTAAACACTGTGGTAGTAACTCCCACCTATGGGAACCCATCAACACAAATGTGCTCTGATGTGAATTTCAGGTGGTATGTATGGTCATAAAAGAGACGCTTACAAACGTAAGGATCTGGGCTCTACCTGCTTGGCCTGTCGCTGAAGGGCCATGAGCCACGATGAGCCAGTGCCTTGGCCAATCAGGGTTGCTGGTTCACAACTTAGATTTACTGGGTATTTTCATGGTACCTCACTTTATGCTCAAAACAATCTCTGAAGAAGGCAGCATCACAGCACCTTCATCATCACTACTGCCACTTTTCACACTCACACTACTGCTGCTAGATTCTGCTCTCCTGACATCAGCATCTCCCAGGCTTCCCTCGGACCCTGGACATAGGTGGGAGCTTGTTAGTTTCCTGTTGCTGCTGTAACAATCACCACAAAACCAGTGGCTTAAGACAACACCAATGTATTCTCTTACAGTTCTGGAGGTCATAGGTCCTAGAGTTAAGGTGTTGACAGTTTTTTCCAGAGGCTCTAAGGGAGAATCCATTCTCGTGCCTTTCCCAGCTTCTGGAGGCCACATGCATTCCTTGGCTCGGAGCCCCATCCTCACAGCACCTGGACCTCTGCTTCTATCAGCATCCCATCTCCATCTGCCACTCTGTCTCTGATCCTCTTACCACCCTTGTGATTACCCTGGACTCACCCAGCTAATCTAGGATAATTTTCCCATCCGAAAATCCTTCACTTAACCACACCAGCAAAGTCCCTTCTGCCCTGTAAGGTAACACAGCCACAGGTTCCAGGGATTGGGATGTGGACGTCTTTTGTGGGGCCATTCTGCCTACCACAGTTTAGGAAGCGAGTGACTACAGACCTTGGGTTTTAAATAACCCTGGGTCAAGGGCAAGGGCAAGGACAGTACCAGAGAGGAAGACAGATGTCTGCTCTGGTTCACGTAAGTGGGTGTAGCAGCTCCTGCTGCGCACTTCACCTCTGAGTCAGGCTTGGCTTTTATTCCCCAAATGGATCCTTTCCCTAGGCCTTGAGTAAGGTGCCCCCAAACTGGTGGCTGTGGTCTGTGGGGTTCCCCAGGATCCTACTGCATAAAGCTTGAGATCAGAAGCACCACCACCTCCCAAGGTTTGCAGTGGGTTTGGACATTGCTATTTCGCAAGTTCAATTGGAACAACGGGCAACCGATAAAGATAAGCAGGGGTTCTTAGGCTCAGGAAAGACTGTACCTTGTGCATTAATCAGATAACAAATGGCAGCAATTGCCAGGGGCTGTTTTTGGCCAGGCTTTATCTCAACAAGATACTTATCATTCCTTCCCCTCGGATTGAGTTATGCCCTAAAATCCTGGGGAAGGAGACTCAATTATCAATTGCAATTGACCCTCCTTCTCCTGCCTCCTAGTTTTTATTTCAAAGCGTTCTAGGCCTGAATCCCAATAATTTTTTTCTTTTTAGCAAAAAAGAAAATCACTGTGTTATATGCTGTTCTCCGATAAGACAACAATGAACAAACCAACCCACAGAAGAAGCTCATTTTGCCACTTGCTCAAGAAAAACGACACTTTACTCTGAGTGAAAAACAAAAACAGTAATAATAATACATTAAAAAAAAAAGAATTTCAGTTCCTCTCGATGCTCCTCATTAAGAAAGGGGTTGGTAAATTATTTCTTTTGTACTGATCACTCAGGATCTCAGTCCTGAAAAGAGCCATGAATCAGCCCAAGAAGGTTAAAGGCATGGTGGAAGAGCAGGCTATTGATTAACAAGAGGTCTGGGTTACGTGTGGATTTCTATTTCTCATTCAACCCCTTTCCCTCATGACCGTGAATAATTGGGTATCAGCCGCCTCTGAACTCCTGTAGTATCTGCCAATTCCTTTCAAAAGTCACATTTCTTTTCAGGCACCAGCTCGTCTATCCTGTAAAATGAGGGAAAACCTACTGAGAGCCAAGGCCCAGAGGCTAAACTGAGATTAACCATCCTATGAATGAGAGAGACCCAACGTAGCACGTGGGAGAAAGCGGGGGTACCATTTGTGAGCCAGTCTATGTGGTGACAAAATACGTTTGAGGGACAGGTCCCAAGACAGCCTTCTCATTTCTAAATGTCATGCTAGCATGCAACTTCCCTACCAAATGAGATGAAATTTTCAAATGGCTCCACCAGTCCTAGAATGAAGGTTCTTTGGGAATGATGATTACAGAATTACAAAGCTGCTGTGCTGAGGGGATGGCTGGGCTAACTTGTGAGCTGAGGGACTGGCTTCCTCTGATTCAAATTTGTTCCTCTGAAAGATTACACGTGTCCCTTGTTAACGGACTTCCAGGCTGCTCTTGAAAAGTCGAACCCAGAATGTTCCATCTGCAAAAACCACTGGCTTAGTGTGAGTCTACCTACTTCTTTACTCTTAGTGATCAAGGGGTTTGGGGATGAGTTAACCCTTGCCTATAATTCCCTCTGCCAACTACTGCCATGGTCTGTGCCAGGCTGTGGAACCAACTGACACAACAGAAGCCCAGTGGATCTACCAATCAGTGTGGCCAACCCCTCCCCAAATGGGCAGCCCCCACCCTGGCCTTACCAAGCTGACTGTTTGCTTTCACTGGCTCTGTGCTTCCTGTTAATTAGTAAAGAGACCTGGAATCATCCTGATTCCTATTTGAACACTGATTCTTGGTCAGGGCTCTGGCAAGAGGACGGCAAGAGGATGGCAAGAGGCCGCCAAACAGTGTCTCCATTGGGCTCATAACACAGACCCGGGGGGATGAACGCAACAGGCCACTCCTGACAAGAATGAATGGAGGGCTTCCCTGGTGGCGCAGTGGTTAAGAATCCGCCTGCCAATGCAGGGGACACGGGTTCGAGCCCTGGTCCGGGAAGATCCCACATGCCGCGGAGCAACTAAGCCAGTGCGCCACAACTACTGAGCCTGCACTCTAGAGCCCGCGAGCCACAACTACTGAGCCTGCATGCCACAACTACTGAAGCCCGCGCGCCTAGAGCCCGTGCTCCACAACAAGAGAAGCCACCGCAACGAGAAGCCCGTGCACCGCAACGAAGAGTAGCCCCCGCTCGCCGCAACTAGAGAAAGCCCATGCACAGCAACGAAGACTCAACTCAGCCAAAGATAAATAAATAAATAAAATAAATTTATTAAAAAAAAAAAAAGAATGAATGGAGGAGACAATTACAGATGGTCACTGTGCCTAGGCAGGGAAGAACTCAAAGAAGCAATCTTCCAACTCTTAAACCCTCAGAAGCACTTCCTGTAACTTGCCTATTTCGGGTACCATCTCTGGCCTGAGCAATCTTGCTCCTGGTTTAAAGATGCTCTGTCTGACTCATGAGGGGTGAGTGAGTTTCTGAGAGAGACTGAGAAGCCAGGAGAGAAGTGGCCAGCACAGGAGGCCCCATCATCCTTGCTCCCCTTCACCGCATCCTGCCCGCTGGGACAGAAGGGGCCCCAGGACCAAGCAGCATCCTTCACCCAGGTGTGCCTGGAGCGCCGTGGTCACCACCTACCAAAGGCAGGCAGGAGCCAGCCCATTTACAAGTTCTCACGGGGAGCAGGGGGTTCCATCACTACTTTAAGGACCAATGAATTGAGAATCAAACGCGTTCGGGTCACCCATGTAGTCAACGAATCTCTACGCCAGCTGAGCTGGTGGAGGTGGCCTGGTCCCAAGAACAACAGGCTGAATTGTGGCTCTGCAACTCCTTGACCGGATCGGATGACCCTGCACGTGTTACTTTAAAAGCCAATAAGGCCTCTCTGTGCCTCAGTTTCCCCATCTGTAAAATGGGGACTGCTGCATTTGAAAAGCAACAACAGGTTGCTTGAATGTGAGGAACTATAAATATCACTGGGCAAGAGAAGCTTCTCTTAAAAGTCAGTTACTAGAACCCGAACTGTGATTACAATTTTTTTTGAAAAGAACAGTGGAAAGTTTTAAATATGCAAATGTAAAGGTAAAAAAAGAATATTTACTAACATACTTGTCTCTGTGCCTCCAGCTACTGTTCTAGGCACTTGACACAAATCAACTCATTAAATCTTCATAACAAGCCAAAGAGGTAGGGACTGCTGTTCTCCCCATTTTACAGATAAAGAAACTGAGGTACCCTGAGATTAGGTAAATGACCCAAGGTTACTCTGCCAGCAAGTATGGATTTGAACCCAGGAAGCCTGATTCCAAGAACCCCAGTTTTAACTGCTATACTATGTGGCCTCTTCAGCTAAAATTAAATAAATTATTTTCCACTCTGAGATACTTCACCAAGATCACACTGCTAGTAAGCAGAAAGAGGCAGAAATTTAAACTTAGGACTTTGGGCTCTGAATTCCATTCTCTTCCCGTTAAACTCCATTGCTTGAGATCTGCTGCGCCTGGCATTTAGAGGCAGTGGGGGGGTGGTGGAATTGGGGTTGGGGGAGGGGAGAGGGTGACACCTCAAAATGTCATTTGGAGGTAAAGGCTGAAGTGGGGTAGGGGAGCACAGAGGGTCTACCTTGGGTGCCTCCTTCCTGTTTCCTGACAACGTGAGGTCAGGAACAGCCCAAACCGTGAGGAGAACAAACTCAGACTGCGGCCACCCAAGGGAGCTCAGCTCCTCACCCAGCAAATCCCCTTCACCCCAGGAACTCAGCACCCAGAAAGGACGAGGCCTTTTAAAGGCATCACAGTGGCCTTCGCTTCCAGGGTCCCCATTCAAAGTCACGTTTTCTTCTCCAAGTTGAGCCAGTTATGAACATTCAGCGCATCCAGGGGACCCGAGAGGCTGCCATCCATCTAGCCCACCACGGGACTCCAGCTCCCTGCCCCCGACAAGCACCCCGTGCAGCATAAACACAGCATGTGTTTTCTAAGTTTCCAGAAAGCAATAGCGTGCCAGGCTCCACGAAAGGTAGGGACCTCTTCTTGGCCTCTGTCTCTGAAATCCATGCAGACTCTGTACCCCCTGTCCTTGGTCATCTAATACATGGACAGCTGCTTCTAGGAGCCCCCAGGGAGTGGACTCTTCTCTCAGGAGCCCTCTCCAGTTAACACTGCTGCAGACCACCTGGGACCCTGTTAAAATGCAGGTTTCCATTCAGCAGGCTGGGGTGGGAGCCAAGGCATTTCTAACAAGCTCCTAAGTGATGCCATGGCTGCTGGTCTCCGGACCTGTCTTTGAGTAGGAAAAAGCCAGAGCAAGTGGTTCTCAAACTGGGCTGCACACTGGAATCAACTGGGAGCTTTTAAAAAAGTACCGACACCCCCAGAAATTCTGATTTAGTGGGTTGAATGTGTGGATGTTTTAAATTTGCTTCTGAAGTGCAGCCAAAACAGAGACCCTCTGCTCTAGAAGATGGAGTTCCCTTTTAACAGGTAGAAGATGAGCCAGCTACGTGGAGCCCTGCCTTCCAAGTGATCTGAACTTCAGCTTGCTCACGTGTCCCCAGGATCATTTCCTCCTTTCTGGCTTTTGTGCCTGAATAACAATAACAGCGAACAGCGAACACCTCTGTCAGCCTCATTCTGTGGATTCAAATTCAATCCTCACAAGCGCCCTATGAGGTAGATGCTAGTATGTATTATCCTCATTTTACAGGTGAAAAACCTGAGGCACAGAGAAGGTAAGCAGCTTCCCCAAGTCACAGCTGGCAGGCGGTGGCTCTGGGGTTCCAGCTGGTTCTAAGGCCCGTGCTCTTAACCACGGCTAGGGAGGGCCTCAGACATGCCCCTTTCTCTCAGAACTTTTCCCCAAATACTGGGACAGGATGTGAGGCCTGGATCCAAGCAAGCAGTGAGCTGGCCGAGCTCTCCATAGCCAAGCCCTGCACTGGCGAGACGCCATTACAGCCGTGGGCGTATCTGTGGACATCCCGTAGGGCGTGGGCTGGAGATGGAACAGGCGGGCAGAGCAGTTTCTCCAAGAGTCCAAATGACTGCCAGAACTGTATGCTGGCCATTTCGTGGCTTTCAACCCCTGACAGAAGACAAAGGGGAGGAAACATTGCAACAGGCCATTGTAGGCAGCAGCGGAGTCGGCCTGGGCGTCCCACCCCTGTGGCCTGTTCCAGCTTCCTTCCAGAGCAGCTCTGCACCTGCCAAGGCTGGAGCAGGGCCAACCTGGCGGTGTCCTCTGGCGTGGTCATGTAGACTATCAGCTGGAGACACTGGAGCTGCAGACCTTTCTAGAAGTCAGGAGCTACGGTCAAACCGGTTTTCACGCATCCCTGGGCTGCCGGTCCTCACCAGAGGGGCATGGATGGGGTGCCCGCCCAGGAGGGACGGTGCTCCAGTCCCTTGAGAGTCAGGACATCCTCTCCCCTTAGCTGGTGTTTATGCAGGGGAGGGCAGGACCAGATGGTCCTCTGTGTGTCACCTCCCCTGTGTCTTTGCTCAATCGGGGTGACAAAGGCTACACAAACACAGGAGCACATACTCCCACGTGCACATGCCTCGTCTAACTTCCTGGTCCATCTACGCTCCTCCAGCATCGAGTACCAAACTCAAATAGAACTTTGTTTTGTGATGGTCAGTTTACTGGCCTGAGTTGCCCACTACAGTATGAACTAATAGAGGGTAAGGACTTCCTTGTCTTAAGTGCCCCAGCATCCAGCACAGCGCCATACACACAGCAGGTGTCACTGGTTGCACTGCACCACCCCTCCCCTGCCCAATCCATATGTTGAAAACCTAGCCCCGGTACCTCAGAAGGTGACCTTATCTGGAAAGAGGGTCACTATATATGTAATTAGTTAAGATGAACTCCTATTACAGCAGGTGGGTCCTGATCCACTACGTTTGGAGTCCTTATAAAAGAGAGATTTGGACACAGACACACACACACACAGGGAGAACGTCATATGAAAACAAAGGCAGAGACTGGGGTGATACTTCTACGAACAAGGAAAGCCGAAGATCAGCAGTGACCTGCCAGAAGCTAGATAAGGGGCATGTAACAGATTCTTCCTCGGGCTCCCAGAAGGAACCAACCCTGCCAGCACCTTGATCTCGGACCCGCAGCTTCCAGAAATGGGAAATGATACATTTTCGTGGTTTAAGCCGCCTAGTTTGTGGTCCTTTGTTAACGGCAGCCATAGGAAATGAATACGGTAGGTATATAATAAGGGAGGGAAGGAAAGATGGCATCCAGGAATTTCAGTTCCATTTCATTCAATGCATTTTTACTGGGTTCCTACTTGTGCCACCTGCTCTGGAAGAAGGAGGGAAGGAGGGAGGAGGGGAGGGAAGGAGGAAACAGGGCTGAATGTGGGCTGTGTACTGAGGAAGGGCGAGGTCTGGATTCAGCAGTCCCCTCCCTGACCCTCCCCCCATTCCTTCTGAGTCCGGGACTCACTTTCTCCAGTTCTTTCAAGCATCCCGTTCCCTGTGCCTGTTCTCTCCACGCTCCCCACACTGTCACACGCCCGTCTCAAGACAGAATCTTATGAAACCGAAGCTGAGCAGTTAGGACAGCGCCGTGATGCTGAGCAACTTCCTGGGCCGTCGCTACCGCGAGCTGGCTGGAAACTGGACACCCACGGTGGGCGTGTGGGGCGCCATGGGCCCCGTGGGACTGGTGTGGGCCACCGGCTGGCGGCTAATTCTGGACTGGGTGCCCTACAACAGTGGCAAGTTTAAGAAGGACAATTAATTAAACCGACGCCCCTCAGACCCCTCTGGAATCTGGTGGTGCTGCCTACTTCCATCCACATCCGAAACAGCCCACGCTCTTGGGATGGACCTCGAGGAAATACACAGTTAGACCTTCTATGCTTGTGAAAACAGCTTCGGTGTGTGAATGCACACAGCATTAAACCTCTCTCTGAAAAACTAACAAACAAAACCTAAGTTGAGGTGTAAATGACCAGCATCTATCTAAGTGTCAGCCCTTCCATGGTCCTTGCACTTGGACTTTTGGAAGGATGTTTTCTAGGAGAAACATCAGGCCTCAGCCTGGAGTGGAGACGTCCTCTTCAGACCAAGGACCTACTGGGCCCCAGCAAGCCTCCCGCCTTGATGGTTGGCTGCCTCGGCGTCTCTGGGGGCATGAAGCCCTGGTCGCCTCCTCAGCATGATCTCCACACACCGGGCTTGCTCAAGGCCCAGGGACAGGCGATTCGCTCAGTGCCAAGCACCTACTGAGCTCCTTTTCTGTGGCTGGCAGGAATAGCCACAGGGGACCAAGATGAATGACGCAGCCCTTGCCCTCAAGAGGCTCAAAGCCTAGTGAGATCATTTCAAACACATAAGATAAGTGTCACGAACAAGGGAAACATGGGCATGGGGGTGAGGATAGACTTGCACTGTCCAGTATGACTGTCACCAGCCACGTGTGGCCATTAAGCATGTGACACATGGCCAGCCCAAAGTGAGATGTGCTATGTCAAATACACAGGACTTCAAAGACTCAGTACAAAAACAAGAGTGTAAAATATCTTAATATTTTTATTGATTACACGTAGCAAAGATCATACTTTGGTTATACTGGGTTAAATAAAGTATATTATTAAAATGAATTTCACCTGGTTTTTGTTCTACTTTTTTAAATGTGGCTGCTGGAAAATTTCAAATAGCATATACAAGTCACATTACATTGTGAGTAGGCAGCACCATTCTAGAAGGACATTTAACCTGAGTTTGAGGGGGGCGGGGGGGGAATCAGGGGGAGCTTCCTGGAGGAGTTTTCATCTGAGCTAATATGAATTTAAAAAAACAGCATCGACTGAGCAGCTTGCCACATGCCTGGAACTTGCTATATATATTCTAATTTAATCCTTAATAACTGAACAGTTAGTATTTTATTCCTACTTTATAAACAAGGTCTCAAGGGTTTTAAAAGGTTCAGCTGTTGGCCCCAGAGTTCACAGTAATTTGTGGTGGAGGCAGGGTAGAAACCCTGCTCCCCACCAGACCTGCAGGTCAAGAGGGAGGCCGGATGGGGGGAAGCTGACGCCCACCCCACCCCATCCCCCGACCCCGTCTCTCCTACAGAGAATTTGAGAGCAAGCCAGGGCTTTGTCTCAGCTCTATCCATTCCAACAAGGTTAAAATCCAGTTGGCTGAGAAGCTCCCTGAGTTGTATAATTTACAGAAAAATCAAATTATGTAGAGACCTCTTATAATTGAGGGTAATTTAGGAAATAACTTTCCAAAAATGGCAGATTTTACAGCTGTGTTACCATTTGGAAATTGCTGAGGTTGTTTTGTCACTTGAGTGCCCTCCTCTCATTGAAATATGCCAGATTATATCCACACAGCCTGACACAGAAAAACCCCATTAGAGCACCGAGCTATCCAGCTTTGAATATACTGGGTCAAATTAGGCTTCCAGAAACAGAAAAACTGCCTATAAAAACAGCCTGAATGAAATGTGGACCTCGCATTAACACGGCCCAGAGATGGTCTTATTTAACAACTATTAATGAGGCACTTAGCTACGTGCTGTGGGTATGACAGACACAACCACAGGAGACCTTTAAAACTTAACAGCTGAATCTGCCCATTTTCCAGGATGTGGGTTGAGTGTACACATACACACACACACACACACACACACACACACACACAGAGGCACTCATGGCCTTAAAAATCAGCACAGCAAGCTTCCCTATAACTGAGTCTACCAGACACATAACATAAATCAAAATTTTTAGGTAGTGCTCATGATGAATAGCTAGTAGCTTCCAGGCAAGAGGAAATCATCTATCTTATTATTATTCAACAAAATAATCTTATTATTATTATTTCAAGTGCACACCTGCCAAATGTCTGAGCCTGCAGGACAGGGACCAAGCATGGTCCCAGACCCCCTAAGAGAAGTCCCAGGTGACCTAACTCAACCCAGATCACTGACGGCTACTGACTATCACCAACTCTGCCCTGGGCACCACCCTAGGTGCTTTTCATACACGATTTTAAATCTCACAAACCTGCAAGACTGGTATCATGCTCCTATTTTACAGATAAGGAAATCGAGGCTTGGAGAGGTTAAGTAATTGCCCCACATCATACACCTGGGCTGGGATCCCGCCCTTCCTTCCAGCATCCAATCATCTCTTCCAACCCGAATTGCGTCGGACTCTAGATTCGCCATCTGTCCAGGCTTGATTGGAAATCCGACCAGGGCACCCTCCCTGATTCAAGAATAATGAAGCCACTGGCCACAGTGGAAAAGGCGGCCCATTGTCCCCGGGTTTTGCAATGGGCTCTGCTCATCTATTGTAATTTGCAATTAATAATGAAGCATTCTCCCAAGTGCTGTATGTAAGATCAAGTTGATGTAATATTTCATCTTTGCCAGCCAGCTGCCATTCTGCTAGGCTGACAGTAAGTAATATCTTTGCATAAGGAACTGGTCCACAACTAAATCAATTAATCCCTCTTCGGCTGGTAGACAGCTGTTGGGTCAATGCAAGATAATTAGAGGGACTCGTCATTTACCAGGTGGTTGGTAATGAAGGGATTAATTGACCAGAGTTGGGGGCTGTACAATGTCTGCTCTCTCTTGCCTTCCCCAGTGGACACGGCCATTCAGCATTGTTCTTCCTGAACGATTCTCAAGGCAGAGAGCCCTTTCTCCCTTTCATGCTTATTTGTCAGACTGAAGCTGATCTTTCAGAAGCGCCCGCCTGATGTCTGGCTTGGAACAAGTCTAGGTTCTCCTTATTATGGGATCAAGAGCTAAGTGGCTCAAGTTTCGTTTACACAGGGCTCCACCCAATATTCTGCCCTAGGGCTCCGCTTTTTGGGTTTGTTCACAGAACGAGTCTCCAACACTCAGGGCACTGACGCAACAACCTTCCGTCCCATGCAGCACAGGAAGGAACATGGTCTCCGTGTCCTGGTGGATGAGGCTGAGTGCAAATGATTCACACGGGCCTTCATACAGAAAGACAGTAGAAAAGATAGAGAGTAACCTCGATGCACATGCTGTGAGTTGCTTTTCATGTTATGGGTTATGCAAGAATCAAAGAATCGAAGATTTTAAAACTGGAGGCGCCCTTACAGAACCTCCAACCCACTGCTTCTGAGCTCTGGTTGCCCATCAGAATCCGCTAGGGAACTCTGAAAAATACTGACACCCCAGCCCTATCCCAGACCAACAAATAAAATCAGAATTTCTGGGGGTCTGGGCACTGGTCATTTTTTCAAAGCTCCTGAGTGCAGGAGGTGTTGAGAAGCACGGGTCCAGTCCAACCCCTTCATGTTACAGATGAGGAGGCTGCGGCCAGGAGGGGCCAGACCTCCTTAGAGAAGCCCCGGAGTTAACAAGTGGCCAAGTGAGAAGCAACAGCTGGTTTGTAAGGTGCACATCATCTCCAGGGGGCTTCTTGGGACCACCAACCTGCCGGTGGCTGAAGACTAAACCCTCCAGAAGGGCGAATGAGCCTTATCCAGCTGGTACCAACCTGCCTTGCCTGCCTTCTCTCCAATCAGCTTCCAACATGCTCTTTCACGCCAGCTACAAACCCCCCACCATTCTCTGAACGTGCCATGGACCATCGCACCTGTGCACCTCACTCCTGCTGTTCCTCTGCTCTGGAAGGCTGTTCCCTCTTCTCTGTCCGGTGAAGTATGATGTGTCCTCAGAGGCCTGGCTCAAATGCCACCTCCTCTAGAAAGCCTCGCACTGTGCCCTGTGCCTTAAAGGGTTAATTGCTCACTCCTGATTCTCCCATAACCTTTCAGAATGCTTCGATCACA
The DNA here is from genome assembly GCF_949987535.1 of Balaenoptera acutorostrata. Lineage (NCBI taxonomy): Eukaryota > Metazoa > Chordata > Mammalia > Artiodactyla > Balaenopteridae > Balaenoptera > Balaenoptera acutorostrata. The sequence continues at coordinate 18,043,078 of NC_080074.1, forward strand.
CAGCACTTGTCATGTTCTATTACCTACATGCCTCTCTTCCTCACGTCTTTTTCCTCTGTTTATCCTATGAACATCTGTAGACAAAACGAATCTTGGCAAGCCTTGCTCAGAAAACTATTTAGGTTGGAGCTAGAAGAGTTTCCCACCTTCCCTTGGACAATTCAAGCTTTTTTCAATCTAAAACTTAATCAAAGACCCCAACTTCCAAATGTCACCAAGCTGTGCTATCCTACAGCAGAGTTCTTGGGGGTGACTCCTGATTAGTCTGGCTCCAGCCAGGAGACAAAGGCCCCTCCAAAAATATCATGTTCAGTGAGAAGAAAAAATCTGCAACTGTTTATTGGACATCTACTGTGCATTCCATACCATTCCATGAGCCTTGGCCCCTGCCTTTGGGAATTTTACAACTATCCTGAGCACGTCCCTGATCTCAGCTTGAGTCACCATGAAAAAGAATCTCAAGGGAGCATTTTTCCCCCTGGGAAAGATAATGGGATAGGCTCTTTCCCTCCCACTATCTCGCCAGGTCAGATAGACCCGGCACTACCATTTAGGGACTGTGGGATCTTGGCAAATTGCTCAGTCCTTCTGAGCTTCAGTTAACTTACCTGAAAAATGGGGCTATCAGATTTTAGGATTGTTGTGAAGATACCATTAGATACGTGTGGAAAACACCTAGAAGAGTCACACCTAGAAGAGTCACTGACGTGTATTAATACATTCAATGAACAGTAACCTTCTTCCTTTCTTTCTCCCTTCCTTCTTTCCTTCCTACCTCCCTTCTCTCCCTCTCTCCATTCTTCCTCCTCGAGCCTACCTTATGGAGAAGTAAATTTACTTTTAACACACTGAAGATTGCACCAATAAAGATCCAATTTTATTATTATAATAAAATGTTGACTGGTCAAAATATTATATTGACTGGTCCTCAGAGGCCCCTAGGAAGGCCCGCACGCCCCTGGTACATGAGTGAAGACCGCCTAGACTCAGCACTTAGGAGTTCCTGGTCAGCCCCTGGGCTGAGTATCTGTATTCTCAGAACGTGGTAATCACAGAGCAAGTATAAACGCTAAAGAAAGAACCAGGCAGGGCAGGGCTGAACCACATGAGTGATGCTGGGAAGATTTCAGGGAACCCACGGGAGGACCGGGAGGTGGGCGAGGCAGGACTCACCCTCGCTGGCATTTTAGGGGCAATTATGCCCTATTAATGGCTAACGGCATAGCTCTGCCCTGCAGTCTGAGCTGAGCCGGGCGGCCCACAGATGTGCTCGGCCCACAAATATGCAGCTGGCAACTCTTGAACTTACGGTGACTTGACGCCAGCTGATCTGATCAGCAATTACGTTTTATTTTGGGGCCAGGAAGACAGCAGAGAACCAGGAAAATTATAAGACATCAGAGTGCAGTTTTTCTAAGAATATCAACTACAAACTTTTTTTTCACCAATTGTTGTTTTAATGGTTAGGGGTTTGTGAGGCACTAAAATAAGAAAACCTTGGACACTAAAATCAGATTATAGCCAATTTTCCTAAGGGAGCCTTTAAGAGTTTGTCCAGTGAAAATCTGGATAAGATTTTTCTCTCTCTCTCTCTCTTCTGTTTTTTGTATGGGGTAATTCCTGCCAAGAGAACTTTGCTGGTGCCTGTGAATACAGCATGGAGATAAATGCATCTGTAGTTCGTCCTGGATCTGAATCTTTACTCTGCTTCTTACAAGCTGTGTGACAACCTCCTCAGCCTCAGTTCTCCCATACATAAAATGGGGGTGCACTACCTAGCGCGGGGCTTAATACAAGCACTCCACGAGATGTTTGTAGGCATCTAGATAGCATCTGGCCTACAGTACCAGTACCTGGTAACTAAGATGGTGCTTCTCGCCATTGCGTTGGTTTTCTTATCATCTAAAATAAACAGTTCCTATTTTCACCGTTATATATCAAACCCAAATCGCCAGTCAACATAAAAGGGGGAAACGGCATCTCCGGGAGTAGTTCAGTTTCTAGCAATTACAGGGCTTGTCATCTGCCTCTGTGATAACATCAATCCAGGCTTAGCGGCTTCCACAGCTTGGCTGGTAGGGGAACACGAGAAACCACAACCAAGCCCCAACGGATGCAATGTTTGCTAACGTCTCAGGGACACAAAACCCTACTCAACTCAACAGAAACTCCTGCTCCCTTCTCTCCTCTGAACTCCCCGGCCCACGGCAGCCCCAAAGATCACCAAGACGGTTTCTCTGAGAAGCGTCACCGACGGAACGTGTGTGGGAAGAGAACATAATTGCAGCTTGTAAAGGAAACCAGCCTAAGAAAAAACATCCCGGGACAACATCCCGAGGAAACGGGGAGATCCTCCTGCAGGGACATTTTCCTGGTTACCAGCAAAAGGGGCCAGACAGCTTGCCCGTGAGGGCTTGACGGAGGCTGATGACTCAGCCACCTAGGCTCTCACAAATGGCTCCCAGAGCTGCCTCTCCAGCCCCATCTTCCCTCCCGGGTCCTAGGCTTCTAAGTGAGCATCTGAACCCAACACCACCAGATGGAAGGGATGAGCTCTACCCAGGAAGGTTCTCTCTCCTCTGATTGGTTTACAAATGGACCAAGCAGGGTCCCCCTCACCAGATAACCCACTCAAGCCAGCTCTGGGATAACAAGGAGAACCAGACACGGAAGGCTAACCACACACAGGCCCTTGCTCACCCTTCTGTGGCCAGTGCCTGGCACTGTGCTACACATAGTGGGCACTCGTAAGAGTGCGTGAAGAAATGAACGAGTGAATGCATGAATGAACCTGGGAATGCGCAAACTCCATTAAAGGCACTGAGCAAGGCACATCTTTTCACGGAAGGCTGCAAGGCAGGAATTGTCAGCACCGCGTTATAAAGGAGAGAGGCAGTCTCAGAGGGGTTACGTGTCTTGTGCTCACTCACACAGCTGATAAATGAGGAGACCAGGCTTCGAACCCAGGTCTGACTCTAAAATCAAGGTTTCCACGAGTGAAGCCATTCTCATGACCGTGGTGATGACGGATCGTGTTTACATAGCCCCTGACACATCAGAATTATTTCATCCTCCCAACGTTCCAGAGAGATGGGAAAGCTGACCCCTACAGAGGACTCATCATGTATGCAAGGTTGCACAACCAGCTGGAGCTGAAGTAGGAATTTAAACATGGACTTTCGTTCTTTCAGTCACAGATATTTGGGGCCACCCACTACAGGGACACAAGAGTGACAGGCGCAGACCCAGTCCATGGAATTCCTGTCCAGAGGGGCATCTACTTCAGAAATAGCTCCTCCCATGACACCCATATGCTGCCCGTAAAATTTCCTCAGAAAAGCAGGAGCACTTCAATGGTTTGGTTTTGAAGTAGAAAATGATCTGAGAACAGAGGATGTCAACAAAAGAGAGGGATGCTTTGCATCTCAATAGCATGTGTTGTTTTCAACATGGCTTACCAGAAATCCTCTTCCCTAAGACCAATGCGTGAACAGGCTGGGAGACTGGCCTGCAATAATCAGATTATTTGGGCACCAAACAAAACCCAAATACAAAATAACCAACAAGGAACTACTGTATATAGCACAGGGAACTATACTCGATATCTTGTAATAATCTATAATGGAAGAGAATGTAAAAAAAAGAATATATATTTTTATATATATATATGTATAACCGAATCACTTTACGGTATTCCTGAAACTAACACAACATTGTAAATCAACTACACTTCAATAAAAATTTTAAAAAAACAAAAACAAAACAAAATACAAATTCCCTGCTGTGTCACCAGAGAACCCGGTAAAGGAGGCCTCAGGCAATCTGAGTTTGCAATTACCTGGCGAATCTGGCCTCATCACACTGAGCTCCAAAGCGGTGAGCTGATAGGGAAGTGAACTAACACGGTTAGGCCACCCATTTTGCACAAACTCAGGAGTCCATTTTTCCAGACGGGAGTACGGGTGAAAGACAGGATAGAGATGTGGAATCAGAAAGTTCTCAGGCTCATCCCTTTGCAAGACTTGTGGGAATTCATCACTTTTGGGGAACCAAGCAGTTTCTTCCTCTAACAAGCACCTTGGTCCCCAGAAATACTAAATCAAGAATTTGATACAAAATAAAGCTCCAAGATTACAGCCAAAGCAGTACATTTCCCCCCCTTTCTCACCAGCTGTCAAAGGTCAGCTAATGGGCCACTAGTTGTTCATTCACCAGTTCTTGGCATCACAAGCTAACTCATGTTCCCGCAAAAGGACCAGCCTTGGAGTCTCCACGTCAAGACCCACACACACCAACAAGGCCATCACCGTGGCAACCAGGCCTCCTCCCTCTGCTCCTAGCTTTCCATGGAGGGCACTTTGCCTTGGTTGGAGCTTATTTTGCTCGGAGAGGAAATCTTTTCATAATCAAGTCCAACTTACTGTGACAGTCACTTAAGCAAAAAGTCTCCCCACCCAAGGGAGTCCTGTCAAACTGACACAGGGAGGTGCAACTCTTGGGGACATCATTGGGCTCTAATAACCAGATGTGGGAGCTGGGTGGTGAGTTCACCCCCATGTGAGCCTTCTTTGGGGGTGTCAAGGGGGAGACTGCACAGCCTGGCAGGCTCTGCAACTTCAGAGTCCCCTTGCTGGCACCTGCAACTGTATGGCTCTCAGGGATCCAAAACCTGGGCAGGTCTGAAAGCTCAGCCCTGCACTCTACCAAGCTGTTCCTCTCATTCTAAATACCTCTCACTAGAATTTCAGAGCCATACTATAGCAAAAGGGTGACCAAGAAAGCAACCACTTAAGGTAAAATGCCAGGCAGTGGAGGGAAGTTTCAAATCCCCAAAGACCAGAATTTGGGAGTCTTTCAATCCCTCTCCTCCCCCCAAAAAATTGACACATGGAGACCAAGCTGAGAAGCAAGGACGTTTCCAGTGCTTACCTGGGTCGGGTTGTAGAGTTCCTGCAGGGGGCTTCGGGACCCCTTCCGGCAGCAGATGTCCACACCGAAGGGGTTCCTCCGCATGACTGAGGAGAGAAAGTGAAGGCTCATCAGAAATGAGCAACAAACGTTTGCTGTCTGACCAAGAAAAGGGCACAGAGGAGGGAAGAAGAAACAGTTGGGGAAGGAAGAGAGAGAACAGGCTTCCAGCTGAGCTGATCCTTTGCCTGATGCCATGGGGGCCCATGGGTCTTCCCTGGCCTTCAGGCTTGTCCACACCCAGAAGGACATAAATAATGCTGAAAATTCTGCCCAGCAAATCCTTCAGAAAACAAGACAGGCATCTAAAACCCTGAACTTTTGCAGACGACATTGTAACTGTTGTCCCAAGAGAGCGAGTTCTACCAACGCCAGACTTGGTGCTATTTTTAAAATTCGGCAGCCTTCTCCCTCCACAATCAGTTATGACCTCTTATTCCTGGTTCCCGAGCTGGGTGGTGAGTTCACCCCTGTGGGAGCCCTCTTTCGGGGTGTCGAGGGGGAGAATGGCGCAGGGCCTTCCCCAGGCGGGCTCTTCCCACTGGGTAAGTCAGAGGGCCAGCCTCCCCAAAGCCTCTTGTACATTAGGTTATTGTTAATGACAATATCAGCTTGAGGCAGAAAGGATGCGGGTTTATGGTTCCGGATGAGATTTACGGTTTATGGTTCTTATTGTAAGGATGAGCACTTACAATGAATAAAAGAGGAGGAATTCAGTGAACTTCTCAAAAACCCAACAGCTTTGAGGATACCAAGAAATGTTTTTCAAAGTAAAAAAGATTCTTTTTTCATTCCTCTTGTTCACAAAACACCCTCACTCGTGAAGCCCCTTGCACAGAGTTTAATACACAGTCACCCTCCTGACAATTATTTGTTGAAGGGAGGGAGGGAGAACAAGGAGGGAGGGATGAATTAACAAAGGAAGAAGTGCTTCCTTCTCATATAGGAGGCCGTTTTCCTGTGGAATGACATTGTAGGGGCGGGGCGGGGGGGGGACAAGGAAAGCAGATCCTTTCACAGGCCTGAAGAATTCCCCCAGGGCTTCCCTGGTGGTGCAGTGGTTGAGAATCTGCCTGCTAATGTAGGGGACACGGGTTCGACCCCTGGTCTGGGAAGATCCCACATGCCGCGGAACAACTAGGCCCGTGAGCCACAACTACTGAGCCTGCGCGTCTGGAGCCTGTGCTCCGCAACAAGAGAGGCCGCGATAGTGAGAGGCCCGCGCACCGCGATGGAGAGTGGCCCCCACTTGCCGCAACTAGAGAAAGCCCTCGCACAGAAACGAACACCCAACACAGCCAAAAATAAATAAATTAATTAATTAAATTAAATTTAAAAAAAAAAGAATCCCCCCAGTGTAGTGGCAGTAGGCAGGACACTCCTGAGCAGACAGCCTGGGTTTGGATCCTGGCTCTACCTCACACCTGCTGTGTGACCTTAAGCAAGATACCTAACCTTTCTGTGCCTGTTTCTTCCTCTGTAAAATGGGGGTGAGAAGAGGACCTCACTCCCTGCGTTGGTTGTGAGGATTAAATGAGTTACTACTAGCAGAATGCTTAAGCCTGGGGCTGGCCAAAAAGTGCCTGTTACAAATTTCTGAAGCTACTGGAGATCATCAACTAGGTCTGCACAGAACTTACGACAAAAAGCGCTTGCCTCCTGGGAGGGAAGGTGGAAACTTCTTTATTCTCGAACCATCAAGGGAGCTGATGAGAAGTTACCAGACCTCAAGCCGGGCTTCGGGAATCTTACAGGAAAGCCAGGCAGATGGGGAGGGCTGGCCGGAGGGGGATAACTCAGGCCCCTCTGCTCAGAAGCCAACCTGAGGTCAGAATAGCGAGGAGAGCCATCTCCACAAGCAGCCGATTCCTCTGGAAGGTCTCCAGGAGAACGGACTCCTTGTCATGCAATTCTCCTTTGACTCGTCACTTTGAGCCCCATGGAAACCCTGAGAATAAATCATCAGTTCCAAGAAACTTGAAGCTGTTTTCTCTCACTTCCTTTGCCTCCTTGAGCAGGGTCAGCCAACCTTTTCCATAAAGGGCAAGGGAGTATTTGGCTTTGCACCACACGGTATATGGAAACTTCTCAGCTCAGCTGGGGCAGGGCAGAAGCAGCTCCAGACAACACACAAACGAACGGGCGGGATTATGTGCCAATAGGGCGGGATTATGTGCCAATACAGCTCCATTTCTGGCACTGAAAGCTGAAGTCCATGTAATTCTTACGTGTCAGGAAATCTTCTTTGGATATTTTTCTTTTCCCAATCATTTCACAAAAACAGGCGGTGGGCTGGATGTGGCCCCTGGGCTGTCGTTTGCTGACCCCTGCCCTGGGGTAGGCAGTACAAGCCCCAAACACACCCTACGTGCCCTGCAGCCCTCTCTGGGGAGGAGGGGATCCTGCGGGCAAATGTCTACACATAAAAGCCATTAGAATCTGAGTAAGTGGTCCGGGAAGACACTGGTTCTTTGTTCTTCCACGGGTGTCTCCACAAGAGGGGGAAAATCCACGTTGTGTTTTTTTTTAATTTATTACTTCATTTTTCATTTCCACCCAAAACGAGAAACTGTTAACTGCACGCAGGTTGCCCTCAGCGCACAAGGACACAGCAACACTTCAGGGGAGACAAAACAGCCGTAAAACTTGTAAAATTATGCCCACACCGTGCAAGATTAAACTCTCCCCATAGAGGCAGACAGTCTCCCCAAGACCTATGGCTACGAGACCGCCACGGAGAAAACCCCACCACAGAACCCATTAAAAGTCAGCTTTTATGGGGGGCAGTATTATTTAATTGGTTTTTCTACTACAAGGCCTTTAAAATGCTTTGACCGTGTGGGCCCTTTCCCAGGGCCGGCCGCCCTCGGGGACTCCTGCAGGCCTAGCCCGTGACTTCAGTGGGTGCCCCACGAACCAGCTCCAGCACCCCAGGCCACAAAAGCCAGGTCCTTGGGTGCTTTCTATGGGGATGACAACAATCCCACCATTTATGGAGTACGCCTTGTGTGCCGGGCACTTGGCTCAGTGTAATCCTTCACACAGTAAAGGAAGTACCTGCATTTTCCAGATAACCTCTCTGAGCCTCCCTTAACCTCAGGAACTTGACCAAGGTCAAGGTCACGCAGGGAGAAAGTTGCCAAGCTGAGACTCCAACCTGATGACTGAGCTCTTTCATACCCAAATGATAGCAATGAGGACCTACTTGCTAGGGCCTGGGAGGCAAAGGAAGGGCCAGCGATCACGCACATGGGTTTATTTATCCTGTGTGCCTAATGCGTCAGAGGAGGTCGAGTGACCACCACACACAGAGGGTGGCAGCTAACATTTACAGGGCACCCACAGTGCACCAAGCAGAGCACACATTTAATCCACATAACAACCCTATGGGGTGGGCCTACTACTGTCCCCACTTTACAGATGGGAACACTGCGGCACAGTAAGGTTAGGGAACTCGCCTAGGTCTCGTGACTAGGAAGAGATGAAGACAGGATTCTGACATAGGCAGCTCATGCTCTCGGCTGCTATGCTGGACCAACGGCAGGTGTCAAGTCCACCATCTCCATAGTTTCTTCCTGGCCCCAGACCTGGTTGGCTGACCGCTTCTAGGACAGGTGATTTAAAATGTAACCCAGTGTTTTACGAGTCATCAAAATGATGTGATGTGACAGCCAAACTATTAACTAACAGTTATTGCCCATATTCATTTTCTTACTGAAATTTTTATTAAGCACCTAAGATATGCCAGACATTAAGTAAGGGGCGGGGGGGGGGGGGTAAAAACCCTCTCCATCTTATCCATGTTGTTTCTCTGATGCTTGGCACACAGTAGGTACTCAAAGAGGTTCATGAATGATCTAGGATTTAAGGCTTCCTTTACACTCACCAGACAGATTGTTTCCTGCTATGTAAAAAGGAAACTGCCAGTATCAACAGGCTGCTGTTATTTTTTTCCTTTGAAAATGAAAGGTCTGACGATCAAAAGCCCTAAGAAAGGAGTCCCTGAGGACATTTAACGGTGGCCTTCCGCTGCCCACCTGCCACCACAAGTTTTATTTAGCTACAGCACTTGTTTTCTCCTTTCTAAACTCAAATCAATGAAATGCAAGACCATTTTATAAGAATCTAATTGGTTCAATTCACAGTATGATTTCTTGGACCCAGAAACAGTTGGGTATACAGATCTTCCTTGACTTAGGATGAGATTACGTCTCAATAAACCCATCGTAAGTTGAAAATATTGTTAAGCTGAAAATGCATTTAATACACCTAACCTACCAAACAGCATGGCTTAGCTTAGCGTACTTAAAACATGCTCAGAACACTTACATTAGCCTACAGTTGGGAAAAATCATCTAACACAAAGCCTATTTTATAATCAAGTGTTGAATAGCTCATGTAATTTATTGAATACGGTACTGAAAGTGAAAAACGGAGCGGCTGTCTGGGTGCAGGATGGCTATGAGCGTATCGGTTGTTTATCCTGGTGATCGCGTGCTCACCAGGATCTGTGGGCCCCCGAAGCTCCAGCAGCCCCAGAGAGGGTCAGATCACATATCCTAGCCTGGGGAAAAGATCAAAATTCAAAGTACAGTTTCCACTGAATATGTATCAATTTTACGCCATCGTAAAGTTAAAAAATCGTAGGTCAAATCATTGTACGTCAGGAACCGTCACTTTTCCAACATACATGAATGAAGCTAAAATTAAAACCAAGCCACCCACGCTTGCCGCTTCACGCTATGATGAAGAGAATGCTCGTAAGTGGACGCTCCACTCCCAGTCGGCTGAGAACAGGTGACAGAAGTTTACCGAGTGACAAAGGAGGGAAGCCCGTCTCATTCCCTGAGTGGTTTCCTGTGACCCTGCCTGTGCAGTTAATTCGGGTCTAAAGACATAAAACTAAAACGCTGTGGGATCCGGGGTGGAAACTTGCTTTTGCTGCACTGGAATTCTCAGCTGGATTACAGTCCAGCTCCTTCAATTCACAGAAGAAACTCAGAGAGCTGAAGCATTTGCCAAGGTCCCCAGAGCAGCCAGTGGCAGAGCCTGGGCTGGAACTCAGGTCTTATAAAATACAGCACTAGCTAATAATAATAATCATGAGAACTAGCATTTATCGAGAATTTACCAAGTACCTGATGCCTGACTCGAGGCGAAGCCTTTTTTTTACATTGCTTCATTTAATTCTCATCAAAACCCTATAAGTTAGAAGTACTGAATAATAGCATTTATTCCCATTTGACTGTTAAGGAAACAGAAGCCCAGAGAGATTAAGTAACTTGCCCGAGGTCACACAGCCAGCAAATGGCAGAGCAGGTAGCAAATTCAAACCTAGATTGTTTCCGGAACCGGAGGTCTTCATCACCTTATCATGCTATCGCTAAAGGCAGGCAAAGATGCATTTACACTTAGAGCTCCCACCACAAAAATCAGTGCTCTCACTCACTTCCCTCAAGATTCGAGGTGAGGCACTTCTGTACTAAATCACCCAAGTCCAGATGGGTCTCCACTCCTCCCGCTGGCCAAACAGCCCTAACACCCAGCGGACTCCGGACACTTTTCAAATCCCTTCATTTGCTAACAGCCTGGGCATGCTTCCTCTGTCACTGCACGCTCTGAGCGCACAGCAGTGATGCAGTTACAGAGGTGTTTTCTCCCAATGCACCAATTCGTGCTGGTGCCCTGGTCCAGTACGGTCCAGCCCGTCTGTCAAAAGGACGTTGGAATGGGGCAGTGTCTGAGTCAATCTCATCAAGTCAGGGGAAGGGCAAGCGATACCCGACTCTGCGGGAGGGAGCCACTTCCGTCAGGACGGGCCATGCTGCTTTCAGCTGTGGGACCCACAGCTCGCCCTGAAAGGCCCTACATCACAGCTCTCCCCCATCCGCTTCAGACGTCACTGTGCCAAAGGCACACCGGGATGAGATGGTCACCCACCAGCACCCTGTGGAATGAGAAGGTTCAGGCACTGGAGTCCACCGGAACCGGATTCAAGTTCTAGGTTAGTCTTGGGACCTTGGGTCAGTGTCCTCATCTCTGAAACTCAGTGTTAAAATGCAGCAATAATGCCTAAATCTTAGGGTGGTTGTGGGAATTAAATGAAAATGTAAAATTACCTGGGACTTGGCACCCAGAACCGTCCATGGGAAAAGTCAGAGGCCTGATCCCCTAGCTCTGCCACCACACGAAGCGTCTCCCTTTGAACACGGTCTCCCTGGGCCTCAGATTTCTCCTCGGTCAGGTGACAAGGTCAAACCAGAAGATGTCTGAGTCCCTTCTGACTCAAAGTTCCTAATTTCTAAGCACAGGACAGCAGGAGGTCTCCCTGGAGAACCTCAGGTTAAAAAAGCCCTAGAGAAGACCTGGGTATAAGGGGCAAGGGTGGAGGAACAGAGGACCCAAGTGGAGGTTAAGCAGGATTGAGGGAAGGAGGGAGAGAAGAGTATGTGGCCAGGAGAGGCTGGGAAAAGAAAAGCAGTACTTGGCTGTGAAACAGGTGTTCCATCAATTTCTTCCCAGTTTACAACCCACTACCAAAGGTTGGGATGAAAAGGTTTTTCAAGTGGAAAATACCTTCTACAAATAATAGTAATAGTAAAAATCATCATTATTATAAATGGGGACCCTCTCCCCCCAAAAAGCCCTATATGGAAACAGAGCTGGGGGGTCTCCAGCACGGGCCTCAGGGGCAAGCTCTCAGAACAAAACCCTCTCATTCCAGTCGCCCAAGGGCTCTGGCCTGAAATTCCACTGGGAGGGAATCAGGTTAGGAAATCCCAGAGCGGGAAGAAGCCAACCTTGTACCAGATGCACACGTGAACCTCGCCTTCAGGGATTAACTCACATCCTTCGGAGTTCAGCATCGACCTTGGGACCACCACTCTCCTTTTAAAATGCAAAGGAAGAAACCCCCTTTGAGGCACTCGCTCACACCAGAACTTGAATGTGGTTTGTGGCTGGATCTCTGGAAGGAATACTCCAAACTGGAGAACAGAGGAGAGAGCGAAATAAAGGGAAGGGCGGGGAGGGGTGGAAGAGCAATGAAGCTCCAAGGGCTATTCTACATCTCACTCTGGCTCAGAACTGGCTCCAGCCTAAGCAGTTCTCCGAGAGGTAAAGAGAGGTAAGCAAGACCCTGTAAACACTATGGTATGGTCTGCTAATTTTTTTTAAATGCTCAGGAGGAATCTGCATGTCTGTGTGATGTAGTTTTACCTCAAGGACTCCAAGGCACTTTGAACCCATGGGCCCAGGCCTCAGCATTCACTGTCTGCAAAGAATTAAGAATCAAAACTCTCCAGCAATCCCACTCTTGGGCCTATATCCAGAGAAAACCATAAGTCGAAAAGATACATGCACCCCAATGTTCATTGCAGCACTATTTACAATAGCCAGGACACGGAAGCAACCTAAATGTCCATTGACAGAGGAGTGGATAAAGAAGATGTGGTACCTAATAAACAATGGAATATTACTCAGCCATAAAAAAGAACGAAATAATGCCATTTGCAGCAACATGGATGGACCCAGAGATCGTCATACTGAGTAAAGTAAGTCAGACACACGAAAGACAAATATCATACAATATCGCTTATATGTGGAATCTAAAAAAAGGGTACAAGTGAACTTATCTACAAAACAGAAATAGAGACACAGATGTAGAAAACAAACTTATAGTTACTGGGGGTAAGGGGGAGGGAGAGATAAATTGGAAGACTGGGACTGACATATACACACTACTATGTACAAAATAAAAAACTAATAAGAACCTACTGTATAGCACAGGGAACTTTACTCAATACTCTGTAATGGCCTATATGGGAAAAGAATCTAAAAAAGAGTGGATATATGTATATGTGTAACTGATTCACTTTGTTGTACACCTGAAACTAACACAACATTGTAAACCAACTATACTCTAATAAAATTTTTTTAAAAAAATCAAAACTCATGTTTAGAGACTGAGGGGTTCTTAGCCCCATCTGACCACCCCTGTTCATTTTCAGAGGAAAAAACTGGGCCCCAGGAGGGCACAGAATGGCCAAGGGTCCCACAGCAGGGCTGGGAGAGCAGGGCCAGGCTTGCCCTCCCCTAGGCTAGCTGGTCCCCTCCAATTTGGGTCCCTGGCGGCCAAGCCCCACGCTACCTCATTTGCCCCTCTCTATTCCCCTCTAAGGGAGTGCTTAGTGCATAGTAGATACTCACACATTTGTGTCAAATGAATGAAAATAAACCAACAGGTCAAGTGACCTGAGGGTTTCACCAAAGAGATTTTTTTCAGCTAAAAGGTATCAGGCCAATCCACTTACTAATAACAGAAGAACAAAGTAAAGAAGTTGGCATGTTCTTTCCTAGCAAACTTCCTCAACATTCTTTCATTGGCCTTCTTAGTCAAAGAGGTTAAAACAAACAAACAAAAACATAAAGCAAAATGAATGATGTGTTCTCGTGGATCTGTCGTGTGCCTGAAATGAGTTTGACAAGCACTCACTCCATAAACGTTAGCCTGTCTTACTGTCTCTCCTTTACTCCTCACGACCACCCTGGAGGTAGGTGGAATCACGTCCGTTTTGACAACCAGGAAACTGAGGCTCAGAGAGATTGAAGAATTTACCGGATGACACAGCTAGTGAGTAGCTCAGCTGGGATCCAAACCCCGCACGCTTCCCCTACTCCTCTGAAATGAGACACGTTACAGCTCACAGACGTTCAGGACGGGAAGAGGCCAGGCAAAAAGGCAGTCCTGAATATTGACCCGGTGTTCTCCAGCTAACCAGGACCTTCAGGTGTTTTATAGACACTCAGCACACTTGCATTCACAGGTGACTGACTTTTCAGGAGCCCCAAACACTGAGGTGGGAGCCGGGTTCAGCCTAAGCTGCCATTAATACCTAATTAATAAACTTCAATTTTCCAACTTCCTATTCCTTCCTTCTCACAGTCCCTCCAACAGGGACATGCCAGAGCCATTCAAAAACATCTCCAGATCTGCTTCTCCTTATTGGACACCCTACAAGCAGCTAGAATAATGAGGGATCTGGGGTTTTGATTTGGGACTAATCTGAACCCTTACTATAGCTAATTCCCATGTCAATCTCCCCTCCTACTCACTGTAAGCTCCTCAAAGCTCCTGATGTCTAACCTGTGGCTGTAGAACTAAAACGAATTAAACTTTCCGGAGATGAAGGTCAAGGGTATAAATCTAAGAATTAGGTGAATGCGCTTGGTATAACACAAGAAGAGAAAGAACACAGCTTCATCTAAAAGCCAGGAGATTTACTACATAGAAACCTTCCACTGAGGGACTCTGACACTCGGCTTTGAAGAATATACTGTATACATTACAACACTTACCTGCCGGGAGAAGAACTCGGCTATCACATACACTCACCAAAATCCATGGCAATCAAACCACCCCCTCTTTTAGATGATCCTGGCCCTTCTGTGAAAACGTGCCCAGAGCAGAGGGTTGTGCCGACTTCCAAAAAGCACAAGGTCCCTGCCCAAGTGCAGCCAGCTGTCGACCAGATAGGTTAGTACAGACAGAGGCACATCTAGGACAAGCAGGGTCTTTAGAGACCAGCTGGTGCAATGACCCGCACACCAGTGAAGGGCCTGGGTATGTACAGCTGGGGAAAAGCACCCTCGGAATTGGTTCTGACTGAACAACAGACATGGCAGGAAGCAAAGCTCAATAATGACCTTTCTGGCCAGTACGGTTTGTGGTCCGCCTACTGAGAGAGCATGGAAGAGGCGAAGGAGAGAAAAGGGGGGAGGACGGGGTGAGTCCAGTGGAGGCCTCCTCACCCCAGCCCCATTTCACAGGTGAGGCAATGGACACAGGGCCATAAGGGACTCACGCCAGGCCCCATGGCTCGTTAGAGGCAGAGGTATGGCCAGAACAAGGGTCTCCTGACTCCTGTTCCTCGTCCCTTTCTCCTTTTGAACCCAGCTTACATGTGATGCTCTGGTATTTTCTATTCTCTTCTATTTTTCTTAATATTAGTACAACTCATTAAATTGATTTTACAACCTACCGATGGGGTTGTGAGACACGGTTTAAAACTCCCCAACTTAGACATCTTGAAAGAATCAGGTCAGGGATAAGAGTGCTCGTTTAGGTTCAACTTGGGGTTGCTGAACACAATAAACACTGATAAGGAGAACTCATGACCTCCACCCCTAAAACGTCCCTCTCCCCGATGTTCCCCATTGTGGTAAACACCACCACTATGCACCTAGCTGGGCAGACTCAACAGCCAGGAGTCATTCTTAATTCCTGTGCCTTACCTGCCATCACCCCCTCCCCCCATCAGCACATCTTGGTCCCTAACACCTGGTCCGAGCCATCATCACCGCCCCTGGGGCTAGGACGAAGTCCTCTTACCTGGTCTCCCTGCTGCCATCTTGGCCTCCCTACCCTACTCCCTATCAGCAGCCAGAATAACCTTCTCAAAATATAAACCAGTTCACAACATCCTCTCTGCTCCGAAGTCTTCCCACCATCTTAGAACAAAATCCAGAGTCCTTTCTATGGCCCAGGAGGCCCCATGTGACCCACCTGCCCACTTATCACCTCTCCTCTAGCAACCACCATTCTATGGTACCTTCTGTCTTTATGAGTTTGACGCCTCTACGGACTTCATATAAGTGGAATCAAACAGTATTTGTCCTTTATGTGTCTGGCTTATGTCACTTAGCGTAATGTCTTCAAGGTTCTTCCATGGTGTAGCACGTGAGAATCTCCCTCTAAGGCTGAATGAAATTCCACTGTATGTATATCCACATTTTTGTTTATCCATCCATCCACTGATGAACACCTGGGTTGCCTCCGCCTTTTGGCTGCTGTGAATAATGCTGCTATGAACGTGGAGGTACAAATATCTGGTTGAGTCCCTGCCGGGGTTTTGCTTTCTAAGCTGTCTCACTGGGACATGGAGCGTGAACACGAGATGGGCCAAGAGGCTGCTGGGTGAGTGCCTTGACTGGTGGCCTATGAGTGGGATGTGAGGACGTTAGGTGGTCACAGGGGCGTGGCTCGCCGGGCGTGACCTCAGAACCGTGGCCTTGGCGCGAGACACCACGGTCTGCAGTCAGCTGCCACTTTCACTGGGTCTTAGAGCAGTGAGCCCAGTGGGCGGGCAGGGAATCAGAATGGAATGAAGCCCCCAGGTGGGGTTTGGTCTTCCGTGGGGAGACATTTGAATCAGGCAGTAAGTGACTTGAGTCTGGGTCATGGGTTACAAGAGCGCCCACTCGGAGGCAGAGCTCAGCTCCCCAGCCAGGGGTCGGCTCACAAAGACACTTCCAGCCACGGAGGCAGTAACCCCCAAAATGGCTGGAGGTGACCCCAAAATTGTTTGAGACATCAAAATTGCTTCCTTAAAAACCCAGCATGATTTCAAATTAAGTACCAAAAAAGTCTAAAACAGGCACATATAAAGACACAGAAAGTAGGCTAGTGGTTGTCTAAGGCCGGGGGTAGGGAGGCAAGGAACAGTAAATAGATGCAAAAGTTCTTTTTAGGGTGATGGAAATGTTCTAAAATTAGATTGTGGTGATGGTTGTAGAACTCTGCAAACATACTAAAATTCACTGACTTCCACACTTAAAGTAAGTGAATTTTATATGTAAATTATATCTCAATAAGGCTATTATTTTAAATAAGTACAGAAATGTTTAAGAAGAAAACCCATAAGATTAATATTTTTAAGATTCTGACCTTCTCAAGTAGGAGGAGTTACCCTGCCTTACCAATATGAAGGATTTAATTGAACAATTTATTTGACTTGAGATTTTAAGTTGAAATCTTCTACGTTTACATATAATATTTGGAGCATTTAAGAAACTTAATGTTTGTCATTGAGGTATTAGATTTATATTATTTAAGTATTTGTTTGTTAATCAGACATCCGAAGTACTCAAAAAGGACATTAAGTATATGAGATTTTAAGTGCAATTTAAAACGTTAAAAGAAGGTGAAGTTTGTCCAAGGGTCAATGATTAATCAGAGGCTATCCTAAATGTAACTTAAAATTTACTAGATTTATGAGTTGCAGAGTAAGATTCTTAACTTAAAGGCTAGCTTGCTAGATTTACAACTTCAAGTTCTTTAAAAGCTTCTTTTGTACACGACTGTCACACTCAGTGACATGAAAACGCTCACATTAACAGAGGATTAACAGGAATTGGCACCTTCGGGCTGGTCTCAGGGTGGAGACACTGAGCATCTCAGGTGAAGAGAAGCAGCCCCCAACCCAAACCTCAGCACACATTCCTGAAAGCCCCTAGAGCGGTGGATGAATTTTACTGTTGAGAAACCTAAGAGCCTGTGGAAAAACACAGTCCAAGGAATTAAATTGGCAGTTAACCTAGGAAAGCCCTTATAAATTACCTTTTATGGTCACCTAAATAAAACAAGAGAGACAGCACGGCGGTCCGCATCATATTAATTACATTCTACACACCTGGAAGGAATCATTAATGGGCATGGTACAGTTAATTTTCATTTACCTTTCCTTGCCTGCTGGAGAATTTCTACATTCTCCCCTGCAGTTTTCTTGGAATGCTTATGAATTTATTTTTCAGTGATGCAGATAATATGCCAAAATACTTTCTTCCCTGTGGCTGGTGCTCCAAGTCTGATTTTACGACTGGAGACATTTATGTCTGCCTCTGGGCTTTCCCCACAGCTTCAGAGACACGGTGTAATGAATAACTCGGCTGCTTGAGAAGGGAAATATTCTAGGTAACCCTTCCTCAAGCTACTCAAGCATGGCAGGGCATTAACCCCAAACCTACTCCTTAAAGCCATCCCCACAAAGCTAGCTGGCTCCGGGCAGGATCATTTCACGCTGATACAGCCGGGCTGTGCCGGGCACCCCCATCTCTTGCACAGGGTTCCTCCACTCGCTCCCGGCCACACAGCCTCTTCAAAGGCCCAAGGGGATTCTCGCCCATCCTGTGTCTCTCTCAGGGCCATCTGGTCAAAACTTGCTCCTGCCTGGGCTTCTGCTTTCTTTCCCTTTTCTCCACCCTGCCCATAGTGTCGTAGGCTGAATACTGTCCCCCTCAGAACCTCAGAATGGAATCTTATTTAGAAATAGGGTCTTTGCAGATGTTATTAAATTAAGAGAGGTTGTCCTGGATTAGAGTGGGTCCTAAATCCAATGACTGGTCCTTATAAGAAGGGAGGACACAGACAGACACACACAGCGGTCCTTCTGTTATGGCAGCTCTAGGAAACGAATACACGTGGGTTCATGTCCTGTGTGACCCTGACAAGATAACCTCTTGGCCTCAGTTACCCCATCTGTGAAATGGGGATAATGATATGCCTACTTAGTAGGGATGTTTTGAGGACTAAATAAATTCATCCATGTCAAGTGTTTGGAGCAGCACCTGGTCTGAGATAAGTCCTCAATAAGCTATAATTAGCTAACCATTCCTGACGTCCAGTACCTTCTTTTTCTATCTCCCAAAAGAGCACCTCAAAATCCTCGTCTATTCCAACCCAAAATCTCACTGCTGTACACATGATATACACATATTAATCTGTGGACACTAGGTTATTTCACGAATGGGAGAGGAACTCTCGTCACAGTTGGTGACGTATGATGGAGGTCTAACCATTCTGCTCCAAATGAGCGTAAGGCAGGTTCAGGATGCTGAAGCGGGGGTGTTGAACAGATAGCGTGCACACCTTTTCTCCAGAAGCACAAGACAGCTAGAGATTGTCTCCCACAGTGAAAGACACAGTCACAGTAATAAAGAGCTGGAGCCTTCCAAGGCAGCCAACCACCCATCTACGCAAACCCACATTTTCATTTCCATATGTCTAGATGAGTTAAAGATGGAAATTATCTTTTTAATTGTTCACTTGTATTATTTTCTTCTGACATGTTTCTGGCACAAGACGCTAGCAGAGAGAACACTGATTTTAAAAATATCCCCATATGCGCTACATCACTGGAACTGTGAAGATGTTTACTGCCTTCAACTCCAGCAATTTCCCTCTTGGGAAATTACACCAAGGGAACAATTCAACAGAAGCTAACAGGTTTATGCACAAAGATGTTTACTATAATATTTCCCTTCTGATGGGAAAAAACTGTAAACACTCTAAGACGTCCAAGATCAGAGGAATAATTTCATAAATCATAGTTCACTTAGGTACATCATTAACAAATCACAGTATATTCACTACTCAAAAAAATGATACTGTTATTAAAAGCAATAATGAAGATATGGAAAAGAGGTTGAAGTGAAAGCAGCAGAATTCATAATATTATGAGGATCAGGATCTTGGCTAGGTAAATGTACACACATATAAAAATGAAAACAATTGTCAGAGTGCCTCGTGCCTTTCTTCTATGTTGTATATCATTTTTCCCACTTAAAAATGATGGCTTCAGTATAATACTAGATCCAGATCAGCTCTCAGTGTTAAAGGTGCTACTGGAAAGCCAGAGACATTCCAAACAAAAAGCTGGAATTTTCTCAAAGAGGACACCAAAATTATCTGCAGCCACTGATGTGGACAGTCTTCCCCAATAGATCTTTGAAAAATGAGAGCACTTAATTTTTGGATGTCTCAGGGCCATAAGTTGCTGAAGTGTAATTTATGTTGCCACCACCAAGTAGTGGAGGGATGAGGCAGGTGCAGGAGAAGATCCAAAAATGAGTGAAGGGGAGGCTCAGGATGGGGGCAGAAAAGGCACATGTGGCCTTTGGGGGAAGCTAGGCTGTGCTTCAAATGTTATTCTTCTTGAAATATGGTCAGAGGGAAAAGACCACTGCAGCTGTATCCTATTACACACTCCCACACTTCCCATCTCCCTCCCTCCCTCTCTCTTAGGGAATCCAAGATGCAAGGCTGAACCTCACTCCACAGTCCCTCCGAAGACATGCAATGGGATGGGAATGAACCCAAGGAGGGGCAAGAAAGGACCTGAGCTACCGTAGCGATTTTCCCCAGGAAAATGTTTCCCATTTTGAGACTTTTTTTTTTTTTTTTTTTCAAACAGAGAAAAAAGCTTTCTGACAATACGGAGAGACAGAGTCCCATCTTTCTTCGAAAGGTAAGGAAGTCATGCACGAGATCCTTGCTGGCATGATAAGCAGGAAGGCATGCCCTCCTGGGCTGCAGCACACACGTCCAGGCTGCATTTAGATATTAAAATTCCTTCAAAGTCAGCCAGGCAGGCTCTATTTGTGCAGGCAAATTAAAAAGCTGTAAAACAATAATAAGGTGTTTGCAAATGATTCCACTTACAAGGGGATGTGAGAGCCACTTGCTTGTCTATATATACGAGACATGGCCAGGTGTGTTAGAAAGGGTTCTAGTGCAGGGCTTGTGGCCACCTACTATCCAGTGACCCAGGGAGAAGGGGGACAGGAACAAGCTGAACATATTTTGAGTTCCTATTATACACCATGCCGAATGCCAGGTACTTCAGTAAACGTTATTTAACCTTCCCTTCCTCACTACCATCCTGAAACGTTAAGTGTTATCATTCCTATTTTACAGACGAGGAAGCAAGAGCAGAGAGGTATCTGCAAAGAGTCACACAGCCGGTAACTAACAGATTCTCTAGACTAATATAGCAGGTTAAGTGTTTATTATCTGAATGTTATCAACAGAGATCTACCTGATGTAGGAGAGGGGGAGGAGCAGAGCAGACATGAAACACACCGAAAGCAGCATTTCACAACCCTGGGTCCAGCCCTTATTAAGAATAATAATGTGAAAACATGTCAGTGAGATTTAAGTTACTTACTAAAAGTAATGGAATGGAGTTAACATATCTGTCTGACATAGCTGGGTCAAAATGTTGACATCAAAGTGTTCAAACACCATGGACTTCATTGCCAGGGGTTAGAGCAAAGTGGCTAAAGATGTTAGCCCTAAGGGTGGTAGAATACCTCCTTCAATCTCAGCTCCTCCACTAGCCAGCTGAGTGATCTTCTGCAAGTTCTGTGTCCCAGTTTTCTCACCGATAAGATGGGAACGAGAGAACTTGCCTTTTAAGATTAAGAGGATTACGTGAGATGAAAGCACCAACATTGCCAACCGTGATTCATGTCATTTTCATGTTTTTTAACTTCTCTGAAATCGAGGGGCATCTTACAATCATAGCCTTTTTCGACTGGATAAGATAGGACAGGATGATGATGATGGTGGTGACAATCCCTGACTCCCGCCACAGACCTGTGGGCCTCCCCTCATCCCCATTCCCACGCCTCATCTTAAAGTCCAAACCCCTGGAAGGAATGTGTCCCCCCCTGCCTTTCTCCCTTCCTCTCTCCTTCTCTCTCTCCCCTGACTGCAAACTTAATGCTTTCTTTTCCAAGCCAAGATAAATATCCTCAAGTCCAAATGACACAGTGCTGCAGCATCAAAATGCCCTGTACCCTCTGAGGGTGACCCCAAAGAGAAGGCTCGCTCAGGTGCAGGCAGGAAGCTCCAGGATAAGCAGCCCCCTGAGATAGCCCGGTACCCGAGCCATTCGTCACAACGCCAAGGTCCCTGCACCAGTGGCCTGAATAACACTGGAAGCCACCACACCCTGTGAGTGTCAGGGCAGAGCGGGGTAGTGGGCTTTAGCAGAACCAAGAAAGACCCCCTTATTATAAGACCCAACCCTCCTCCAAATAACGGCCCGGACTTCACTGCCAGAGGGTAGAGCAAAGTGGCTAAAGATGTTAGCCCTAAGGGTGAGAGAATTTTTGAGGCCAGAAATCCCAGACAGCGTCTCCAATGTTAAGCCACTAAATCAAATAACAACCAGCTTTCTAAACGTTTGAAAAACCACAACATCAAAAGCAAACAAATAGGGGTCGAATTTTCTCAATTATCAAGCTTTTCTCCCATAAACTTTGACACAGTTATGCTTGACATATACATGACTAGATATATACATACATTGACATATAATACTAATATCTCAAAAATATTAATAGAGCATGGTGATTTCCAGGTGGTCCTCCATCTGATCAAGTCTGAGGTTATTCCTCCAGCAGAAGGTCAAGGAGGTCAGCATCCTGGGAGCAGGACCCAAGTCCATAAGAGTGAGGATGCAGGAAGCACCTGCTTCTAAGAGGTTCTGAAGGGAGAAGTAAGCTCCTGGATGTCCAAGGTCACGGGTGAGTGACTTCACGGAGAGGGAAATCAGGACAGACGTGGGAGGGCCATAGAAACAGAAGCACTTTGGCCTTTCACTTCCCTCTGATCTCAATAAACATCAACACATGCTTTTCACGATGAGCATAATTGAGCTTCAGGGTATTTGGAAACAGGCAGCCCAATGTCGAATTTAAACTTAAGTAATTAAACTTTTTTGTTTTAACATCCTGACCTTTACTATGCTGGCTCATGCAGGTAGTCAAAGCTTTTGGCTTTACTGTACTGGAAACTTTAGTCAAATCGAGAAACCAATTTTTAGTTTCAATTTTCTTTTATACTCTTGCTTAAGCCTAGACTCTTCCTTCTTGTTAACAGAAATCCCAAAAGATATTTTATCCCCAAAATCTATAATGTATGGGGGAAAAGTCACAAATGATTTCTGGCTTCAATCCCTTAATGAAATAACTGAAGGGCCGTGACAGCAAAAAGCAAATGGTTTTATTCAATGTTCAAGCCTTTTCTTCAAATGTCTATCGGAAATAAAAGGGACTGGGCTTCCCTGGTGGCGCAGTGGTTAAGAATCCGCCTGCCAATGCAAGGGACACGGGTTCGAGCCCTGGTCCGGGAAGATCCCACATGCCGCGGAGCAGCTAAGCCCGTGCGCCACAACTACTGAGCCTGCACTGTAGAGTCCGCAAACCACAACTACTGAGCCCGCGTGCTACAACTACTGAAGCCCACGCACCCTAGAGCCCATACTCCACAACAAGCCAAGCCACTGCAATGAGAAGCCCGCGCACCGCAACAAAGAGTAGCCCCTGCTCGATGCAACTAGAGAAAGCCCGCGCACAGCAATGAAGACCCAACGCAGCCATAAATAAATAAATAAATAAATTTTTAAAAAAAGAAGAAATAAAAGGGACTGATTACTTAGGGTTGACCTTATGTGACCATTATCTGTGGTCTATCAATTACAAATAACCATTTGTAAATAACCATTCCATATGCCTCTCAATTATCACTGCCGGTGATAATTGAGGGTGTGGTGACCCAAGCCATTCAGAAGCAGTAGGTGATCCAAAATGTTGCTTCTGGTCAGCTGGGACTGCTAAGCAGGATTCTTGAACATTTAGATTTTACCTCCAGTTACATTTGGCCTCAAAAGTTACTCAAACGACCTTGCGTCTTGTGAGCACGGCAGCAGAATCGGGGCTGGGTGGGCAGGGATGCAGCCCAGGGGATTCACCAACACACTGGCAATCAGAAGTTACCTGTGTTGGAATGGAAGTATTCCCTTGAAACTCCATTGGAGATGAAAGAGTAAAACAGCCCATTCCTGACATGGGATGAATAACAATGAATACCTGTTTAGCTGTCTGCCTATTCCAGTGGCCTTCCACAGGCATCCTCACTGCCTCTTGTTTTAAAAAGGAGAAATCCCCGATCAGAGAGCTTCAGTGATGCACTCACGGTCCCAAGATGAATCATGGCGTCTCCATTCTATCAATGAGGAAACGGAGGCTCGGGGACGTAAGTGACTTGCTCAGGGGCACAGAGCTCAGGGGTGGAACAGAGACTCAAACCCAGGTAATACAGGCCCAGGTTCAGTCTTATCCCTCTGCACAAAAGGTGCCTCCTTTATGGAAGTTTGTTTTAAGAAGGCGGGGGAGGGGTTGTGCATGGAAAGAGATATTCTTTGAGCATCCACACACTGTCCCGGGACCACAGAGGTGAAAGAGAATAGATCAGCCCTCACTGAGCTTCAAGGCTCAATAGTGCCCTTTGTTGTTCTTCTAGCAACTTTCTCTGATTCTTTAAGGCTAACAAGAAAACAGAAGCATGTAATAAAGCCCCTTAAGAGATACCGGGGCACCAACTCATGGCTTCTTCCTTATGTCAGAGACCATGTTAAATTCCTTTTTGTACCTCCTACTTTGAGTGGGGTCAGTACAAAATAAGTCCTCCATAAACACAATATTTAGTCAATCAATTAATCTGATTTTGCAGCTGAGACGATTATACATCACAAGAGCCCAGAATCTTCCTAGAAGTTTTTACTGGGGAATGTGAGGGGTCTGGCTCTCGAGCGATGGTCGGTGTCCAAACAATAGAGCCAGCTTTCCACGTCTCCTCGAGAACCCCTATCACAGAGGGCTCTGCTGAGTTCTTTGTGTAGCTTATATCTGAATCATTTCCCAGACTGAAAGGACAGTGACTAAATAACATCAGATGGGACTTCAGAATTCTGGGAAAGGATAAGCCACGCCAGAAAGCTGATGACTCAATATTCCACTTTTCAAACCAGCTGTGCTGCCATCCTGGAAAGAGAGCCACGGTACCCAGGGCTCTCATCAGAACAGAGGCAGGGGGTTCCAAAACGTAATCAGGAAGATAAAGATCTTAGGAAAGAAACTGAAGCGTCTGCCCAGGAGCAAAGATTGATTCTACCCTAGTACAGGAAAAGGCAAATGGAGAAGGCACATGATCTATAAATGATTTTGGAAAGACTTCTCAATTCAGGAAAACTTATCTTCAGGTTTTTTGTTTTTTTTTTTTAATATTGTAAGCCAACCGGTCAATGGAAGCCAGAGTTCAAGAACTAGAAAGGTCTGATGCAGTGGAAAGTCAGTGGGCTGGGGACCAGGAGGCCCGTGTTGGGCTGGGTTCCTCACTAGCAGGGTGACCTTGGGTAAGCACCCACCCCCTTTTCTGGGTCTCAGTTTCCTCATCTTTAAATCAGGGGGGTTACTCTATAGAAGATCCCTTCCAGCTGCAAAATTCCATCCTTCTGTAACTCAGTCCACGTGCTGATCCAACGCCCTCCCCTCCGCTGCCGTGAGGCTCACCAAATTCCACTGGCACCGCACTCCACCACCGAACAGGCCAGCTTTTGTAGGCCTCCTCAGAGTGGTAACCACAGAAATGAACCCAAATGCACCAAAAAATGTAAATGGGTCGTGAGCGCTCTCATACGTATGAAGTCAGCAGTGTGAAATTTATAACAAGATGGTCTACAGATCTTTTGTTGACACACGGTAAAAAAAAAAAAAAAAAATCTCCTCTTAAATATAAAAAGGCCCATTTGTTTGGTTCTCAACTCAATCAGTCTTGAGTCGGCAGCATTTGAAACCCTAGTCCCAGTCGTGACCGTGGGTTGCCTCTTAGAGACACACACATAGGAGGGAAACTTGGATTCTTTACAGAGATAGCCTCTATTCTGCTGGGGAACTGGGGGAGGCAGGGGAAGTTGCCTTTGGCATCGACCAGCCCTTGGCATTGACCAGACAATGAACTCATCATCCTGCCTGGCCCAGAAATAGAAATTGAACGTTAAACATAGCTCACCAGCGTCTCCTGCACCAGCATCTCAGACGGAGGTTAAGTGGCTCACAAGAAAGTCTGAAGCGGGGATGCTTACTTAATGCTTAAGAATTTACCCCATCACCCCAATAACCCCCGCTGCTCCGCTGTCATCTGAAAGAAATTATTAAGCACCTAATGTGTACACAGCCCTTCCCTCCTAGACTGTTCCAAAAGGAGCCCTCTGGATTGGGCTGCATGCCCAACAATGTGAATGTACTTCATGCCACTGAACTGTACACCTAAAGATGGTTAAAATGGTCACTTTTATGATACGTATATTTTACCACAATTTTTTTTAAAGATACCAAAAAAAAAGACTTAGACTGCAGCCCCCAGACACACCTAATCATACTGATGCAAAATAGGAACACTCAGCCAGCGAGCTATTTCCAGCCTGTCCCCAAAACGTCTGGGGCCGATGATAATAGCCTCTCGCCTGGCCAAAGTAACCACGAAATTTGTTTAAGCATCATGCCTAGAGCCTTAGAGTAAATCCACAGCCATTTCCACCCTTCCCCGAGGGCTCAGTACTGAGACCTAGACTAGTGGTTCTCCAACCTGAACGCCCCTCAGGACTGCCTGGGGGGAGGTCAATGCAGATTCCAGGGTCCCATGACCAAGATCCTGATTCAACAGGCCTCTCTCAAAGCCCAGGAATGTGCCCTTTTAAAAATGTCCCAGGTGATTCGGAGGAACCTGGGGTGTATTAAAGGGTTGAGCAGGGGGGTAGGTGGACCAGATGCCAAAGGGGTGTGGCCACGGGGACTGCTCCCCAGTGAAGGCTGCCAGGGGCTCTTTCCCAACTTCAAGGAGGCCCTTGGCTTTGAATCCTTGAATAAGTCTGGGCAAAGTAGAGTGTGCGGTTGCACCACCTTCCCCACGGCTAGTGGACCTTCCGCCAGAACCAGAACACCCAGATTCCAGGCCTGACTCTCTTCCACACCCTTTTCATGACCATGCCTCAGTCTTCTCCCTCTGTAAAATGGGCCTGATAGTACCTGCCCTGGCTGACTCCTCGGGCTGTTGCATCAGGGCTTCCAGGCCCTGTTCTCCCAACTGTGTGGCCTTGGGCTCTTTACATTTCACCTCTCTAGACCTCAGCTTCCATATCATTCAAACGGGAATAAAAAGAGTACTAAGCTCACAGAGCTCTCATGAGGACTAAAGGGACTCATGCAAGAAAAGCTCTCAACCCACTGGAACACAGACAAGGAGCACTTAAGAACTATTAACTCTTATTGTATTTATTAATACGCTGCACGTGGGGTGCTTGGTAGGGAACGAATCTAACAGAGGACCGTTTTCACACTTCTATTATTTAAGAAAAGACCAGAACTTGTGCGTGCCATCCACCCTGTGATTACAAATCACGGCCCTTTGGCTTAGAGGTGACAAGCGTGACTTTGAGAAGCCAACCCTTTTATTTCAAAAGTGAGATTCTCCACTCTCTATCGGAAAGGCCTCCAACCCTGCTGCTCGCAGGGCGGCCTCCCTCAGAAGGGAGCTACGTGGGGACTCCGTGCCTCAGGCAGGACAGTCTGCGGACTGCAGCCCACCTCACCCACTGATGTCACCTTCCAGCCCCACGGAACCACGCAGGGATCTCAGAACACACCCAGGAACTTCTGTTCCTTCCTACGGTCAAGCTGTTCCTGCTTCCAGAACTTTCTATGCTTCAGCCAAGACCCTCTTCACCCAGATTGTCACTCGGGCTGCAGCTCCGTTGCCCCGCCTGAGGGAGGCCTTCTCCAGCATCCCTTTCATCCCATTATCCTGCGTGTCTTCCTCAGAGCACTGACCCCCCGACCTGAAGGGACCTCACCACAGTCCCCTCCCTCCTGAACGTCAAGCTCTAAGAGACCCCCCTGCCCTGCTCACTGCAACAACAGTGCCTGGCACACTGGAAAATACTTGATGCCTGAATCGTACATCTCAGCCAGGGTGAACATGGAACCCAGGTACCCTGAGACGGTCCCATTCATGCCTGTGGGCCTGGAGCCAAGTTTCAAAGCTCTTCCTTTCATTCTAACAAGTGGCTGGTTTGATGGTGAACCTTGCACTGCTCTAATGAGAGGTGATACAGCCCAGGGGCTAGAGGCCTGGAAGTTCTAGAATCAGACCAACTTTGGTATCAGTCCCAAGCTGCCACTTCCTCCCGTGTTGTCCTCGGCAAGTCATGACTGTCTGATAAAACCATCCTCGGAGTATTTCAGAGAGACTGAAAGACAGCACGTATGTAGGCACCTGATACATGGCACGTGGTAGATATTCAATACATGTTATTATGAATAATAAAAATAATAGCCTTTTTTCTCCTCTGAAGACAGAGGACCGAGTCCACCACCTACCAGTCATGTGACCTTGGCCAATGTACCTACTACCCCTGCCATTTCTCATCCCTAAAATGAGAAGACAGCGCTCCGCGGCCGCAGCCTGGTCGCCAGCCCTGCCATGTCCTGGGCCGTGGTCTTCGGTCTTCTGGCCGCGCTGCTGCTGACCCGCCGGCCCACGCGCTGAGGAAGCAGGCGTAGGGAAGCAAAGTCACAGGGCCAGCGAGAAGCATGGCTGGGATCTGAAGCCAGGAGGTGTGGTGCTAAAGTCAGGCTCATAACCATCCTGCCCTCCTGCCTCTTGGGCAAAAATCGCCGCTCCCGTGTCCTGTCTGTGGGCTCAGACCTGGGCTGGGAGAGGGCTGGTGCACAATGGGCTCCTCCAGCCCTGGGCTGTGACAGCCTTTAAACGGAGCCCTCGGGAGAAGCTGGCTCACAGAGAGGCGACCTGGCGAGCCTCCGCCGGACCTGGGCAGTATCCCCTGGTTGGGCTATGCTTCGGAGTTTGGAAAAGATGCCGCCAGCTTCCTCACTAGGATGAAGGAGAAGCACGGTGATATCTTTACTGTGCTGGTGGGGGGAGGTATGCCACTGTCCTCCTGGACCCACACTCCTATGACATGGTGGTGTGGGAGCCTCGCACCGGGCTGGACTTCCACGCCTGTGCCGTCTTCCTCATGGAGAGGATTTTCGACGTGCAGCTTCTGCATTACAGCCCCAGCGATGCAAAGTCCAAGATGAAACCGACTCTCCTCCACAAAGAACTCCAGGCGCGCACGGAAGCCGTGTATACCAACCTCCACACGGTCCTGCTGGGTGACACCAGGGAAGCAGGCAGTGGCTGGCATGAGACGGGACTCCTCGAATTCTCCTACAGCCGCCCACTCAGAGCCGGCTGCCTGACTCTGCACGGTGTCGAGGCAGCGCGCACACCCAGGAGAGCCAGGCCCAGGACCGCATCCACTCAGCCGACGGCTTCCACGCCTTCCGCCAGCTCGACCTGCTGTTCCCCAAACTGGCACGTGGCTCCCTGTCACTGGGGGATAAGGACCAGGTGTGCAGGGTCGAAGGTCGCCTGGGGAAGCTGCTGTCCCCAGCCAGGCTGGCCACTCGGGCCCACCAGAGCAAATGGCTGGAGGAGACGGGCGTGTCGGAGGAGATGCAGGCACGGGCTGGTGCTGCAGCTCTGGGCCACGCAGGGGAACGTGGGTCCTGCTGCCTTCCGGCTCCCGCTCTTCCTCCTCAAGAACCCCGAGGCCCTGGCTGCTGTCCGTGGAGAGCTGGAGCCTCTTCTCCTGCGAGCAGAGCAGCCCATTTCGCAGAGGACCGCCCTCCCACAGAAGGTTTTGGACAGCGTGCCTGAGCTGGACAGCGTGCTGAGTGACAGCCTCAGGCTCACCGCTGCACCCGTCATCACCGCGAGGTCGCGGTGGACCTGGCCTTGCCCGTGGCAGAGGGGCGGGAATTCACCCTGCGATGTGGCGACCGCCTCCCCCTCTTCCCCTTCCTGAGTCCCCAGAAGGACCCGGAGATCTACACAGACCCAGAGGTATTTAAATACGACCGATGCCTGAGCCCTGATGGATCAGAGAAGAAAGACTTTTGCAAGGATGGGAAGCAACTGAAGAACTACAGCATAACGTGGGGAGCAGGGCACAACCAGTGCCTGGGGAGGGGTTACGCCACCAGCAGCACCAAACAACTCGTGCTCCTTGTGCTGGCGCACTTTGACCTGGAGCTGATCAGCCCGGACGTGGAGATGCCCGAGTCTGACCTCAGCAGGTACGGCTTCGGGCTGATGCAGCCGGAACGTGACGTGCCTGTCCGTTACCGCATCCGGCCTTGAGCTCTGGGGCAGATGGGACTCCACGCACCCAGCCTGCCCCTAGTCACCCAACGTTCTGTGCCTGCGTTCGGCCTGGGTACAGAGCTTTGCACACCCAACGGTGCCAAGCATTATCCCTTCCCTACTGTTTTTCCTAGAAGGCTGTGTCTGGGGGAGGGGAAAGAAGGGGAGCGAAGAAAAGACACCAGAAGCTCTGCGGGTTATCTGCTGCAAAGGTTAAGTTCCAAAATGAGGCTCTTTCCGTCCCCAGCCCCTCTTGCTTCTCTCACCTTCATGATATCCACTCAAGCTCGGGCAGATGGGGCACAACGAGGAGACCCCACTGCTCTGCCCCCAACCCCCATGGGCTGCCGTCCAAGGCCCTGACAATGGTGTGGTCCAGACCCTAACCAGTCAAAGCAGATGCTGGCCATAAAAAGGCCATTTGGGGCCTAGCAGTGCGTCTGTTGAAATAAATTCTGTCCCCAAATTTTTATTAAACTACCTAAAGCCAAAAAAACAAAAATAAAAATAAAAAATAAAATAAAATGAGAAGACTTCCTAAGCTCACAAGGTTGTTGTGAGGATCAGATGAGATCATCTGGGTAAAGTACGGTGCGTCGTACATCCTGAGCACTCAATAAACTGCAGCAATTAGTAACACCCATATTGTTGCCTTTCCTCCTAAAAGCATGAGCTCCTTGAGGGCAGGAACCCTGTGTACTCACTTCTCTATCCCTAACACTAAATGCCTGGCACATTTTTCTAGAAGGAAGGAAATGAGTGGGATTTTTTTTGAGGTCATCCCACGCCCATCACCCTCCAGCTTGATCCCTGGTGTGAGAGAGGGGGTAGATGGGACACAGAGAAGGCACGGAGCTTGGGTTGGTTGCACAGCGCCACAAAGGTAGAAAGAGAATTTGCTGGAAGTGTGGAGGATCACAGATGGTAAAGCCCCCAGCTGCTCACACACCTACTAGTGGGAGGGGGAGGCTGGTTTAAATGTTACAAATGAGTCAACTTTCTCTTAGACAATAAGATCAACAAGGAAGACAGTGATGGGGAGAGGAACAAACAGGGTGAGAAGGAGAGAAACAGGCACCTGGGCCCCGCTCTTGTGTAACTTAACCCTTTGGGAGGAAGGGGTGGGGTGGGGTGGAAAGCAGTCGAGTGGGGGGACGGCAGGGGAACCACCGATTTAATTTAGATCCTCCCCAATGGGCTGCATGACAGCCCGGCTCGCATGCTCATTTCATGCTCCTCTGACACAGATGGGAAGATCAAACCCAGGACATGTCGGTTTTGTAGGTTATCAGATATGTCAAAACTGTTAACCGTTTCTGAATTTAGCAATTTGGCAGACTGTGGAGCGGAGCTGCTGGGATGGCCAAGCGCGCTGACTGCGAAGAGTTTCTTTCGCAATCTTGTCCTCTTCTGCCAACTGTAAACTAAGATAATGAAGCAGAATCAACATGGCTACGTGGAGTGTCGGCCTTCAAGAGGGAAAGCCAGGTGTTGGGGGCTCCCAGCACCGCATGGTCAATGGCACTACCCCAATACTACCTGCGCCACCATCACTGACAATGCTGTAATTTATCCCCCAATGATCCACGAGTGGGAGAACAGATGGATAAGGTATAGCCTGGGTACCCTGGAGGCACCCAAAAAATGTGGTCGCTAAATACCTAGCCTGGAATCTCCCCCCTTCGTTATCTTCTAATCCCACACATAACACTTCAATTTTCAATCAATCCAGCATGTGCACTCTGCTCCCAAGTGCCTATGATGTGCTCAGCTGCGGGCAACGAGTTAGGAAGATTACAAAATGCAATCAGACATCCTCTGAGTTCTTCTCTAAATTTTAAAAGCAACTGCTCATAACAGAATATTGAGAACATAAGGGAGACTGGTTTTTAAGTAAACCGCCCACAAATCCTAATGATTGTTCCTTTAAGTAAATTTGACGGGTTGTATTTGTCATGTGCTTTTTTTTTTTTTCTTTCATTCAGAATATAAAGCATTCTGAAAAATGAGGGGTCTCATAGACTGAGCTGTAGTAACTAATATGGCAACTCCCGGAGGGTTTTCCATCCCTCTCTATCCCTAGAATTTCTTCCCCCACAATCACCAAGTCAAGAAGTTTGCCTTATTTTGTTTTATAAACTAGTAGTTTTACTTATGTGTGTAGAATATGGAATCAGACTACTGGGTTCCAATTCGGGCTCTGTCACATCCTGGCTCTATGACCTTGGACTGGTTACTGAATCTCCACCTGCCTCAATTTTCTCATCTCTAAAATGGGAATAATAGTAATACTTCTCAGGACTGTTGTGGGGATTAATGAGCTATTATAAGAACACTTAAAAGAGTGCCTAGC
Organism: Balaenoptera acutorostrata; assembly: GCF_949987535.1. Classification (NCBI taxonomy): domain Eukaryota; kingdom Metazoa; phylum Chordata; class Mammalia; order Artiodactyla; family Balaenopteridae; genus Balaenoptera; species Balaenoptera acutorostrata. The sequence goes on from NC_080074.1 coordinate 18,075,069, forward strand.
ACAGTTTTAAGTACTTACTTTATTAAGTACTTAATAAATGTAGCTATATACATAAGGCAGCACTGCCTTTAAAAGTAGGTCATTAGCTTTTTAAAATCTCCTAGGGTGGGTTTCAACTTTTATAAGTAGAAAGGCAGTATAGAATACTGGTTAAGAACACAAACTATAAAACCACACTGCCTGGGATTGAATCCCAGTTCTGCTTTTACTTGCTGTGTGATCTTGGCTGTTACTTAACCTCTCTGAGATTTAGTTTCTGTAAAATGCAACTAATATTGCCTTCACGCTCAAGTGAATACAAACACATAGTAAGTAATAACAAAGCATGACAGTGTGCGGCTGTCACTGTATTTCTAGGGGAGGTCCCATCAGCAACAAAGAGTCACATTTGTAAAACGTCAAGATGACATTCAAAGTCCCAGGAAGCAACTAGGCAACCAGCCATTAGCCACTCTCACCCCATCTTAGCTCTGTTCAAAGTTGCTAATGTACAGATCATTAGTGAAGGCGTAGCAAGCAGAATTCAATTAAAATTGGCCCAGCTTGCTGCTCCAGGTCCTTCCATCCCCATCCTGCAGCAGGACTGAGAGCTAAGGGGGACAGACAGCAGGGCTGATGCACAAACAGTGGGAGGGGCCCACTGGCGCGGTACCTTTGGCTGTTGCATGGCAACGGGAGCTGCCAAGACAGAAGAGCATCAGTAAACTGCAATGAGAGAGGAGAGCCTGGCCCCTGCATGCAGTCAGCATCAAAGCATCCATGAGGCTGGAAGGCAAGGAGACCCCAGCCCTAAATAGCAGCCCTGGTGATAGGGCCCAGCCCAAGCCTGTGAATCCTGGTGTGGAAAGGAACAGACACATTGGTCCTTCCCTATAGTGACCTGCCCTGGGGAGCCACAAATGCATGGACCAGCTTAGCCTCTAAACCTTCCACACAGCTCAAGGTGGGCCTGGAACCGCTCTCCATACCTCAGGAAGGGAGGCAGATCCGCAAGAGAGCTCGTGCCCAACTGGAGCTTGGGAATGTCTCACTGAGGACAGAACAACAGAACATAAGACAGTGTATCTCAGCAGGAATGTAACTAGAGGTGCTGTCAGGAGAGGGGAAGTTTCCCGGAGAAGGAAGCTGGATCTTAAGAGACACAAGGAAATGGAAAAGGAGGCAGGGAAAGAAGGGCAGTGACACAAGTCCCACGCACCCAAGGAACACCTTTCTACCCAAAGAGAAACTCACCATTTAAAACAAACCTTTCTCTGCCTTCTAAAAAAAGGATTGAATTTTCTGCCAGATCTGATTGAAGCTCAAAGGTGTTTTGTAACTGCACTTCCCTGCCTATCTAAAGATGTCCCGACTTGTCAGTCACCCTCAACCTCAGATGCATTTCGCCTGTTCCACAAAATGTGGTCCGTCTGACCCACGAGGCTCAATTTCCTAAAGATTCTTGCAGCTTTAATGTGGCTGACTGAAGTGGCTATGATATTTTATCGGAGTGACGGTACACTTTATTCTTTAGGGACGTCAGCAAATTTTGCCTCTGGTGAATCGGTCCTCAGATTTAAAGAACTAGGGGGAGAAGTTTTATGTATATATTATTATACACACACACACACACACACACACACACACGTGCGTTTATACATTATGAAAGCTGCTTATATAAACGTTATATGCGTATAAACTTTATGTGTGTATGAACATTTGTGTGTGTGTGTATGTTTTAGCCCACCTAACAAGGAGATCTGCCTTGAGCTGGATACGTAAGGCTCCGGGTCTCAATTTCTATAACTGCAAAGGCATAGGATAGGGTTTCTCAGTCTTGGACACTGTGGGGCGAGGACCCCAAGGCTCCATTCTAGTTCAGTGTGGAGAAAAGTGCTAGGATCTACTGGTGATGTCTGCTGTGGTCACACTAAGGAGAGATGGGAGGTGTGTTTGCTGGTACCTGGATCAGCTCAAAGGACCCTCCTGATAGATGATTTTCAGGATCTTAGAACTGAGTCCCAAACAGAGGGTTCTTTTAGAATCTCTAAAGGCCTATTGGTTCGAACACTCTGAGCATTGAGTTATAAAGGCCACACTCATGGGTTCAAAGCCATCCCCTTGCTGCAAATAGAGAAAAAAGTGCTGTTTGTGTTAGGAAGATCCCTCCCAAACCCACTCCTACAAGCTCCCTGTGAGCACAGGCCCCCAAGGTGCGGTCACAACTTTCTCCTCCACTGGGACCCGGTGGGACAAGGGGAATGGTTTCCCAGAATTTCTGCACAGCTGTTGAGTCACAATAATAACTTCTGTGAGGGTCTAAAATGATTTCCATTATGAGCAGCTTTCACTTTATAGAAAGACCCCCACTCCCCTCAATGCAACTAAGGAAAAAGAGAACGGCGACACAAGTGATAATAATGATGTCTATGGATTTTGAGACAGACCTTGGGAGAGGCAACGGAGAAAGAAGAATTTACGGGGACCCTGAAGCCTCATGACCTGTCTGTGAGGGACATTCTAGATTCCCATACAGCAGTGACACCGAGGCCCAGAGTCGTGATGTTTAACTCCATGGGACGGGCACACAGCCAGCGAACGGCTTCCAAGCCCTGTCCTTTCCACGCTGTAGTAACAGAGACTAGACACCTCTAGGGGCTGCAGTGGGGCAGGGCCGGAGGATCTGGAATGTTGACAGGCCCTAGGGAGTGAAGACAAAGAGGAGGCACGAGGAAAGGAGAAGGTGGTTTCCACGTGGCCCATCCCATGGCTCAGAGAAACTCAGTAAACATAGTCTGGGTGTTTCCATCCCAACTTCTCAGCCTCTGTTTCCGTTTCCCGCCAGCTTGCCCGGCTGAGAGAGATGCGATGGCTGCTGAAGAAAGAACACTAGGCTCTGCTCCTTTATCTCTGAAAAGATCTGGAGACCAGCCGGATTCAAGGGGCCGCTGACAAGAACAAGAAATCACCAAGTGCAGAATGCCCTCATTAGTCAGGCTTCTAACCGCTGGTGGGTGACGTCAGGACCACACGGTTCCTCCCCTGGGCCCTGGCATCCTCACGCGTTCACATCTCCCCACCCCTGCCACGCTGCCTGCAGACTCCTAGAATACCGAATATCAGTCCAATACAGAAAGCAAGTTACTAATGTCCTAAAAAATATGGGGGCTGCACAAGGTGGTCTCTGGAGTCTCTTCCAGGATGGCAGCTCAGAGACAGCTGTAGCTGGTTCTGACTTTTATCACCATGTGCAGCCAGGAACCTTCAAGTCCCACCATCAGAGGCCCCTGGAGGTAAAAGGCAAATGTCTTATTGGGGGAAAAATAGTACACTGGCAAATGATCATTGAGTCTCATCTTGGACAGACTTGGGGAGAAAAAGAGGTATGATGGGGAGTGAATGTGGAAAGGAAACTAGGCTCTGAAAGCCTTGAGCAGTCAGGGACGACGGGAACAACGTCTTAAAAATAGCAGTTATGTTTTCTGCACACCTGTTACGCACTGGGCACAGCGACTCAGACTCCTATCATAAGCACTGTCTCACTTAATCCTCTGTTATCCCTGCTTTACAGATGAGAAACTGAGACACCAGGAGATTCAGTGACTTGCCCAAAGCAACACGCTGTCCACCCGTTCCTTCAGCATCTATGCATTTCACATACGGCTCCAGGCACTGCACCGGATCGGAAGCCACAGAGTGGCTGGGCTGGGCTCCAAGCCTAAGCATCCCGATGCTAGATTTAATACCCCAGATGGACCAATCCGCAAAGGGGAACGCTGTGATGCTGAAACACGCAGACGCACGCAGGAGGCCCACCGGGGGGAACCCAGGCCCCAGCCCACTTTGGCGTGTGCCGCCCGCCGGAGCTGCAGGGAGGAGGGTAGGCTGGAGGGAGGGAGCCTGAGTCCTGAGGGACAGAGCTTCTGGAAGACAGACTCCTTCCTCTGAGTCTGCCTTGTCCTTGCCGCCTCAGTGTCTCCCTGTAGTAGGATCTCAAATAACTGTTCTTGAGAACATATGGCCCCCAAGGGGCCACCCCACAAAGCCGTTTCTACCAACGGATTCTATTCTGTGTAGACAACACGGAAGACTGCCAGGAAACCCCCAGGGTCATCCTCTGCGTCAACAGACTTCCTGGAAATGAAGCCAACCTTGACCTTGAAGAGCCTGCATGATCTAGCCCTTGCCTAGCTCTCCCACTCCACTCCAGCCACCATTCCCCTAACCTGCCAAGCTCATCCCCACCTCTGGGCCTTCCTCCTTGGTGTTCCCTCTGCCATCAACACTCTTCCCTTAGAATTTCACCTGGCTCACCCCTTCACATCCCTTAAGTGCCTACCCAAAAGTCACCTCTTCAGAGAGGCCTTCCTCAACCATCCCTTCCAAAATAGCTTTCCCACTCTCTGTTCCCTAAACCTGCTTGAATGGCGTTCCTCATCACCCCAAATCATGTCATTTATCCCACGTGTTCATTCATGGATAGTGTGTCTTGCCCACAGGAATGGAGGCTCCGTGAGAGCAGGCTTTGTCTATCTGGTCCACTGCTCTTATCTCTAGAGCCTGGAAGGGAGGCTGGCACATAGCAGGTGCTCAGTTAGTATTTGCAAAATGACTTGGATACATTAATCTGTATCCACCAACATTTATTGTATACTTACCACATGAGGCTCTGAGCATACAGAGATTTAAAAACAAGCAAGGCAATGTTCCTATCCCTGCGTTCACAGCTGAGAGAGGGAGATGCTACAGGGAGGTGTCCCAGTCGAGCAGTGCTAGAGGAGAGGGTGCCAACGGTGTTCTGGGAGCACCGCCCCACCCCACTGCGTGACACTGAGGAACCACAAGCCCTGGCTCCCAGTGGGGGGGCCCAAACCTGTGTGACATAAGCTCTGCCCTCAGATGCATAGCCTCTTCCGCTTACAGGAGACAAGGTTTCCGCACTGACCCCAGACGGAAAATCGAACCACAGCGTTTCTTTATGCCGTGTAGGTGAGGATTCTGCTTCAAAAGTAGTCACCTACACAGAAGCTTAAAACCATTTTTAAAATTTTTCCATTTTTAAACTGACATGACTAGTTTCTATTTTTTAAACTGAGATATAACATTAGTTTCAGGTGTACAGCATAAGGATTCAATATTTTTCTATGTTGCAAAATGATCACCACAATAAGTCAACATCCGTCCCCACACACAGTCACAGATATTTTTTCTTGTGACGAGAACTTTGAAAATCTACTCTCTCAGCAACTGTCAAATATGCAATACAGTACTGTCAACTACAGTCGCCATGCTATTCACAACATCCCCTTGACTTACTTGTTTTTTAATTACAAGCCTGTAGCTTCGGAGCCCCTCCACTCATTTCACCTACCCCCCACCCTCGCCTCTGACAACCAGTTAAAACCATTTCTGGGGACTTCCCTGGCAGTCCAGTGGTTAAGACTCCGAGCTCCCAATGCAGGGGGCCCGGGGTCGATCCCTGGTCAGGGAACTAGATCCCCCATGCACGCTGCAACTAAGACCCAGAGCAGCCAAAACAAAACAAAAACTAGATAACGTCAATTAAATTTTAATTAAAAAAAAAAAATTTCTGAAAAGTCTCTAAGGTCTCTACTCGAGGTGATACCAGTGCCTGAGGGCTTGGGATGAAGAGTTTCTGTCTGAAGGGAGAGAAGGAGGACGGCACAACAGAATTAATTTTACACCCGTGGGGAGGGGAGTTGAGGAACGGGGGGGGACAAGCATGACAGCCTCCAGTTTGCAGGTGAAGGGACCGGGGGCTCAGTTTCCAGAAGTCTCTTTTGTCTCCAATCACAAACAAACGCAAAGGCTTCAAGGGCCCGGGAAGCCCCTCTGTTGTCGGGCCCACCGGCTGGGCCGGCAGCGCTTCTTCCTTTTATTTACGGAGGCCGCTGACAAAGGTGAAAGGCAGAGGGAGGAGCTCTGTGAAAGCGGAGACTGAAATATTGATGAGGGACAGTAATTGCACTACCCAAGACAGGAGGACAGGCCCTGCTGCTGCCCGGGCTCATCAAAGCACTCAGCTCAGCTCTGGGCCTCAGTGTCAGCCGTCCCCACCCCTGAAACGCCCTCCACATCCTCCCCCAAGTCAAGACCCCCTCCCCCACGAAGCCTCCTCTGATTGCCGCAGCCTGCACTGGTTCAGAATCACAGAAACCTCGGAATGTGAGAGCCGGAAGGCACCTTTCAGATGAACCAGGCCAGGTCCCACATTCTCTGGGAGCTGAATCCGAGGCCCACGAGGTGGAGTGGCCAGGCTTCCGTGCCTCTCCTGCGTGCTTTTCCTCCCGTCATGCTCTCTGCTCCTTCTAGGGCAAGTCCACCCTCCTCGACTGACTCCTTCAAATCACTCGACAGACACTCCTTCCTCTTCTGCCCTTTGCCTTCAAGATCGAGTCCTGCCCACTTGGCCACCTCAATTCCCAGTCACCCCCCACCCCGCCTCTCTCACCCTTCCAATCCACGCCTGGGTTCAGGCCCTGCTCGTCTCTCCCCGAGGGGTTTTACAGAAGACGCGTGATGGCCCCCAGATCACACCCTTCTTGTCCTCGTCCCATGCACCCTCCTCCCAGCGCTCACCACGCCCACCTGACCATCCACACCCACACTCCATGCCCCCCACCCTGCCCAGTACCTAGTCCGGGACTAAGTCCAAAGTCCTCAGCAGGGTCCAAAAGCCTTTGTGAGCTGGCCTCTCCAGCTTCAGGGGTCCCAGCTACGCGTGAGCCCTACCCCTCGCTTTCTGCCTATTCTCGCCTTAAAGGCATCCCCACAATTGTGGGTTCAGCTGTGTCCCCCAAAAAGATCGGTCCAAATCCTAACTGCCAGGTGCCTGTCTGTGAATGTGACCTGACTTAGAACCCCTTTTTGCATCCCTCTTATGATATTTTCACTGGGGGCAATGGAAAGAGGGGGGGCTTTGAAACCAAACCTGGCCCCCAGTCTCAGCTCCATCACTTCCCAGCTGAGTCACCTGGGCCAGGTCCCTTGAGCTCTCAGAGCCTGTTTCCTTCTGTAAAATGGGGCACCACGTCATCCCCGGTATTATTGATAGTGTACGTAACTATCTTGGCACAGACAGAAGATTCAGGAAAGCATCAGCTGATATTACTATAATTCCTATTCCTGGGAGGTCCTTCTTGTCCTTCCAGAGCTCATCCCAGGATTGTCCTCCACCTCTGTCAAGTGTTCCAGGGTCTGCCTCTGGGAGCACTTCCCCCCCTCCCCGGCTCAGTAACCCCTTCTCCCAGAGGGCAGGGCTCCTCTCCCGCCCCTCGGGCTGTGAGAGGGCCCAGAGCCCCTGCCCAGGGAGCAGCAGGGAGGCTGGACCTCCCCAGAGACTTCCTTTATCAGCCAGCCAAGCACCCAACCTGTTGCTTTTAAGGACAGTCCCCCCGCCAGCTCCATCTGCCTCAGGGACGAGCTGTTTAATGGAGCGAGAGTTGGCTCCCGGGAAGACAATGAATTTTAACGCTTCTGAACACAGCAATCAGATAGAAGCCTACCTACCAGGCAAGGTCAGGAGGGGCTTCAAAATCATGCAGCCCAACCTCCACCTGGGCCCAGGGCGGCTGGGCAGCTGGTCCAAGGTCCCACAGCTGGTTAGTAGCAGTTAGTTCCTAAACCAGGACCCACTGTGGCTTAGAAACTGGTCTTCCAATAATTCAGTAACCCACCTCCCCACCCACCCCAGTGCAGCCTCAGGTCCCTCTTTCCCGTAATTCTGGATGGGAGAATGATGCCAATATCATTAACTGGCTCAGGGTCTACAGTTCTGGTCTTGGCGCAAGCCACTATGAACCCTAAGAGAACCACATGGGGCCAGCAGAAGAGGGCCCTCCGAGGGCAGCTGGTGCAAATGGTTCCAACCTGATTTTAAGTCGTGGAAGTCTCTGTTCAAAGAAAACCTTGGACAGAAGAGCCAATCTCGAACACAGGTGGAAGCCAAGCTGCTCGGATGGGGAGGGAATGTACACCTCCCAACTCCTCTATCCTCCCCAGCAGCCCCTGAGACGCCTCTGTGGAGGCCCAGCTTCCCTGGCACCCATGTGAAAATGCCTCAGCTCACTGTGTGCTGCAGAGAAAATGGAAGGCTAGAGCAAGGGACATACCCTCGTTCATCGCCAGCAGCAGCGGTGCCGGCACCAGAGCCCACGCATCCTTGCTCCCAGTCTTGCTCCCTCTTGTTGCCTTTGGTGGAGAGACTCTAAGATGACCACCAATGATCCCCAAATCCTGACAGTCATAGCCTTGTGTAATCTCCCTTCCCCCTTGAGTAGGGCTAGCCTAGCAACTTCCTACTAACTAATAGAATACAGTAAAAATGTCACTTTTGTGATTATGTCACACAAAATTACAACTTTTATTTGGCCATCACTCTCTCCCTTGATGGCTTTGATGGAGCAAGTTGCCACACTGTGAGCTGCCCAACGGAGATGCCCACTGGCAAGGAACTGAGGGAGGCCTCCAACCAACAGGTGGAAGGAACTGAGGCCCTGAATCCAACAGGCTGCAAGGGACTGAATCCTGCCTGCAACCATGTGAGCTTGGAAGTGGATCCTTCCCCAGTTGTGCCTTCTGATGACACCACAGCCCTGGCTGGCATCTTCACCATGACCTGAAAGAAACCCTGAAGCAGAAGACCCATCTAAGCCATGCCCATACTCCTGACCCACAGAAGCTAGGAGATAATAAATGTGTGTGGTTTTAACCTGCTGAATTTGTGACAACTGGTTACATGGCACTGGTATCTAATATACTGCCCTAAAGAATTACTACTTGCCTTTTGAAAGAGAGCTCAAAGGGCACTTTGAAAAGTGAAAAGTCAGGCTTTCCCTCCATAACCACCACCTTCACCATTTTCATCATTACAACTGGTATTGCTTCAGGCTCTACTCTATGCCAGGTACTGGGGTTTTAGTGTTTTATATCTATTATCTATATCTATTATCTCTTTTAATACAACAAATGTATGTGGGAGATACTGCTACTTAAGCTCATTTTACTGATGAGAAACTGAGGCCCAGAGAGATTTTTTTAAAGACACACTACTCTATACCGATAACTCTTTCCCTACACTCTTTCTTAACACCACAGACACAACTAGTTACTGACTCTTCTGTCTCTCCATCTAGCCGGTGGGATCCTTAAAGACGGCACTTCTGATCTTTCACGCAACAAATTTTACTGAGCATCTACTGTGTGCCAGGCATTCTGCCAGCACAGCTGAGGATGGGAGGACGAGACAGGAGTCAACAAAACAGCCAAATGCACATGCTTGGCTCTCCTAGAGCTCATTTTCTCACAGAGACAGACAGAAAAGACATATGAAACAAGATAATCTCAGAGAAATGTAAGAGGTAAATTAGAGATGGGGAGCTACTTTAGATTTGGGCCATCAAGGGAAACAAGTCTCTGCAAGGTGGTGACACTGCTGCTGAGAGTTGAATGAAAGGAAGAAGACAGCCAGGCAGAGACCCAGGGAAGGAGCATCTGGGTGCGTGGGTGGGAAAGTAAGACACCGAGGCGGGAAGAAGCTTGTTTTCATCTTGTCATATGTCACCAAAATGACACAGAGCTTTGGCCTCGCGAGTCAGGTGTGGTGCCTGCACCAGCATCAACCAGGAACTTGTTAGAGATGCAGAATCTCAGCCCAACCTCAGACCTACTGAATCAGACCTACTGAGTCAGGATCTGCATTTTAACAAGATCACCCGGTAAGGTGAATGCACATGAAAATTGGAGAAACTGGTCTACAGCACTCGACAAATGATTGTTGACTGAATAAATGCCCTGCAGATCAAGTTTCTGACTCCAGCTGTACCCATAACAGCACTCAGACAGCCTCACCATCCCAAACACGGAGGGTGTCAATATCACACCCTATGAAGCAGACCAACTGACAACTGTCATCAGAGCGTGGAAGGAGACCACCAACCCACTTCAGGATCAAATCACCCAACGGCTGTCCACATGCAAGTCTTCCACAGCCTCAGTCCCCCTCCACCTCCCACTGCTTCCCCACAGCCTCACATGAAGCTCCAAATTCCATAACTCACCTGCAAATGGTTATCAAACCCACATGGCTGGGTTAAAAATACTCTTCACACTCATGAAGCCTCCCCACTGTTAAATCACCTGTAAATCACTCTGTTAAATCAGCTGTAATTAGCAAAAGATGTTAATCCAGCCTTTTCACAGAGAGGGCACCCATCTAAGTTACAATGGCACAGTGTAAGCCAGAAAAGAGGGGGTAAGGTTATGTTATTTCTTCTTGCAAGACCTCAAAGTGATTGAAACTGGATGGTTCCAGCAACATGAGGAGGGCTTTTGTCGCTTGAAGCTGAACTACTCCTAACAATCTATAACCAATACATGCGTACAAAAGCAAGCAGACACAAGGTACAAGACCAACCAACCTCCCTGCACCCCACCACATGGAACTGTGCTGCCAGCATTTGAACATTTTAACACTGAATGTGTAGGTCTATGAGGCATCAGCCTGACCCCAGTGTACCTCCTCTGGGTCTTCATGTGAAAATAGATTCGTGCAGTGTGCAACTGTGTGTTAATTTTTCCTGTTGGAAGTCTATCAAGGAAATCACATTTATAAAACTGGAAACTGCTTTCCTTTCTTCAGCCATCCCCCATCCAGAAGGAAAAGCCAGTGAGTCCCAACCCACACTTAAAGATGCTAGAGGAGGTTGCCTTTGAAATAAGACCAAAGCCTGAAAATTGCAGAGAACTAAACTACCATATGTGTCAAGTCATCAGCACTCACCTTATTTTCCTCTTTATCTAGACTATTAGAAGGATGAAGGAAATAAGAGAAGGAAGGTCTTAGCAAAGTCCTAGGCAGAAAGTTAAATGGTGGCCAACCAGCCAGCCAACACAAAACACACTAACACCATCGCATTGCAAGCCCTGGCGGCTCACCATCCAGACAAGAGCAGTGACATCATTAAAGTGGCCTGAAGATGTTCTCTGCCTCCACACACCTTGATTAGCCACATCACCATCAATGGGACAAGAAGGGAGGGTCTATCGTCCCCTTTTCATTCCCCACTCTCAGCTCAAGTGGGGAAGGGTCTTGTAGCATAATAACACATTGACATTTGCAATGCAGGGTCATCCATATTGGCAAGAGAGAGGCTTCCACTCCATCTAAGACCCCCCCATAGAGCAGGGGGGGTAGAGCAGGGAGGGTAGAGCAGGCAAACAATGGCCCACAGACCAAACCCTTCCTGCTGCCTGTTTTGGTAAATACGCAGTTTTACTGGAAGACGGCCACACCCATTCATTCACTTAGCACCTACAGATGGCTTTTGCTCTATAACTGCACAGTTGAGAAGTTGTGACAGACACCATATGGTTCACAAAGCCTAAGATGATGTTTAATACCTGGACCTTTAAGAAGTTAGCCAGCCTCTGCTTTAGAAGAACGAGGCAATGCGTGTAGCAGGGTAAACGTACAACGTATTTTCCATTCTGCTTAAAGAAAGGTCAAAATTGTTGGCGGATGACCAATTCCCCAGATCCTGATGTCTAATTTATAGGAATTCTGCCTTTATAACACAACAGGATGGACCTCATGAGAGGATGCCAGCCAACCCAGGAAAAACACTATAAATAACAAAGAACCAACACTGCTCCTCTGCTGTGGTTTTAGGTTCAACACTGGAAAAGCCCCAAAAGACTGATACCTCCTCCAAGGTTCCCCTGGAACAAAGGGGTCAGGTAGGGATCAACCCTGACTCCCAGTGTACAGTCTGCAGGCTGCTGAGAAATCACAGCCTCTTTGAACTCTGCTCTTCTAGATGTTTCTTCCAGCTGAAGTTAGTCCTCATTGCAAAGCACAGTCTGGTGATACCTCACTGTAGTTTTGATTTGCATTTCTCTAATAATTGGTAATGTTGAGTATCTTTTCATGTGCCTCTTGGCCATCCATAGGTCTTCCTTGGTGAAATGTCTATTTAGGTCTTTTGTTCATTTTTTTAACAGGATTGTTTGTTTCTTGGATATGAGTTACCTGTAGTGAGGTGGATGGACCTAAAGTCTGTCATACAGAATGAAGTAAGTCAGAAAGAGAAAAACAGATCTACCAGAGGGCATACAAGCAGAAGCAAGAAGAACACCAATTCTGAAGCCTGTTGAATGAAAACCACATTCACAAAAAGATGGACAAAATGAAAAGGCAGAGGACTATGTACCAGATAAAGGAACAAGACAAAACCCCAGAAAAACAACTAAATGAAGTGGAGATAGGCAACCTTCCAGAAAAAGAATTCAGAATAATGATAGTGAAGATGATCCAGGACCTCAGAAAAAGAATGGAGGCAAAGATCGAGAAGATGCAAGAAATGCTTAACAAAGACCTAGAAGCATTAAAGAACAAACACCTAGAAGAATTAAAGAACAAACAGAGATGAACAATACAATAACTGAAATGAAAAATACACTAGAAGGAATCAATGGCAGAATAACTGAGGCAGAAGAAGGGATAAGTGACCTGGAAAACAGAACGGTGGAATTCACTGCCGCAGAATAGAATAAAGAAAAAAGAATGAAAAGAAATGAAGACAGCCTAAGAGACGTCTGGGACAACATTAAATGCAACAACATTCGCATTATAGGGGTCCCAGAAGGAGAAGAGAGAGAGAAAGGACCTGAGAAAATATATGAAGAGATTATAGTTGAAAACTTCCCTAATGTGGGAAAGGAAATAGCCACCCAAGTCCAGGAAGTGCAGAGAGTCCAAAGCAGGATAACCCAAGGAGAAACACGCCGAGACACATAGTAATCAAACTGACAAAAATTAAAGACAAAGAAAAACTACTGAAAGCAACAAGGGAAAAAAGACAAATAACATACAAGGGAACTCCCATAAGGTTAACAGCTGATTTCTCAGCAGAAACTCTACAAGCCAGAAGGGAGTGGCATGATATATTTAAAGTGAGGAAAGGGAAGAACCTACAACCAAGAATACTCTACCCGGCAAGGAATTCATTCACATTCGATGGAGAAATCAAAAGCTTTACGGGCAAGAGAATTTAGCACCACCAAACCAGCTTTACAACAGATGCTAAAGGAACTTATCTAAGTGGGAAACACAAGAGAAGAAAAGGACCTACAAAAACAAACCCATAACAATTAAGAAAATGGTAATAGGAACATACACATCGATAATTACCTTAAACGTGAATGGATTAAATGCTCCAACCAAAAGACACAGGCTGGCTGAATGGATACAAAAACAAGACCCACATATGTGCTGTCTACAAGAGACCCACTTCAGACCTAGGGACACATACAGACTGAAAGTGAGGGGATGGAAAAAGACATTCCATGCAAATGGAAATCAAAAGAAAGCTGGAGTAGCAATACTCATATCAGATAAAATAAACTTTAAAATAAAGAATGTTACAAGAGACAAGGAAGGACACTACATAATGATCAAGGGATCAAACCAAGAAGAAGATATTACAATTATAAATATATATGCACCCAACAAAGGAGCACCTCAATACACAAGGCAAATGCTAACAGCTATAAAAGAGCAAATAAAAAGTAACACAATATTAGTGGGGGACTTTAACACCTCACTTACACTAATGGACAGATCATCCAGACAGAAAATTAATAAGGAAACACAAGCTTTAAATGACACAATAGACCAGATAGATCTAATTGATATTTATAGGATATTCCATCCGAAAACAGCAGATTACACTTTCTTCTCAAGTGCACAGGGAACATTCTACAGGGTAGATCACCTCTTGGGTCACAAATCAAGCCTTGGTAAATTTAAGAAAATTGAAATCATATCAAGCATCTTTTCCGACCACAACGCTAATTAGAAATCCATTACAGGGGAAAAAAACGTAAAAAACACAAACACATGGAGGTTAAACAATACGTTACTAAATAACCAAGAGATCACTGAAGAATCAAAGAGGAAATCAAAAAACACATAGAGACAAATGACAATGAAAATACGATGATCCAAAACCTATGGAATGCAGCAAAAGCAGTTCTAAGAGGGAATTTTATAGCAATATAATCCTACCTCAAGAAACAAGAAAAAGCTCAAATAAACAATCTAACGTTACACCTAAAGGAACAAGAGAAAGAAGAACATACAAAACCCAAAGTTAGTAGAAGGAAAGAAATCATAAAGACCAGAGCAGGAATAAATGAAATAGAAACAAAGAAAACAATAGTAAAGGTGAATAAAATTAAAAGCTGGTTCTTTGAGAAGATAAACAAAATTGACAAACCTTTAGCCAGACTCATCAAGAAAAAGAGGGAGAGGACTCAAATCAATAAAATTAGAAATGAAAAAAGGAGAAGTTACAACGGACACTGCAGAAATACAAAGCATCCTAAGAGTTTATTACAAGCAACTCTATGCCAATAAAATGGACAACCTGGAAGAAATGGACAAATTCTTAGAAAGGTATAACCTTCCAAGACTGAACCAGGAAGAAACAGAAAATATGAACAGACCAATCACAAGTAATGAAATTGAAACTGTGATTAAAAATCTCCCAACAAACAAAAGCCCAGGACCAGATGGCTTCACAGGTGAATTCTATGAAACATTCAGAGAAGAGCTAACACCCATCCTTCTCAAACTCTTCCAAAAAATTGCAGAGGAAGGAACACTCCCAAACTCATTCTACGAGGCAACCATCACCCTGATAGCAAAACCAGACAAAGATATTACAAAAAAAAAAAAGAAAATTACAGACCAATATCACTGATGAATATAGATGCAAAAATCCTCAACAAAATACCAGCAAACAGAAACCAACAACGTATTAAAAGGATCATACACCATGATCAAGTGGGATTTATCCCAGGGATGCAAGGATTCTTCAATATATGCAAATCAATCAATGTGATACACCATATTAACAAATTGAAGAATAAAAACCATGTGATCATCTCAATAGATGCAGAAAAAGCTTTCGACAAAATTCATCACCCTTTTATGATAAAAACTGTCCAGAAAGTGGGCATAGAGGGAACCTACCTCAACATAATAAAGGCCATATATGACAAACCCACAGCAAACATCATTCTCAATCGTGAAAAACTGAAAGCATTTCCTCTAAGATCAGGAACAAGACAAGGATGTCCACTCTCGCCACTCTTATTCAACATAGTTTTGGAAGTCCTAGCCACGGCAATCAGGGAAGAAAAAGAAATAAAAGGAATCCAAACTGGAAAAGCAAAAGTAAAACTGTCACTGTTTGCAGATGACATGATACTATACATAGGTAATCCTAAAGATGCCACCAGAAAACTACTAGAGCTAATCAATGAATTTGGTAAAGTTGCAGGATACAAAATTAATGCACAGAAATCTCTTGCATTCCTATACACTAACAACAAAAGATCAGAAAGAGAAATTAAGGAAACAATCCCACTCACCACTGCAACAAAAAGAATAAAATACCTAGGAATAAACCTACCTAAGGATGTAAAAGAAAACTGTATTTTCTGTACTCAGAAAACTATAAGGCACTGATGAAAGAAATCAAAGATGACACAAATAGATGGAGAGATATACCATGTTCTTGGATTGGAAGAATCAATATTGTGAAAATGACTATACTACCTAAAGCAATCTACAGATTCAATGCATCCCTATCAAATTACCAATGGCATTTTTTACAGAACTAGAACAAAAAAATCTTAAAATTTGTAGGGAGACACAAAAGACCCCGAATAGCCAAAGCAGTCTTGAGGGGAAAAAAACAGAGCTGGAGGAATCAGACTCCCTGACTTCAGACTATACTACAAAGCTACAGTAATCAAGACAATATGGTACTGACACAAAAACAAATACAGATAAATGGAACAGGATAGAAAGCCCAGAGATAAACACACGCACCTATGGTCAACTAATCTGTGACAAAGGAGGCAAGGATATACAGTAGAGAAAAGACAGACTCTTCAGTAAGTGGTGCTGGGAAAACTGGACAGCTACATGTAAATGAATGAAATTAGAACACTCCTTAACACCATACACAAAAATAAACTCAAAATGGATTAAAGACCTAAATGTAAGACCGGACACTATAAAACTCTTAGAGGAAAACACAGAAAGAACACTCTTTGACATAAATCATAGCAAGATCTTTTTTGACCCACCTCCTTGAGTAATGGAAATAAAAAAAATAAACAAATGGGACCTAATGAAACTTAAAAGCTTTTACACAGCAAAGGAAACTATAAACAAAATGAAAAGACAACCCTCAGAATGGGAGAAAATATTTGCAAATGAATCAAGGGACAAAGGATTAATCTTCAAAATATATAAACAGCCCATGCAGCTCAATATCAAAAAACAAAGAACCCAATCAAAAAATGGGCAGAAGACCTAAATAGACATCTCTCCAAAGAAGACATACAGATGGCCACGAGGCACATGAAAAGCTGCTCAACATCACTAATTATTAGAGAAATGCAAATCAAAACTACAATGAGGTACCACCTCACACCGGTCAGAATGGGCATCATCAGAAAATCTACAAACAACAAATGCTGGAGAGGGTGTGGAGAAAAAGGAACCCTCTTGCATTGTTGGTGGGAATGTAAATTGATATAGCCACTATGGAGAGCAGTATGGAGGTTCTTTAAAAAACTAAAAATAGAATTACCATATGACCCAGCAATCCCACTACTGGGCATATTCCCAGAGAAAACCATAATTCAAAAAGACACATGCACCCCAATGTTCACTGCAGCACTATTTACAATAGCCAGGTCATGGAAGCAACCTAAATGTCCATTGACAGACGAATGGATAAAGAAGATGTGGTACATATATAAAATGGAATATTACTCAGCCGTAAAAAGGAACAGAATTGGGTCATTTGTAGATACGTGGATGGACCTAGAGACTTGTCATACAGAGTGAAGTAAGTCAGAAAGAGAAAAACAAATACTGTATGCTTATGCATATATGTGGAATCTTAAAAAAAAATGGTACTGATGAACCTAGTTGCAGGGCAGGAATAAAGATGTAGACATAGAGAATGGACTTGAGGACACGGGGTGGGAGGGGGAAGCTGGGGCGACGTGAGGGTAGCATCGACATATACACACTTCCAAATGTAAAGTAGTTAGCTAGTGGGAAGCAGCCGCATAGCACAGGGAGATCAGCTTGGTGCTTTGCGATGACCTAGAGGGGTGGGAGAGGGAGAATGGGAAGTAGGCTCAAGAGGGAGACGATATAGGGACATATGTATGCATATGGCTGACTCACTTTGTTGTACAACAGAAACTAACACAGTATTGTGAAGCAATTATACTCCAATAAAGATCTATTAAAAACAAAAAACAAAAAAAGCACAGTCTGGTCTTTGAGCGCTTCATCATTCTCACGTTCACTAGATACACAGCAGAGCCTAAGCTCACGAGAAGTCCTCCAAGCAGAATCATTCATCTCCTCCCATCTCTTCCCTCCACGCCTTTGCTCACCCTCTCTGGGCCTCTGATGAGGTGGAACCGATAAATCACTTGTAATTTTTTTTTTAAGAAACTGACCCCTGGATATAAAATCTGCAAAAATCCTGAAGACAGTACAGGAATATCCTTTAGTTCTTGCCTTTTTCCCCTCCAACAATAACCCCAATGTTGGCATTTTCCTTTATATTTTCTACCTGCCAGAGGACAGTGATAACTCTGGACTCTGATATGAGCAGTCTGCCCAGAGAATGTGTAAAGGAGGAAGCTGATCCCATAGGAAGGAATTCTGCAGTAGGAACCCCAATCATTCTCGTCACTTCGCTCTGGCCATAGCTGGTCCCCACCCCAAACCCACGCAGGACTTCACAGCCCAAATGAAATGCAGCGAGTCAGCACATCAGAAGCACTTGTTTTCTCTTCTGGATGTTTTACTGCAATCGTGTTTTGACGATCCACATGTTATCTTTTTTCTTCCCACCTCATTTATCACTGGTGTTGGTACCTGTTTGGTTGAGAAAACCAACTGTTCTACTGTGAAGGACAAGGTCAGTTTATGATGTCTGGAGTAGTATCCAGAGATGGAGGAAGGCAGGGGAGAACTTTATAATTCTGATGATAATGGAGCTAGTTAACTTTGCAGAAAAGGCAGTTTTGAAGTTTGAAAAATATCCCATTCTGCTTGGAAAGTCTTGCCTTTTGGACACTCTTGGCTGCCCATACGAGAGCTGTCCCTTATCACTGACAGATGCCTACCTGCGTTCAGAGAGGCAAGCAGCCCACCTCTAGAGAATGACACACGAATGGTCTAAGCCATTTATAGCAGGGGTCCCCATCCCCGGGGCCTTGGACCAGTACCGGTCCACAGCCTGTTAGGAACTGGGCCGCACAGCAGGAGGTGAGCGGCGGGTGAGCGAGCAAAGCTTCATCTGCCGCTGCCCATCGCTCCCCATCTCTCGCATTACCGCCTGAACCTTCTCCCCCCACCCCGCCTCCCCCGTGGAAAAATTGTCTTCCATGAAACCAGTCCCTGGTGCCAAAAAGGTTGGGGACCGTTGATTTATAGCATTGCCCACTCCCCTGTGTTCCTTCTTCTCTGCCTCTCTTGTAGCTGGAAAAGATCATGTGACCCCGCTCAGGACAAGGAGGAGAAAGAAGACCCCTGGGAGCGACTCAGAGCAGAACCTGGCACAGAGTAAATCCTCAGTCAATTTTAGGTGCTATTATTATTACCATTATTACTATTATCAATTTTAATAAAACCTTTCCTTCCCTTTTCTCTCTCCCTCCTTTTTCCCCCCTGTCCCTCTAGTGGTGAGCTGGGGCTGGTTTGTACCAGCTCACAAGAGCTGATCACACGTGTCTCTCCCCATCACTGAGTTCAAGCTACATTGGTAGCTTGAAATCAGCCATGATGGAAATATTTACACCATGGAAACTGACGAATGCTACAAATCAGGACCTTTTTCCCCCAGAGAGCTAACAGTTAAACATTTACCAGGATACCACTTCAACCAGCCTCCTTCCCCTCTTTCCAACCATCTATCTTCCTCATAAACCACTCAGTACCTACTGTATGCAGGGAATTATGTTAGATTCTCCTTGAGAACTCAAAGGTGATTACGTCATTGCCCTGCCTTCAGTGAATTTACAGTCTCGTAATACATTTGTATGAATTAAGATACATTTGGCTACAAACAACAGAAACCTCAACCAGCAGTGGTTCATTCTTAAATGGAGAGTCCAGAGTCTGGAGGTAGGCATTGGTCTGGCTGCCCAGCAGGGTCATTAATGATCCCAACGTTATCAACTTTCTCCCTCATGCTCATCACCTCACGTGTACGAGAGAGCTGCTGCAGTTCTAGGTATCGAGCCTGTGTTCAAAAGCAAGAAGCAGGGGCAAGTGGCCTTTTTCTTTTTATCCAGGAAGAAAATCATTTAATCCTCAAAACAACTTCATGAGGTAGCTACTAGAACTATTCTCATTTTATAGGTAGGGAAATTGACACCCCCAAAGATGAACTAATTTGCTCAAGGCCACACAGCCTGGGTAGCCAGAATATAAACCCTAACATTCTGACTCCAGAGTCTGTGCTGTGTCAGGTATACCACTAACTAGAGATGCCAGCACTTGGGAGCAAAGCACGCAATCTACTGCTTAATTATCTGCCTTGGACTGTTCTCCATTGCTGCATGTATTTATCTTTCAGCCCAAGACTTTCTGTTGCTCAGGAACAGAAATCCTGTTTGCTCATTCCTCTATGATCCCCACTCCCAATCATGAACATAATATCAGGCGCTTGCATTTGTTAACTGATATGCACCCATCTCAGCTCTAACACTATCCAACCTGAACGGAAAATCTTGCTGTTCCAGGCGCCAGCAGGCCTGCGTTTGGCTCCTTCCTCTGCTAATTACCTACTTGAAAACCTTTAGACTTGGGCTCCAATCCACTTGGCAATCAGACCATCCCCTTGGCCCATCTGCCTGTAACTGCACACCCCCTTTGCTAGGGCTGCATTCCTTTTTACAGATCTTACGATTTGTACTATTCCAATTACTCCCCCATCACAGAAAATTCTAACCCCACTGGCATCCCCACCACAAACTATTCTCCCTAGACACAGCAGGAGAAAAAAAACATCAGTATTTGCTAGAGTGGCCAAAAGACTTGAGTCCTTTATTAGCAATAAATTTTTAAATAGAAAATGTAAGTTCTCTACTTGGTTGCTCTGGTGTCTCTATGACATACGCCAGCTTTAGAAATCCTGATCTGCAAAGAAAAGCATCTATCTGGTTTGGAAATCTAAGCACCGCTTAACTAGTGCTTTAGAGGATGTTGTTAGAAAAGGCACAGCCTGGGGCTGTATTTGTCATGGCAAGTTTGGGCTCAATCCCTGAGCAAGTGCCAACTATCCAAAGGGAACATGGCTAGTCCAATCACCACTTCTCTCTGGACTTTTTGTTTTGCTTTGTTTTGGTTTTGTCCAGGAGAGAAAAGAAGTGCTTGGAGTGAAGCAGCTGTAGGGACTTGACGTGATAGAACTGTTCCCCATCCTGGAAAAAAAGATCTCCAAGTGCTGCACACGCCTCTTTCTTGGGTGGCCTTGCAATTCCTTTTTCAATACGCATTGAAGCAAAACCTGAGCTTTCTAAATGGGCACCCTGGGTGGCTCAGAGTACCCCCATTATGCTAATGCTGGCCAAGAAGACCTTGGGAAGGAAAGCGAAACTTTTCACTACCCCTGATCAATCAGAAATAATGAGAAATAAAACAGATCACTTATAGTCCGATGACCTCGGGCAAGTCACATGTGGCTCCTCATCCCTAGGGAAGCGGGTAAGTTCAGGCTTGGGCTCTGGAGCCAGAACACCTGGGTTCGAATCCCGGCTCTGTCACTTACCAAGTGTAATCTTGAACAAGTCACTTAACCTTGATGTGTCTCAGCATCCTGAGTTCTTGCATCTACCCTCAGAACACTGTTGAAAGGAGTAATCTGTAAATTTTACACACAAAATACTTAGAAGAGAGCCTGACACATAGTTTTGTTTGTAATTAATGTTACTCATTATTATCTGCCTCCCTAGATCTTGGGAGAACTATGCAAAAAATTCTGTTTAGAACACTGAGTTTCCACTCAACAAATATTAGTTTCCCTCTCCAAAAAAAAAAAAATCTTAATATCCATTTGTTCTATATTTAAGCCCAGGTTTCTAGATTTTCAATCAATCAACCAAGCGTGTACCCAGCAGACAGAGACAAGGACTGTTATTCTCAAAAACCTGACTCAGGGTGGTTTTTCTCCCTCTGCCCTTCTTCGGAACACAGTCCGCATTCATTCAGCGAAGGAAACCTGGACCAGCTCCACAAAGCAACACTGACATGATGGATACATTCCAAGGGTCACAACACCGGAGCTCAGGAGGAGCCGGGAGACCGCCCTCTACCCTCGAGGGGCCAGTGCCGCATAGTCCCTAAACCTCACATGCACAACACGGCAGGGGAGTTAAGAGGGCAATAAATGGATTTCTTTTTCCAATTTGTAACAAAATCTGCCTTGGTCCCTCTCACCCTGCGGGGTAACAGCAAGGATACTCAGCCAGGATCTGTGCCTCTCTCTAGGGATTCCCGCTTTCCAGACAGACCAGCCAGACAAGAAGGACCCTGTACCACTGCCAACGCCTCCCGCTGCTCAGAACAAGGGTTCTGCATCCGGATCTAACCAAACAGCACTTCCCCATGTTCCAGCCACAGGGCAAACTGACAGTGAACTTCTAAACCGCACGGCTGCTGTGAGAAGGCCAGCATCCACCCCATATAAATTTACTGTAGTGATTCAGATGGGGTTGGAAAGGCCTTTATTATTATTTTGAAAAACCCAAAAGACAGTACCTAATTTGTTATCTCCAGGGAAGGATTCTGACCACCACAGTTCATTGTTTCAGCTCAAACGTCTGATTTCTACAACAGCAGAACAAATTTTCTCCCCTTCCCTCCCCGCAAAAGCTGTCCATTTTTCCATGCTGACATGGGGCACATTCCCAACAGTTTACACTTTTCTCTAATATCCTTAACTCTGCTCATTACTTTCTGAGAAACTAGCCCAGAGAGGCTAGCCGGCCAACACCTTCTTCAGAATCAGGAAGGTTCTTTTCAGAAATCCTACATATGGACATTCTTTTCATACTTCTTAACTGGTGCCCGTAGTAAGCGAAGGGAAGAAGATCAATAATCAGCCCAGGTGAGTGGAATCTGTAGGTTACCAGAGCGGGGGAGGGAGAGGGAGAGGTGGAGGGGGGGAAGGGGGAAGTATCAGATGACTTTGGTGACTGTCACTGTGCGTCTCAGGAGGCCACACACACATAAAGGACATCAGGCAGGATTCAACCAAATGTACTAATTTCCCTCAATTTACACTTCTGGGCTCCTGCAAGACCGGGCCAATTCCAGAGTAGGAAGGAGGGAAGGGAGGGTAGGGGGAAAGACCACATTCCTCTGCAGAAAAAATTTAAAGGTATCCAGGGCTAGAAGAGATCACCACGCCCCTCCCCCCATCCAGGAACAAATGAAAACACATGAACTATGACATACTGAGAAAACCACCTGTCCCACTCCCATAAAAACTGAAACACAGAGCTATCCTCCCCTGCCCAGCCCTCTGTCCCTGAGGACCTCTCAGAGGCTGAGTGCCATCGTCAACTGTTCTATAAGGCAATGACCCTTCCATGGCCCCCAAAATGTTCTCAGGTGAACTTACATCTCCCTGGACCACCCTCACTGCTACTGGATCTGAGGGGTGAACTTATTTTTTGAATAAGTAATGAAGCCGCACAGTACCCGAAAATTCCAAAAGGCGTGAAAGGATACCTGTGATGAAAATACGTCTTCCCTCCTCCCCTCCACCCGCCCTAGGCAACCACGGTCTGTTCGAAAGAATTCACAGAACATACACTGTGTGCCAGAACACTGTGCTTCTAGGCCCTGGCCTGTTTTACATAATCACTGGACCAGTTTCCAGTGTGTCCTCCCCAAAAGGCAAGTGGGTACATGTGCTGGTATGTGTGGAATATTTTTTTACATACCCTGGTAAAGCAGACCTAATATAAAATGTACCATTTTAATCATTTTAAAGTTCAGGGCATTTAAGTACATCCACATTGTTGTGCAACCACACCCAGCCATCTGTAGACCCTTCTCAACTTCCCAAAGAGAAACCGTCCCTATTAAACACTAACACCCTGTTTTCCTCTTCCTCCCCCAAGCCCCAGGTAGCCAACATTCTATGTTCTGTCTCTATGACTCTGGCTACTCTAGGTACTTCACATAAGGGGAATCATATGGTATCTGTCCTTTTGTAACCGACATTTCATTTATCGGAATATCTTCAAGGTTCATCCATGCTACAGCATGTGTCAGAATTTCCTTCCTCTTAAAGGGTAAATAATACTCCATTACACACAGATACACCACATTTTGCTTATCCATTCATTTGTCAATGGACATTTGGGTTGTTTCCAGTATTTGGCTATTGTATATAATGCTGCTATAAATATCGGTGTACAAATATCTGTTTGAATCCCTGCTTCCAATTCTTTTGAGTATATACCCAGAAGTGAACTCCACTGGTAATTCTACATCAAAGTTTTGAGGTTCCGCCATACTGTTTTTCATGGCAGCTGCATGTGGATTATCTTAAGACAAATGTTAGTATATTCTCCACGATGTTCTATACTACCATTTTAAAATGCAGTCCTCACTTTTCTCAGTTAAGGAAAAATGAAATTACTTGTTACTCCAACTTGATCCTTCACATCCAAGATCTCGAATGATAGACATGAGAATTGCTAGGAATTAAAATGCATTATTATCCAATGATTAGTTATGGTCTAACAACAGGTTGTCTGATGGTCTTTACTCCTAAGATACTTCTTTCCCTTCAAATTAGCTATCCTGAAATAACTTTCACTGCCCTTTTCTCAGCTGTTTTCCCAATTCCCCCAGGAAATGGAGCAAAGAGGAAGAGTGTCTCCAAAATGTTGAGCACATGCATTCTGAGTAAATACCCCATCCTCAGCAGAGGGATTCAAAAGGAAGAGGCAATGGCCAAAATTCTATTTCAGAACACCCACTGGGCCAGCATGGAAATTTTTTAAATGTTAAAGAGAACTGCCTCATAAATGTCAGACAAGGAGGTTTAAGAAATCAAAGAGAGAACACTACCATTATTTTTGCTTCAGTGAAAAGAAAGAACTGCCCAGAGCTTATATGCAAGCTGAACATGGACCACTTTTTTTTTTTTTTAACATCTTTACTGGAGTATAATTGCTTTGCAATGTTGTGTTAGTTTCTGCTGTATAACAAAGTGAATCAGCTATATGTATACATATATCACCATACCCCTTCCTCTTGCGTCTTTCTCCCACCCTCCCTATCCCACCCCTCTAGGTGGTCACAAAGCACCGAGCTGATCTCTGTGCCATGCAGCTGCTTCCCACTAGCTATCTAGTTTACATTTGGTAGTGTATATATATTAATACTACTCTCTCACTTCGTCCCAGCTTACCCTTCCCCTCCCCGTGTCCTCAAGTCCATTCTCTACGTCTGCATCTTTATTCCTGTCCTGCCCCTAGGTTCGTCAGAACCTTTTTTTTTTTTTTTAGATTCCATATATATGTGTTAGCATACGGTATTTGTTTTTCTCTTTCTGACTTACTTCACTCTGTATGACAGACTCTAGGCCCATCCACCTCACTACAAATAACTCAATTTCGTTTCTTTTTATGGCTGAGTAATATTCCATTGTGTATATGTGCCACATCTTTATCCATTCATCTGTCAGTGGACACTTAGGTTGCTTCCATGTCCTGGCTATTGTAAATAGTGCTGCAGTGAACATTGTGGTACATGCTTCTTTTTGAATTATGGTTTTCTCAGGGTATATGCCCAGTAGTGGGATTGCTGGGTCATATGGTAGCTCTATTTTTAGTTTTTTAAGGAACTTCCATACTGTTCTCCAAAGTGGCTGTATCAATTTACATTCCTACCTGAACATGGACCACTTTGAATGGGAAGGGTCTTGCAGACACTGAGAAGAAACTCCCAAAAGGGATGTTAAGACAGATTGTCATTTAAGATGTTAACTTCTCAGCCTTGTGAGGAATCACTCTGTAGGTTGATACCACTCCGTGTACGTCACCTTCAAGAGCTTTGGCATCTATAGAACAAAGCCAAAGACTCACAATTAACCACCAAAGGAGGACAGCATGACCAGGGCAGATGAAAACTTTTTAACTGTGTGTGTATGTGTGTGTGTGTGTGTGTGTGTGTGTGTGTGTGTGTGTTTAAAACAAAACAAAACCAAAAAGTGCTGCTGGATATAATCCCAGAGCCTTTTCTTACTCTGAAAACATTCTGTGGAACAAAAATTTGTGTGTCTCATTTTGATCCTTGTTCTTACAAGCTAGTGTATTGGATACTTCAGGGATGCCAGGTCTTCCTTTAAAAGTCATTCAGAAGCTCTGTCACTGACTCTTTGCTTTTGCTCTCAAAACATGGCAGATGAAAAACTATTTTTCTGACCTGATTTCAACCTTAACTCAGGAAGCAACATCTTAGAGGTAAAGTTCAATTTCCATTCCACTGCTTCAATCCAACACACACACGAATAGATAAGACCATGTTTCCAGGATGAAAACATGTGCCATTTTAGGGCATCAAAATTCTTCCTGGCCCGCCGCAAGCCATCTGCAGCCCTTGCCTCCAATTCTCATTAGCTTTGTAATTAGAGAGGATGGAGACTTGGCATTCCCAGACCAAACACTATGGTTTACCCATTAGCAACGTTCCCCAAAGGTCCTTGACATGTTGACATGTCAATTGTTTCTGATTTTCCTGAGGCACGAATCTGAGTCAAGAGCATCCAGGTGACAGTGGAAAAGGCCAGGAGTGTGGCCTCCGGTCACCTGGTGATGGCATGGGGTTTCTTATCTCTGACACATTCTCTCTTCCTTTCATTCTTTCTTTGCAAAAATATGGCTCTCCCCGAAAAGCTGCCTGCCAGAGCTATTGATAGAAGCAAAGTTAAAATTTAAAAGTCTAGGAACTGATGGTCCTTAGCTTAAAAATGGTGACTTTCCCTAAATCTGAGATGCTACCTATCTATATTCCTCTTATGGATCTTAAATTGCAATAACATTTTAAAACATAGGTCACTTTAACGACAAGCTTTACTTATTAATGTTATTTGTGACCTTTACTCCTGTATTTAGATAATTGTTAAGAGTCTGAAAAGATAACAAGTTTTTCAGTTTATGCTTTACTATGTATTATGCTATTATGGCTGACAATTTTGGGGTATATGAGATGGTCTTGAGATACGTCCCTCCCGAACGACGCAGGTCCTGCCTTGTCCCAGCTTCTCAGTTGCTTCCACCATTGAGCTCCTCCACCTTCTTTGTGAGTATCTTATAATTCCACTGGGCAGCCATCCTACTTTTAGGAGATGATCCCTATTTTAAATAGTTCATCTATCATCCCTAAACTGACACAGTTTTTCATCTGTGTTTCCCTACTTTTAATTCAGAAAACATGGCAGTTGTATTTGTAATATATGCTAAATGCTAGGTTTGGTGCTTTACTTGCATTATCTTATCAAAGCTCTCAGGGAGGTACCAATATTATTATTATCTGCATTTTATGAATGCAGAGACAGAGAAGGGAAATAACTTGCCCAAGGTCACACAGCAGGTAGGTGCTGGAGCCAGGAATAAACGAAGGGCTGTTCTGCTCCAAAGCCTAGACTCTCTGCTGTCACAGGAGGACAGGGATACTGGAGTTATTGGCTAGTGTGGATAGCAGGGAAGGACAGTTAGCAAACACACAGATAACTTTTTGCTCTCCAAATTCCTTTGCCCAGCTCTGTAGTTTACTAGCTGTACAACCTGCGGCAGTATTTCCCTGAGCATTACAATTCTCTGTGCCTCACTTTTTTCATCTGTAAAATGAGGACATTAATAGCGGCTACTTTATAGGGTAAAAAAGTTAGCATGTGTTGAAGGCTAACACTGTGTCTGGCACATAAGAAGTATGTGTAGGTGTGAGCTTTCATTGATATTATTGTGAAATCCTTAGGCCTCAATTACTCAAAAATCAGCATTTCTCAAAATGCAGACAGTAAAGAGTCCCAATGATGGATACCATAATACTGAACTGGTGTAATATTATATAATATATATAATATTATATAAGCTAAAGTTATCAGGACTGCTATCTCTCACTCAAACCGAATTTTCCAAAGACCAAGGATTGGAAATCAGGAAATCCCAAATGTCAAGTAATCTGGCCAACTGACCTATAATGTTTATACAAATCAGCCATGTTTCTTTCCATAAAGGAAATTACAACCTAGTGGCGGAAAGAAATAGGGTGGATTTTAATAAGATGTGGGATGTAGAAAGTGCTGGATAAAGGTATGGGAAAAAAAACAAACAAACAAACAAAAAAACTTCTCTTGAACATACTCCTAAGTATAGGCTACAGATAATGACTCCCTGTCAGAGAGCACAGTATGGAAAGGCAGGTGAGCGGAGACAACTCTCTAATGGAGAAACTTGACAAACATTAGCTCGGCCAGGTGCTCAAGGTCAACATCCACAGTTATGAGTCATGCTGAGTGTATGTACCCTTGATATGATGTGAGGACAATGGCACTTTACCTCTGGGGTCTTCCTCCCCAAATCCCAAAACCCCAGTCAATTCATGAGAAAAACATCAGACAAATCCCAACTGAGGGGTATTCTACAAAACATCAGTAGTCCTCAAAATGGTCAGGATCACCAGAAACAAGGAATGTCTGAGAAACTGTCACAGTCACATGCCTAAGAAGACACGACAACTAAATGTAATGTGGTCTCATGAATGGGATCCTGGACCAGGAAAACAACATGAGGCAAAAACTAAGGAAATCGCAATAAAATATGGACTTCAGTTAATGATAATGTACCCATATAGGTTCATTGGTTATAACAAGTGTACCACACTAATATAAGATGTTAATAGGGGAAACTTGGTCAGGGGTATATGGAAACTCTGTACTATCTTCACTATCCGTACTAACTATTCTCTAAATCTAAAGCTACTCCAAAATTAAAAATGCCTTTAAAAGGTTTTTTATTCAAGTATAGTTGATTTACAATATTGTGTTAAGTTCAGGTATACAGCAAAGTGGTTCAGCTATACATATAGATATTTTTTAATAATTCTTTTCCATTATAGTTTATTACAAGGTATTGAATATAGTTCCTTGTGCTATACAGTATATCCTTGTTATCTATTTCATACATGGTAGTGTGCATCTGTTAACCCCATACTCCCAATCTATCCTCCACTCCATCCCCTTTGGAAACCATAAGTTTGTTTTCTATATCTGTGAGTCTATTTCTGTTTTGTAAATAAGTTCATTTGTATTTATTATTTTTTAGATTCCACATATAAGTGGTATCATATGGTATCTTTCTCTGTCTGACTTACTTCACTTAGTATGAAAATCTCTAGGTCCATCCATGTTGCTGCAAATGGCATTATTTCATTCTTTTTTATGTCTGAGTAATATTCCATTGTATATATGTAACACATCTTCTTTATCCATTCATCTGTCAATGGATATTTAGGTTGTTTCCATGTCTTGGCTCTTGTAAATAGTGCTGCTATGAACACTGGGGTGCATGTATCTTTTCAAATTAGAGCTTTCGTCTTTCCCGTATATATACCCAGGAGTGGGATTGCTGGGTCATACGGTAGCTCTATTTTTAGTTTTTTAAGGAACTTCCATACTGTTCTCCATAGTGGCTGCACCAATTTACATTCCCACCAATAGTGCAAGAGGGTTCCCTTTTCTCCACACCCTCTCCAGCATTTATGGTTTGTAGACTTTTTGATGATAGCCATTCTTAAAGATTTCTTTAAATGTCTATTGATCAGCCAACTCAAAACCTCAGGGACCAGGCAGGGCATAAATTCATCTATTTAGTGAGATTCAGTGATCCGGCTGCTAGAAGACAGAGCTAAGATTTCAAGCCGGGTCATTAGACCTCAGAACCCAACCAGTTAATATTTGACCTCATTATCCCCTAATATGATGAAAAGCCCATGTGACTATTGCAAGACCAGTGCTAATTCAATGCTGGGCCCTCGGGATGCCTGTGATTAAAAGTCCCACCTGATTGGTTGGCTGTGTCCATGGTCAACCCTAGCCCACCATGCTAGGATCTGTTGTTTTAGAGCTTCTGTGTCTCACAACCACACCCCATTCCAAGATGACATTTTCCTAAGTTGATATGCAACTTAAGCCAATTTAAAATGTATTCAGGCTCTTCATTTTCCATCTCATTCCAAAGTGACATGATGATGGAAACTGTGAGCTGGCCTTTTCTCAGCAACGACTCCTTTTCGTTCCACACACCTGTGTGCAATGTGGTATGCACCCAAAGAGCAGTCGTGGACTTGCCCGAACCTGACAGCAAAGGAGCTGTCTCATAATAGGTAGCCTTCTAGAATGCTCCCCGTGGAGTTAAAGTTATCAGGACTGCCATCTCTCACTCAAACCGAATTTTCCAAAGACCAAGGATTTTAATGCTAGTGCTAGACAACAACTCCATCATCCATCAAATAGATTCCAGGCACAGAGAAGGGGCACGGAAGAAAACAAAGATGAAGCAGACGGGAAGCCTCTTTCAAAGGCATGTATGTACCATCAGCAAGGGAAATATGACATGAATATCACCATTGCCGCACTAATAACCACCACGTACTATCTGCCTGGCTCTTGGATGAGTATTTTACAAATATTCTCTTCTTAATGCTTGAAAAATCCCTATGAGGTCGTTGCTGCTCTCTCCGCTTTATAGATGAGGAAAGCAAGGCAGAGAGACGTGAAGTGACTTTCAAGCAGCAAAGCCAAGATAAGTGCAGTTGTCATGATCCCAAATCTGGACTCCTTGCCATCCAAGGAAGAAAGTGATCCATGGTGGGCTACCGTGGATAACAGGGAAGGACGGCGAAGCAAAGGTGCAGGCAATTTATACAAGGACGCGACATGGGCAGGTGAGGCCTGAGATTCTGCATTTCTAATACCTGACAACCGTGAGGCTGGTGGTCCTCAGACCACATGTCTGAGTAGGAGCCCTTACCAAGCCACAAAGGCCATAAACTCACGGACCGCTCTATGTGAAGGAGAGATTGGCCTCATTAGACTTACATCCAGGGTTTATGGACACCAACACCAGACTTAAATTAAATGGTCTTACTCTGGCCCAAAAGGATGTGAGAAAGTACCCACTATCATTTTTCATGAACCCCAAGGCATCATTTCTCAGCCTTTCAGAACCTATGTCCCTAAGATGCCTTCCCAGCCCATCTGGTCCCTACTGCGCCAGAAGACTTGTCCAGCTTTACTCTCTGCATTTTATATATATATGACAAACTGAATTGATATGCTTTATCAAATTACAGTCTCTCCCCGATTTCTAATGTACATCCCCTCTAAATATTGCTGACCTACCACTGAAAATAGCTGAACTAATAGATGCCATAAAGGAATGTTAATGTAATATAATAAAAAGAATTGTCCTTCACCATCTAACTCTATGTGGGATTCTAAAATGAATCTGATTATTAACAGTGAATCCAGAGCTAAGATCTCTTTCATATGTATATGTATAAATTAAATTTTCTATAGCACCATAAATGAAGACATGATCCTGTTTAGGCAATAATGCCCCGGTTTATAACTCTGAGGTTTCCTCTGGGTAAATGAGTGTCATCACAGATACATACGGCAGTGTACTTTCCAACCCCTCCAAAGCTCCCCATCTGCTCAGCGTACCCATATGGATTTAATTTTAGTGCACATTGAGCCACCTTGGCAATAGGAGAGGAGAAGATATTTTCAAATGCTTCCATCCCACAATGTAAGGTTTATGTTCCTCTAGGTAAGCAACATTCCACATGGTTTCTGGAATGCAGCACAGAGTCAGTGTGAGATCTGGCCCTGAGGTTTAAGGACATGCAGGCCTCGTTGGGATGGGCAGATTAGAACACCCAGACATTAAGATCCTATTGTGTTGAGACAGTCTGCAGTTCAGACCCAGTGCAGGATGACCCATGGAGCGCCAAGGACAGACACTCCCAAAGACAAGCTGCCACCTGAACAGGAGACAGTGTCAGACTCTGACATCTTTAGACTCCTGTCTTCCTACCCCCAATCCAACCCGAAGTCCAGGAGGATGAGGGAGTCTCTATGGGGATGTCAAGGAGAGAGCCCCTGGGCTGTAAGAGCCCACAGACTCCAAAGGGCAGTGAAACCTCTGAAAAGAGGCTGAGAAGGCATAACGTGCTATCTTTTCACATTTACAAGTTTTCTCATAAAAAGAAATAGCTCCCACCAGAAGTGGTGGGAGCTATTTACAACTCAGTACAGTGTAGTCTTCTCGCTTCTTCTTTGCTGCAGAAAGATGTTTTATGGAAATGAAAAGGTGTCAGGTTTTACCCTAATTAGCTGCTCTCTAAAAACTGTATAATTCACATCTTAAATTGCCTAATGAAGATGGGTGGCTTCTATGAACAAAGAATAATTGAGCTCCTTAATAAAATAAAAATAAAAAATCTTAGGCCTTATGTGCTGGCACTTAATAAGCCAGTATGCAAATAATCAAAACCAAATCTCCCAAGAAATCAATCGACACATTCATCCCGTTCTTTAATCTGGCAGACTGGAGATGAGCACTGCAGAAACCACGCAAAGCCAATACTGGACTACACCCCGAAGCCTTCCTTCCTGGAAGGAAACACAAAGATGACAAGTTTCTCTCATATCCTCCACGCAATCAGCTGAAATCCACCCACCCGGCAACCCTCAGGTATGTGTTTCTAATGTGATCAAAACGAATTTAAAAGTCACTCCATGCTAGGCAAAAAGTTCAGCGAAATGGAAATTACTAAAGAGAAGCCGTGAGCGGCAAGTGACTAATTGCTACTTGGAAAAATATTGTCGGAAATGTGTTCCTGCTCGATTTCCCTGGTTCTGAGGGAAGAAGAGTTAAGAAGCTAAATCTTGAGAATCGCTAGGGAAACCACACACTGTTTCAGGGCTGATGTCTTCGTGTGTGGTGTCTATTACGCCATCAAAGAAAACGGGAATGAAAGGAACAGCCCTCGACCCTCATTTTGCTGTTCTTCCTCCTTAATAAGATACTCTCAACTAAGAAACCCAACTGGTCACAGAAATTTTTAATAACTTGATTGGCTCAATAAGTTTATTTGCCCTTAAAACGTTATATCATAGGACTTCCCTGGTGGTGCAGTGGTTAAGAATCCGGCTGCCAATGCAGGGGACACGGGTTCGAGCCCTGATCCGGGAAGATCTCACATGCCGTGGAGCAGCTAAGCCCGTGCGCCACAACTACTGAGCCCGCGCTCTAGAGCCCACGAGCCACAACTACTGAGCCCATGTGCCTAGAGCCCGAGCTCCGCAACAAGAGAAGCCACCACGATGAGAAGCCCGAGCACCGTAATGATGAGTAGCCCCGCTCGCCGCAACTAGAGAAAGCCCGCATGCAGCAACGAAGACCCAACACAGCCAAAAATAAATAAATAAAATAAATTTATTTTTAAAAAAGTTATATCACTATCACATTCATAATTCTGAAGGAAAAAAGAACTCAGTTCTTCAAAATGAACCCTGCCAAATGCCAAGAAAACCACATTTTAGGATTTTGGGGTTTTTGTTTTGTTTTTTTAAAGAGCATTTCTACTAACCCAAGACCTTCCTTTTATTATGGGGTAACTTTAATCCCATTTAAAGGGTTGGGGGGAGAGTACATTTTAGTTTCATTCTAAAGAAATGCCTTGGGTGGGGTGGGGGGTGGGGGACTGGAGGAAGGTGGTCTAAAGGTACAAACTTG
This sequence comes from Balaenoptera acutorostrata, assembly GCF_949987535.1. Lineage (NCBI taxonomy): Eukaryota > Metazoa > Chordata > Mammalia > Artiodactyla > Balaenopteridae > Balaenoptera > Balaenoptera acutorostrata. Next base: position 18,108,003 of record NC_080074.1, read on the forward strand.
CAGTTATAAGTAAGTACTAGGGATGTAACATGACTATGGCTAATCCTGCTGTAGAACACATAGGAAAGCTGTTAAGAGAACAGATCCTAAAAGTTCTCATCACAAGGAGAAATTTTTTTTTCTTTTTCTTTATTCTGTCTCTATGGGATGGTGGGTGTTAACTAAACCTGTCGTGGTAACTGTTTCACAATATATGTAAATCAAACCATCCTGCTGTACAACTTAAACTTATACAGTGATGTATGCCAATGATTTCTCAATAAAACTAGGAAAAAACTGCTGCATAATTAAAATCAAAAAATAAATAAAAGAAGAAAGCAAGCAAAAGAAATGCCTTCATATTGCCAGCCTTAGGCCAATCCGATGGAGATTTATATAAACAGGACGTGAGCTAGACCCAAAAAAGGCTTATTCTGGAAAAGCTGCATGTGACTTGCAGGCCACTTCAGAGCACTTTCATGTCACTGCGTATTGTTCGGCATTTGCCGCTGGCTCCTGCGTTTCCATTCTCCCCACCAAGCCTTACCGATCCACAAGCCACCACTTCAGTGTCTTAGGGGAGCACAACTGGGAAGGAACCGTGTTAAGAATCCTTTTGTAATGCCAGTAACCCTCCCCCTTGTTGGTTTATTCTATTTATTCTGTTTTTGTGGGCAAACCGGATAAAAGAGGGGGCGGGACACACACAACCATCAAAATAAGACTTGATGAAAAGTGCTCTAAATTTTAGCCATCCTTCCTACTCAATGTATTTCCAATGGTCATTAATTCTTCTGAATCAGGGAAAATTAAACTCATGAGACCTACCCCTACTATTTCACAAAATACCGACACTTTTATACTGGACGTCAAGGTGAAGTGTGATTAAGTGCAAAACAATAAATGGGTCTATAATGATGGGAAAGCGCCATCATGTTCACGGGTGAAACTTCTTTCAGTTCTGAACTCAGGGCCCCTAAGCTCCCTTCATTCTTGGTCTGTGATGCATGGCCAACTGCGGCAGGATGCAATGAGTACAGTAACGGAGGCAGGTTCCAAAAATATGATGGGAACTCATAAAAGAGGGATCAAATCTTTTGGGGGTGTAGGGGTTCAAGTGATTTGGGGGCTGATCAAGGAAAAAGATATGAACATGAGAGACCCACGACAAGCTTTACTGGGAAGGGATGTCCCTCACAGCAGGAGACCAACCAGAGGCTTGGCTCAGGGTCCACCATTCAGAAGGGGAGGGGGACTAGGGAACTCCCGGGGGAGAGGAACTGCAGAGGAGGCTTATTTGTCTAAGGGATGTCATTCAGCAGCAGTGGGGGGAGGCTTAGAGTCACAGAGTTCCAAAGGGCAGTAGCAGCTTGGGGTTTCAGAACCACATAGTTCCATCCTACCAACAACCAACAGATGCTGGGTGCAGTTTCACGGGGTATGCAAAGCAGGCAGACAGACCCTAAATGGCTAAAAATCTGCTTGTCTGGCCTATTTTTAAAGCAATTGGATGTGTAGAAGTTTGCATTTGGCATCAGCAGGTTTTTGAGCTCACGGGTCTCAGCCTGCAGTGGAGAAATAAATACCTTGGGGCCAATACACAGCGGCCATCTTTGGCTCATTTACATAACAGGAGGGGGAGGGGTGAATCCTCAGAGAGGAGGTTGTGAACTAGACCCTGAAGGAAAACTCTGCTGGTCAAAAAGGCAAGGGAAGGCGCTCTTGGCAGAAGGAACTGCAAAGGCAAAGGCACAGACACGGTGACATGGCCAACATCCAGGGCTTGCTGTTCAAGGCAACAAGACAGGCGTGAAAGGCGATTAGTGGGGCTGGAAGCCAGGGCATGAGGAAGGAGGTGGCCAGAGAAAGGCCAGAAAGAAATGAGTCCAACACATGACGTGAAGCTTGAGCACCAGTTCTAGAGACCAATTCTGATTTCACTACTTTTCAGCAGGTGTCATGAGGTAGGTTACCTAAACTCCCTAGCCTCCATTTCTTCTGCTGTAAAAGAGGATTATACAGAATACCTACCGGGCTTCCCTGGTGACACAGTGGTTAAGAATCCGCCTGCCAATGCAGGGGACACAGGTTCGAGCCCTGGTCCGGGAAGATCCCACATGCCATGGAGCAAATGAGCCCGTGCCACAACTACTGAGCCTGCGCTCTAGAGCCCACGAGCCACAACTACTGAAGCCCGCATGCCTAGAGCCTGTGCTCTGCAACAAGAGAAGCCACCGCAATGAGAAGCCCATGCACCGCAATGAAGAGTAGCCCCCGCTCGCCGCAACAAGAGAAAGCCCGCACCCAGCAACGAAGACCCAACTCAGCCAAAAATAAATAAATAAATAAATTTATATTAAAAAAAAAAAAAAGAATACCTACCATCATGCTAACTATTCTGCCTGTTACTGACACGCTAGCAGACAACCATAGTAATGGCCTGGCCTTGGATCCCATGCCAAGGAAGGCTGACTCCCTGCCACTGATGGCAATGGAAAGAAGTGACTATCTATAACCAAGAACGTGACCCAGCCAGATCTATGCTGGGAGAACACACATGGGATGGGGGAGAGGCAGGAAGCAGGGAAACTGGGAGACTATTGCAACAGTCCTGGTAAGGGATGCTGAAGGCCTGACTAGAACAGTAACAGAAGGAATATAATGGAGAGGAATTACCAAGAGATTTCTCAGGGAGCATCAGCGGGGGCTGAGAGGAGAAAAGGATGAGCGAGAGTTAAAAAAATGACGACGACATCAATGCTTCTGTCCGAAGACATCCCAGTCCCTTGTCTCCATGGCCCATCATCTTTAAAGATAAGTGACTTGGTAGAAAGAAGCAAGGTTATAATCTTGGCACAATTCCTCCTAGGAGAAAAAATGTCACCTTCTGACACAGTATTTTTTTAAAGGAGGAGACAAATGATGGAGGTGAGATGTGGCTCATGGAAACCATGAAGGCTAGCCAGAGCTCCATTAAATTAGCCTCACTGGGATTTATAGCAGGAAAGTGGCATCCGTCTTCCTCAAGGCTTTAATGACTCCAAAGTCCATGTGATTTCTCAATGAACCATCTCTACCAGAAAAGACTAGTGCAGAGCATTTAAATCATGAATAAGGGTCTACGGAACAAATCCCCTCATTTATTTCAAGTGCTTCTGAATTAAAAGAAACTCGGCTTCCACATCCTTCCAGGGACAAGGATTTTGAGCCCGTTGCATCTTGGAATCCCCAAAGGAGAGTCAGGAGGCTGGACAGCCAGACTAATGCCATGAGAAGAACTCCGTGGAGATTCAAGGCATCTTCAGTACCGGCCCACAAACATGTCAGTGGAAGTGGTTAAAAATAAAACAAATTCTTAACCTACATTTAAAGGTAGTTGGACTTTTTTCTTCGTTTCGTCAACTTTTCCTGCAATATTTTAATTAAGCTGCCAAATGGATTATTAAGATTTTATGCTCTAGTCTCCCCTATTCCTAAATCGTCAATGTCTTCACCAGCTTTAATATCAATTTCTGTCACACAGATATTGGAGGGCTGCGGTTACATTGCCAACCTCTAGGTATAAAAAGGGGTGAGAAGTACATGCACAGGGAACAAATTGTGCAATGGAACAAAGTACAAGCTAAGATGGTCTAAAATGGAAAATAAGGGGCAAATTAGCACATGAGTTCATGGAGGATGATCTTATAGGCTAAGATCAGAAATGATAACCGTGATGACTGTGGTAATGACGGTGGTGGTGGTGATAATAACTAACATTTATTGAACACCTAACTCTTGAATAGAAACTGCCAGTCGTTCCCTAATATCCAATCTCTCTTTTTTACATAGTAATCGAGCTTTTAGTTAGGTACCAGCTAAAAACTAAAATTTCCCTAGCTCACTTTTGAATAATGTGGTCATATGACTAAGCTCTCACCAATGGGATGAGACAGTGGGCAAACTTCAGACCACATCCTCCACTTCCCTTTTCCCCTTCCTGGCTGGAATGTAGAAAATGATGGCAGGAACTAAAGCAGCCATCTTGGACCATGAGATAGAAGGCACATATTAAGGATAGCAATGCAACAAGGTAAAAGGAGCTTAGTCCCTGATCATTGTGGGACTTCTATAAGCCTCCTGGGCCCCTCTACCCTGGCCATATTTCAGAGAGAAATTAACTTTCAGTTTTTTGAAGCAATTATTATTTTGAGCCTCTCAAAACAGCTGAACTGATAAAACACATATATATAAAACTGAATCACTTTGCTGCACACCTGAAACTAACACAACATTGTAAACTATACTTCAATAAAAAAGAAAAAAAAATACATATATATAACACCTCCCTGCCACAAAACCAGTCAACCTGAACCAAGGAAGGGATCTGACCAACTTCCAAAGATTGAGGCCAGCCTTAAGCTCTCCAGCCACGGGGGAGTGGCCACAACTCCTTGGCTGCCCTTGGCCATTTCAGTCTCTGGGGGATCAGCCTGCCCTTTGTCTCCTTCCCCAGATTCAAGGAAGCTCAGTTAGAGACTCTGCCACCTCTCTGTTTAAATCTCACTTCCTCTGCAGGGCTGATCTGAGCACTACAGTGAAACAGGAATGCTGCTGAAGTGCTGCAGACACAGCTATTTCTTCACCTAAGTTGGGTCTCTCAATGCTAGACTGAGGTCCTCTAAGCCCAGCGACAGGCTTATTGCATTTCTACACTTCTTTAATCTTCTCACTTCCCTTCCAAAAGGTACGTGCGGTTCCCCTCAGTGGTACAATTCAGAAAGAATTGCAAAGTCGGTCCCGGGGACACAGCAGCACAAGGAAATGCTGTCAAGTGCACTCAATCGAAAAACAGCTAAGTCGTCATTCTTCTTTCACCAGTTTTCAAAGTCAAGTACAACTAAAAAGTTCCAAGAGTACCAAGAGTGAGGAGTGAATTTAAAATTCTATCTGAAAGGAAAAGCAGCACAGAGGCTGGTTCACTCACTAACTTTTCTTAGGACCTGACAAAGTCTCAGAAATTTCTCCAGGTCTCAGTTTCCACATCCAAAAAGTGGCAGGGGGAAGAAGAGCCAGCTCCCAAGCGGCAGGGCGCCCAGGGAATTAATGATAGTTCTAGTGAACAGAGCTTTCACTGAAAGCAATTCCTCCCTACATTTTCAAATGAAGAGTGAGTTAAAGGAGGTTTCACTTTCTCACCAGTTTCACTGAAATTTTGCTATGCAATTGAGCATCTTCAGAAAATTCTGCTTTGGGTATCAAGGCCTGCCAGGAAGGACCTGGAAGCCTTTAACATTCGGATCTTCTTGCTCACAGCTAAGGCTACACCATCCTCTAGGGAAAGTTGGCTCAAGTTTATCCAAAGATAAGCTTACTTGAAAGGGTGTCAGGATGGTTAGATGAGGTACATGCTCATCTGGCATACAGAACGTGCACGATCAACACGAGCTAAAATCACTGATTTTATCATTGCCACCTGGGGACACACCTGTGGGGAGCTAGCAACACTCCATAGAGAATCAAGGTTTATCAACTCTTCTAACACAGTACAAAGGTTGGGGAACGAGGGCTTCCTAAGAAAATGGTATGTCTTAACTGATTCAGTAAATGTTGACTAACTACCAGGCTCAGAGCTGCATGTTAGGGAGAAGAGATAAACAAAATCCGTACCCTCAAGGTTCTCAGAATCTAATGTGGGAAAGAGACAAAACAACAGACAAGCATAGAATGATTGATAAAGCTGTAGCTGAGATAAGTGCTGGTGCTGCAGGAGTATTGGGGGGAGATCCAAGTGTGTGGGGACAGAGAGGGGTGGGCTAAGAGGGTCTCACAGGGCAGGTAGCCCTTGAATTTAGCTGAAGGATCTATATAGTTCATCAGGCAGGGGAGAATGGCGGACAGAAGCCAGAAAACAAAGGACCTCCTGTGACATTCCTTGGGGCTGGAAATTTATCCCCAAGTCAAAGGTAGCCGGTGTGTATGAGTTTGGTAGGGCTGCCATAACAAAATACCAACTGGATGGCTTATACCACAGAAGTGTATTATCTCACAGTTCTGCAGGCTAAAAATCCAAGATCTAGGTCGTGGCAGGGTTGGTTTCTCCTGAGGCCTTTCTCCTTGTCTTGTAGACGGCTGCTTTCTCCCTGTGTGTTCACACGGCCTTACCTCTGCGAGCATGCATGTCTGTGTCCTAATCTCTTATTAGGACACCAGTCAGATTGGATTAGGGCCCACCTGTATGCCCTCCTTTTATCTTAATCACCTTTTTAAAGACTCCATCTCCAAATACAGTCACATTCTGAGGTCCTGCGGGTTAGGACTTCAGCATGTGAATTTCAGGAGGTCCCAATTCAACCCCTAACACCATGAAAGGAGCTGCAAGGGGAGAGTGACATAAACAGGTTTTCACTGGATGAAGAGTACTCTGCTGGTGATGAAGAGAATGGAATTTGGGGAGAGCCTCGAGGCAGGCAGGCCACCGAAGAGACAATGCAGGGACCAACCCCGGGCATGTGTTTAGCTGGAACTTGGCTGTTTTGTTCAAGACACAATCTCTTCTTACCCAGGGTAAATCCCTGCTGTCCTCTGCTGGGAGGAGTTTTCCCATCCATGTGGATTCGATTCTCTTCTTGGACCCACTGTTCCAGCATGTTCCCAGACTGGGCCTGATCACCCAGCACCAATACCTGCCAGGGTCTGGGGGGCCCCAGAAGCTAAACAAACAGTGGTCTGGGGAACAGGAATAAAAACAATGCTGCAGTGTCTTCCAAACACAAGCTGGGAGCCTGGGGACCCAATGCCTGAAAGTGAACCCTTCAGAAGAACAAGAACTCTGGTGTCCCCAGCTGCCCCTGTGAGGCCCCCATAACAAGCGCCCCTTACAAATAAAGCCCTGGCAGGAAACCCATTAACACCTCACAGGGGCAAACCTCAGGGCCCATAGGAGAAACTTCAAAAGACATCCCAGCAGCACAAAACGCCAGAAACTCATCAATCAAGTACGCCATCCCAGGAAGTAGCCAGCTGATTTGGGGGAAGAAGTCAAGCACATAAATTAAGGGTCCCTGAGCCGCCATATGGCTCTCGATTTATTACCATGGAGGCCAATTGTGCTCCTTAAAGTTTAAAAAGGATCAAGGCCTCTATAAACAGTATATAGAACTACCTTCCATGGGAACAAAACAAAACAAAACACCAAGAGAAACCCCCCTCCTCTTTTTTTTTTTTTAAGAAAACTATCTTTTTGTGAAAAGTTTCCACTACACCGAACCCTTTGCCTCAAGTGTTACTATAAAATCCAACTTTCTAGTTGGCCCTTTAAAAAATATGTCAGCTACAATTACCAATTGCCTTTTGATTTGTTGAAATTAATTTCAGAAATTTCACCTGAGTAGGTGACCCACCTGAATGATACACTAAGAGCTCAGGCCTGTTGGCTGAAAATCTATGACACTGCTCAGAGGCTTAAAGCTCTCTCACCTCCCTGCTCTCTACATGCACAAACACTCACCAACCCATTAGCTGCAAAAAGAGCTAGCTCACCATTCATGCCCGTCACACCAAAGATGCAAAAAGGGGCTATAGGAGAAGCATTACATTAATATTTCTCAGGGGATTGTTAGCTGTGTAAAACCAAAAGGCATCACGTATCTCATTTCCACCGCTAAAACCTCAAGTTGCCCAGATTTATATATACATATTTGGAATGACCCCAATCCCTTTTCTCCTAATAATTATCAAAATAGCTAGACTTTCCAGGGCATTTACTACAGGCCAGGTCTGTGCTAAGCACTTGGCAAATCTCCGCTCTCACTTCAGCCTCATAATAATTCTCTCAGGTGAATACCATCGCTATTCCCGTTTTACAAAGAGGGAAACTCAGGCTCAGAGAGATTAAGAAACTTGCCCAAGGTCACACAGGTAGAGAGCAGCAAAATGGAGATCCAAATCCAGGTTGGTCAGATTCCAAATCTATGCCCTGAATCACTAATTGTAATGGCATGTCCCTGTGCTAATTTGAAAGACGGAACTCTGCCACCCAACTGGACTTCTAGTTTAATATATTTAGAAGACGTTTTGCACTTAAGCTTACCCAAGGCTGAAAAAGCAATTTTGAATATTATACATGATGAGGCTTTTTAAAAAGCTTTTAAGAATTCCAGTGGGTACCTTAATACATTTTTGCTGTCCTAAGATTTGATCTTTTTTTTCTGGATTATGATTTCTTCCCTCTTTTTGTGTTTAATAATATAAGCACTTACACTATGCTTAGAGTTATACAAAACATGAAATCCAACCAGAACTTGGGTTTACAAAAACAAGTGAGAATGTCACAATGGTTACATGCCGTTCTTTGTTCAAAAGAGATGAGAACCAAAACAAAATAAAAATAGGTATGTGTCGAATAAGAATTTGACTTAAAATTTAGGAAAACATCCTGCACCCAAACTGCTGGTTCCTTGAAGACAGGGATCATGTCTTATGTCACTTCTTATCCCCAGAGTCTAGCACAGACTCGCACACAGTAATGCTTAAAAACCATTTGCCTGGGGGCTTCCCTGGTGGCGCAGTGGTTGAGAATCTGCCTGCCAATGCAGGAGACACGGGTTCGAGCCCTGGTCTGGAAAGATCCCACATGCTGCGGAGCAACTAGGCCCGTGAGCCACAACTACTGAGCCTGCGCGTCTGGAGCCTGTGCTCCGCAACAAGAGAGGCCGCGACAGTGAGAGGCCCGCGCACCGCGATGAAGAGTGGCCCCCGCTTGCCGCAACTAGAGAAAGCCCTCGCACAGAAACGAAGACCCAACACAGCCAAAAATAAATAAATTAAAAATAATAATTATAATAATATGTGACTTCTTGTGTTCAAATCTAAAAAAAAAAAAAAAAAAAAAAAAAAACCATTTGCCAAAATGGAGGATGGATCGATGGATGGATCGATGGATGGATGGATGGATGCATGGGTGGACGGACGAAGAGATGCTTATTCCAATGCTTAAATATGAAAATTATCTGTAAGGAAATTATTCTCGCTCTGTTTGTATGTTTAAGATTGTTTCTGGCCAGATATATATTTTTCAACAGTCCCCCTGGACTCAGATAAACAAATGACCCAGCTTCAGAGCCCACTAGCACAGTGACAGTAGGACCAAACGTGGGCTGCTTCCGATCTATGACCTTCCCCAAGGACAGGCAGACAGATGCCAGCAACTGCACTCTATAACTTCCCATTAACTAAACACATGCTGAATGCAAATAACTTTTCTGGAAGGCAGCCCCATTTGTCGGCACCAAAGCATATTTGTCATCTTCTCCCTGTGTCCTTCCCATTCGTCAGTCACCATAGTGGGAGGCAACAATTAGTAACAAGAAAGACACTTTGGGTCAATAACTACTCCAGAAAACAAGTCCTGCAGTACCACTTGATTCTGATTGAGGAACAAAGAGAAAGAAACAATCCTCTGGCTTCTGTGAACACCGCAGCTCTGAGGCCGCTGGTCAGAGCCAGGGCTCACAGGCATCTATCCTCTCTCTCCAGCAACACAGCACAGGAGATGGACTTATAAAGATAGCCAGGGCGGGGGTGGGGACCCATGTGAGATTCCCAGAACACCCTTCTTCAAAGTGCCTGGGTGCGGCAGGGTTCCCAGGGCACTAGAAAGCAAAAAAAAAAAAAAAAAAGAAAAGAAACATACAAATAATTTGCCATGTTAAACATAGAAATAACAGGCAAACAATCAGCAAAAATTCTGAGTAAATGCCAGTGTTCTAACAAGCAACGAAACATTCCTTACATTCCTTATACGAGGTGACACGGCTCTGTGGTTTTATAAAACATCTTTACATACTATTTCATTTGGGAAAGCTAAGGACAGGAATGTGAACACCCCTTTTAACCAGGAAGAGAACCATAGCTCACTTGATTAGGTTCAATTTCTTGTCTCAGGTCATAGAACCAGGAAGGGGAAAGGGGCACGTTTTACATCCAACCATGATATATTTCTCATTGCTCAACAGAAACATTTCAAGGTCTCACGATAAGTGCCAGGCCATACTCAGGTTAAGTTCCAAGCTGGGAAGAGTTCCCATCTTTATGAAGTTTCCAGCCATTTAAGGGTTGGAGCCAGAATTTAAGCTGGCTTCCTTGACTCCACAAGCACCAAGGTCCTGCAGGAGGTGATTAAGAGTTCTCCCAGCACCCAGCCAGCCAGAGGAGGAGGGAGAGGAGTGGGGGGTGGGGGGGAGGGGCAAGGGAGACAGAGGAGAAACTCCACCCACACATCTCAACACAGATAGGAAACTGCAAGCTGACTGACCCCATCTTAAAGCTTTTATCTCAGAGACAAACCTGTGTGTATAGCAAGTGAACCCAGGGGCACCAGAATAGACACAATCCAGTTGACTTTCATGTTATGAAAAAGGTCTTTTTAGGAGCAAATTATCCATTTCCAATTAGTCAAGCATCACATCTTCTCTTACTAGACAATTTCTTATAATTGTCCCATTTCCCACCCAATGCGTCCCAACCCATCAAAATAACCTGCTATGAAAAACAGAGCCCAAATCTAACACCAATACATGGCCAGAATATTTAAACCATCGTATCATTTATACCACACCACCATATAGCCTTGGTCAAAGATGATTAGGAAAAAACCCACCCTGCAGAGGTTCCCAAACATGGCTGAGGGTCAAAAGAAGCACTAGGGGGGGTCTTTTTAAATGACGGAATGCAGGGCCCACCTCTAGAAATTTGAATGAGTGGGTGGTCTAGAGGGGCCCAGGTATCTGGTGCTTGGGGTGCTAGTGTCTGAAAGCACCATGGTAACTGTAATGACCAGCCTGCTTGAAAACCCCTGCAAGACGCCTACACAGATCACTCTGGAGTGAAGGCTCTCTGGACAGCACCCACCACAATGTGTAGACCCACCAAGCACCAAACACCGAGGGAGACATATTCCACACAAAGTATAATGTCAAGTCATCTTTACGACATCTTCAAGACTGGCACAAGACACCCATTTACAGATAAGAAAACTGGGCCTCACTGCAATACAGTCGTCTCTCGGTTTCTGCGGCAATTGCTTCCAGAGCACCCCTACCCACGCCCATGGATGTCAAAATCCCCAGATGCTCAAGTACCTTACAGTTGGCCTATGTATCCGCGGGTTCTGTACCTGCGGATTCACCCACCCGCAGATTCGATCCGGAACCTGCAAATATATACTGATTTGCCCAGGAGGTATAAATTCCCAGGCTTTCCCAAGAAAGCCTGCTCTGTGCTCCTACGATGCAGAGAAAAATCTTCTGAGGAAAAGAGCCAGGGAGAGTATTAGAACATAGAGCCCATAAAAGTATTTGAGAGGCTAGTGCGGATTCAGGGAACTTCTTGATTTAATTTCCTATTATTGATTAATAAAACTGAGAAAGCAACGCTAGTGAAGACAGACATCCTAATTTTATCAGCTTCAGTAGAGTCAAATTTTCTGGGCATAGGGAGGGTGTGAAGATCCTATCTGGGATTTTACCATCAAGCAGGAACTGGGCCAAACAAGTCCATTCGCCTGCAGGGCAGCTCTGCAGGCCACAGCCTGGGCGTCCCATGCAGCAGCCAGGAGAGGGATAAAGGCAGAAAATGCCCACCGGCAGGGAAACAGGATACCATTCCCCAGGTTGGGGGAGGGACAGCCGCATCTTAATCAGACGGTAGAGAAGACCCAAGCCCATTTCCCCTCAGTGTCCAAAGAATCAGAGTCACCCAGGTCCCCAAGAGGGGCAGAGGGGGGTACTCTGACACCCCCATGCAGGACATCGCCCTCCAGGATATCATCTCTACGGGACCTTCCGGGGCAGAAGTCACAGCCTGCTTTCTTGGAATTAGGCCAGGGCTAGGAGGAGTCAGGAGACAAAGGTTTCTATCTGGCCGCCCCACGAACTCAATGTTCTTGGGCAAGTCACTTCACTTTGGGCCTGAGTTTCCAAAATGCAAAGGTGGTATGAGACCATCTTTGAATCCCCTGTCAACTCTGACAACATATGAAACCCAGACCACAGTAGCCATCAGGCAGGCAGGACAGTCGGGGGGTGGGGGGGTGTTCCCAAGATTCTGAGCACAGGAAAGCTGTAGGAGGGAGAAAACCACCCTGCTTGAAATCAGATTGCGGTGCTCACTGGTGGGAGACATGCACTGCCATATGCATGTGGATAAGAAGAAAGTGGTCACATAGGAAAAGGAAAGGGTAGAAATCCAGAGAAAAAGAACGTCTGTCTTACAGATGGCCAAGGCCATGAAAAAATGCTCAACATCACTAATTATTAGAGAAATGCAAATCAAAACTACAATGAGTAGTTACCACCTCACACCAGTCAGAATGGCCATCATTAAAAACTACAAACAACAAATGCTGGAAAGGATGTGGAGAAAAGGGAACCCTCCCATGCTGTTGGTGGAAATGTAAGTTGGTGCAGCCACTGTGGAAAACAGTATGGAGGTTCCTCAAAAAACTAAAAATAGAGTTACCATATGATGCAGCAATCTAACTCCTGGGCATATATCCAGACAAAACTCTAATTCAAAATGACACATGCACCCCAATGTTCATAGCAGTACTATTCACAATAGCCAAGACAGGGAAACAACCTAAATGTCAATTGACAGATGAATGGATAAAGAAGATGTGGTACATATATACAATGGAATACTACTCAGCCATAAAAAGAGAATGAAATAATGCCATTTGCAGCAACATGGGTGGACCTAGAGATGATCATACTAAGTGAAGTAAGTCAGAAAGAGAAAGACAAATACCATATGATATCACTTACACGTGGAATCTAAAATATGACACAAATAAACCTATCTACAAAACAGAAACAGACTCACGGACATAGAGAACAGACTGTGGTTGCCAAGGGGGAGGGGGAGGGGGTGGGGGAGGGATGGATTGGGAGCTTGGGATTAGCAGACACAAACTTATAGAATGGATAAACAACAAGGTTCTACTGTATAGCACAGGGAACTATATGCAATATCCTGTGATAAACCATAATGGAAAAGAATATTTAAAAAAAGAATGTATAGGGCTTCCCTGGTGGCGCAGTGGTTAAGAATCTGCCTGCCAATGCAGGGGACACAGGTTCGAGCCCTGGCCCAGGAAGATCCCACATGCCGTGGAGCAACTAAGCCCGTGCGCCACAACTACTGAGCCTGCGCTCTAGAGCCCGCAAGCCACAACTACTGAAGCCCATGCGCCTAGAGCCTGTGCTCTGCAACAAGAGAAGCCACCGCAATGAGAAGCCCGTGCACCAGAACAAAGAGTAGCCCCCGCTCACTGCAACTAGAGAAAGCCCGTGCACAGCAACAAAGACCCAACACAGCCAAAAATAAAATTAATTAATTAATTAATTTTAAAAAAAAAGAGAAAGCCTTTCTTGGAAAGCATTCTGGGGCTTAATAACTTTAAAATAAAAAAAGAAGAATGTACATATATATATATGTATGTATAACTGAATCACTTGGCTGTATACAGCAGAAATTAACACAACATTGTAAAACAATTATACTTCAATTAAAAAAAAAAAAAGAATGTTTGCCTTAAAGTTCCCCCAGACTTGAAGCTAATGGTAAATCTCCAAATCTTCCTCTGTACGTCTCCAAGTCCAACTGCTCACTGAATAAATATATATGAGCAACTGCACTGGGGGTAGGGGACACTGAGATCAACTATGATCAATATTATTATTATTATTATTATTATTATGACTACTATTATTTAATCATATCAACTGGGGGGAAAAAGACATCTAATTAAGTGATGCCAAGATTCCTTTAATAGATGAAAAAAGTCCACCAGCAAGATACAGAACATGTCCAACTCTTTCCCCCTCGACTCACATATTCCAAAGGAATATCAGGCAGTTGACTTCAAAACAAAAGGCCCACAGCCTCCAAGGCCAGAAAACACAAGGGGAGACGCATGTACCAGGGGCAGTAGATTGTCTGACTTCCTGAGCAGAGACAAGCCAAGGTCAAGGGCTCTCAAGGGAATTCAAAACCTCCCCCTCTGATGCTCAGAGCCCAGGACAGATTTAGTTCCAGCCACAGAAGACTTTGCCACACTGGCTCGATGCATACAGCTGTCCACTGCCAGGGCCATGCCGCGGGAAAGAGATCCTATCTCGGAACAAAACTAGTACATCCTAACTAAGAAGCTCCTTCAAGTGCTTTGGAATGTCAGGCGACAGAACCATCTGTCTTACAGTAAACTCAGAGTTTAAAAAAAAAAAAAAAGCAAAAAACCCCACAATTGGCTAAGGAGTAGCAGCGGTAGTACTCCTCCTAACTACCAGCCATGAACTAACTAGCCCTTCTTATTACTAACAACTACTGCAACTACTCTGCTGACGTTATCTCCACTAACCATCAGGCTATACTGCCTCTCACTGAACGGACCAATATCTATTCCTTCTTGGTTTATAAAGCATTTACTTGTTGGTATCTTACAGGATGTTTAAGACCATGTGAGATAAGCAGAGCAGGTATTATTAGACCCACTTAACAGATTAAAGAAACTGATGCTCAGCACTTCAGAGACTACTCTAAGGGCTTACAGCTGACAAGCAATGAGTTTTTTGGGGGTTTTTTGCTACTACATCCCCCTCACTGCCTGTTGCATGGCTGTGCAAAGACAAGTGACTCTGCAGACAAATCTGCACCCTTGTCCTGTTCTGATGCCAGCAGCTAGGAAGGACAGAAGGAGCTCCTATACTCTGACAGAGTCCCCTTCTCTCCTAGTGGGGGCCTCTTATACTAAATACACACATACATACATACATATACACACACACACACACACACACACACACACACACACACACTGCAAGTAGTCTCCCAGGAAAACCGGACTATCATCCTTCAGAAGTCAACCCCACACCTGCCGAAGAACCTTGAAAGCAACCAACTGGGAAGGCTTTGCCGAAACAGCTCTCAGGACAGCTGTCCTGGTCCGGCTACAGCACAGGAAATGTTCACATCTTGGCAAACCCCACTGCAACCGTGCTTCCACGCCGCAGCCTCACATGAATGGAAATATCAACTTGAGCCAAGCAAATCCAACAGGCTATCACGCAAAATGCTGGTGTCAAACCAAACCTCATAACCAGTAATTATCCATCAAGCCAGGAATGTAACAATGGGCTCCTTGGGGTCACCTCACTGGAGGGCAGGGAGATGGTTACTAAAGAGAGAGTTGCAATTGGACAAGTGTGATGACAGCCTTAAGAGAAAGGCGGTCCACTCACTGTTCTGCACATATCTCCAGCCCTGATCTCCAAAAAAACAATCCTCTCCTCCAAGGTCAAAAACACATCACGTGACTGCCCCCAGGCACGCGTGAATGTGAGCAGGCTAGGGCAGATTTCCATCTATCACGCTGTGCCCTCCTCTAATTTTAAAGGAAGCTGGCTTTAGATAATGGTCTGAAAGGTGCTTCCTTTCGAAACTGCTGTAATTAAACTAGAAAAACATTAATTTGTAACTTTATGGTAAGTGAGTTTCCTGGAAACTCCTTAAAGGAAGTCTGTAATTGATAGACTGGCTAAGCGTCATACACAGGCACAAAAACCCAAACTGAGTACAATTTGTGAAGGCTCAAATCCCCTGGTAGAGAAACAGTGCTTTTGTCCACAAAAGGTATCGTGCCACACTTCTCTGTATGGCTGGTACTGTTATGAAGAAAGAAACACACACACACCCCCTCAAGATTTGCAGCTCTGGGTCTCAAAGCTCCTACAGTATTAGCTCCAACTCTATGATTTGATTGAAGAGAGAAGAAAGCATTTAAAAAACAGAAAAGACTTTTAAGAAAACAATAGTTTCTATTAAAATACATAGCACCATCTTTTAAAAGATGAAAGGACTTAGTAGAAACACCATAAGCCTCAGAATTACACCATAAATTACTTCTTTTGTTTAAGGCAAATTAATATCAGATCACAGATAAAAAAATAAACCCACCCGACATCTCCAGCTGCATGCTACATTCATGAGGCAGCTTGGCAGACAGCATGTTAACTATTTTGTAGAGAAGGAATGAAGGGTTGGCTATAGTCACCTGCCCACTCAAATCCTCAAGTCCTCAAATCCTGTCTCATTACCTGAAGTGTTGTTCCTGCAAGTGACACGTAAAGGATTTTCTAGTCTCCCATTTTCTTCACACAAGCCACCATATACAGAGCGAGGGGAAAGCCCGGGGTAGAGTGATAGTGACGGCACGTCTGCCCAGGCTCTCCTAAGTGCTGCCCGGATCACCAGGCACAGACGTCACGGGGTCTGAGAGTGAAGGCCTTTCCAGGGGCTTTATGAGAATCTAAGTGAATCTGGCACAGAGGCAATTGACAAAGCTCCCTAACATTCCTTACTGGGCCTCCAAGAAGCCAGCTCCCTCAGAACCCATAAAACAAATGAAGGAAATACAGCATGAAAATGTGCGTAAAACCTAAATCTTACCCACGGGCTCCTGGCATGCAAATCGATGGCAGGCTTGCTGACTCAAAGCTGGAGCTTATTAGAAATGAGTTGCATTTCTCATTGCCAAAGGGACCTTAGATCCAGGGATCCAGTGTGCTACTCAGTGGAAAAAAGTAAAAGCACATAGTAGGTATTCAGAAAATGCTAGCTACTCTCTTAAGAGAAGGGACCAATTTATAAAATGTCTGGTTTAATTTCACCAGGTTCATCAGTAGTCAACTTAAGTAACACCACATCACGTTGACTCCATGTGCCGCTAAAAGATGGAACTCTTCCTGGAGCCTGGTTCCTGAGTCTCTTCTGGGCCAAAACTCCTAAGAATTTGGCTCAGCCTCTGCAGTAGGGGCAAGAGCACCATCATCTATTGACATATCTGGCTACCCAGTGTGAGCGGTGGACCGCAGCCTCAACATCACCCTGGAGCTTATTTGTAACGCAGACTCAAGCCCCAGGGCAGGCCTACAAAGGAATCACAATCTGCTTTTTAAACCAGATCCCTCAGGGGGGGATTCTCCCACATCCAGGGGTGCTCTATAAAGGATGACGACAGGGACAGGGGTCAGGAAGGCTCCCTCATGCACCCCGTTTCTCCTAACTAACCTTAAATCTGACAAGCTTCAGAAGGAAGACGATGGGCAGAAGGAAGAAGACACTGTAATACTATTAAAAATAACTCTCCAGAAGGATGTCAATCCACTGTGGGTCCGTCACCGAGACGGGCTTCAAGGGGCTCATCCACATGCATACTGAAAAGTGGATTCAATGACAGGTGAAAGGCTTTGAGGGTGGAGCCCAGGAACCCCACCAGGCACCGAGCTTCGGTGTACAATTTTAATTTCTTTGGAGAATCGTCAGCCTCCCCTTCTGTTGCGTCCAAGACTTCGTGAAAGAAAAAAATCGTGGGGATCAAATTCCAGCTTCTCCAAATTATTGAACTGCTGAGCCCAGGAAAGTTACTTAACCTCCTGGGAACTCTCTTCCGGGTCTCTGAGTGGAGATAAGAGCCCTGATGGGGAGGAGAAAGAGGGTGAAACAAGATAATGCACAGAGAGCACTTCCCAGCACATCGTAAGTGCTCAAAACATTAGTCATCCTTCCTTGGCCATCTAACAGTCTAGAAGGAAGCACCAACAGGAACTCTGTCCCGTGACCAGCACAGGCACGGGTGAGGCGGTGCAGGGGAGGAAATAAGCCCAAATGCGTCCAACACGGACACGGATTCACCGAGGCACGTCCTTCAGGCTCTCCCCACGTGCCCCTTCTAGGTGCCCTGAGCAGACTGGGAGATAAAAATGCCAGGTTGCCTAGTGTCCGCCGACTCCTCTGGCTGCCGTTCCTCCTTACAGCAGGTGTCTCTTTCATTCTATAGGAGGGCCAAGGGTGACATGAGTCAGCCAGCGTGTCCTGGGGGCTCCCTGGTGCAAAGAAGCCCTTTTAAACGGATGTGTTAACAGCAGAGCCACAGAGGAATAGTGCAAAGGCTTCTCCCTTTTCCTAACTGCACAACCGGCCTCCCCTTTCACACCCCATTGGCCAGGCTACCCAGAGCCCGATGACCAATGACCGTGAGCTAGGGCTTCTCGCCCTTCGACTCGGGGACCTCGGGTGTGTTCCTTGGCTCGGAGGCCCTCCATTTCCGACCACTGCTAAAAGTGGAAGAAATCGTGTCCACCTCATTGCATCACAGGTCAATTTAGAAGTTGTCAAATGGCAGCCACACAGGAGGGATGGTGATTATTAAAGGAAACAAAGCACAAAAGATGACATTTTGCTGGCTTGTACTTTAACACAAGGATCTGAGCCAATCACATAAATCATATAAATACACTTCTCACTAGGCCATGAGTAGACAATGTGCTCTCGGCTGAAGAACAAGGTGAATGAGAGAAAAGTGAGAGCCAGGGTCTGTGCTCTCCCAGCTAACATCTGTCAATGGCCTGGGCCACACCAAGCACCATGCTGTGCTGGGTGCATTCCCCTTTTAACCATCTCAACAGCCCTAGGATGGCAGGTGGAGGTATTACCTTCAATCTACAGATGATACAACTGAGGCCCAGAGAGGGTAAGTAACTTGTCAAAAGTCACACAGCTGGTAAGCAACCTAACCCCAGAGCAGTTGTTCTCAATGGGGGTGATTTTGCCCCCAGCGGATGTATGATATTGTTTGGAGACATTTTTGGTTGTCACGACTGGGGGATTACTACTGGGATCTGGTAGGTAGAGGCCAGGAATACTGCTAACCATCCCACAGTGCACAGGACAGCAAAGAATTATTTGGCTCAGTGTCAACAGTGCAGAGGTTAAGAAGCCCTGCCCCAGAACTTCCAATCTTATCCACTGTACTATATCATCTCCCTTCTTGTTTTCTAATGTGCCTGAAGAGGACAACAGATACTATTTTAACATGACCATAAATCAGATTACCAAGCTCTGTGGCCAATGGTGAAAATAAACACACAACCCCACTGTGCATACCATGCTTTGCTTGACTTTCCCCAGTGCTTCCATCCCAAGGCTTTGCAGCTTGCTTTTCCCTCTTTCTGGGCAGTTCGCCCTCATTGCCCCCAACCCATCATGTGTGTTCAGGGCTCACACCTCACCTCTTTCACATTTCCTGACCATCCAAGCCTTCCCCCAGAGCAGTGTTCACCCCCTGACGTGACAGGTACTTTTACCCGTGTAGTATCTAATTCCTCCCATTAGATTGTAAGCTCTATGAGGGCAGGGATCTTTTTCTGTGTCACTTAACTGCTTCTCCCTCACCACCCAAAAGTGTGTCTGCCACATGGCAGGCACTCAAGAGATATTTGGTGAAACAATGAATGAACGAATAAACAAACAAACAAACAAACAATCTAGCTTAGAGTCCTTCCTGAGGAAGTTGAGGGCTTCATCTTTCCCCAAGCTTTAGCATTATCAGGGGAAAAGATCTCTGTGCAGAACCTGGTTCATCCTGCTACGAGAACCATTGTTCTAGGCTGGGGTTGGCACACTTTTTCCTGTAAAGGGCCAGGCAAACATTTTCAGCTTTGCAGACCATTCTGTCTCTGGAGCAACTATTCAACTCCGCCACAGTCATGCAAAATTTTGCAGCCACAGAAGATCCGTAAACAAATGATCAGGACTTAGTTCCAGTGACATTTTATTTAAGAACACTGGCAATTTGAATTTCATGGAATTTTCATGTATCAGGAAATATTATTCTTTGATTTTTTTCCCAACTATTTTAAAATGTGAAAAGGATCTTGGCTTGAGGGCTATGCGAAAAGAGGAGACGGGCTAGATTTGGCATGTGGGCCATAGTTTGCTCATCCTTGTTCTAGGTCTTTGTGAATTTTGGTGATTTATTCATTAAAACATTACACCCTTGGGATGGCCCAGAGTCCTTTCACGATCATCATCTCATTCATCCTCACGACAACCTTGGGAGGGGTGGTTCTTCACATCCTTCTCTACCTCAGTTTACCTTCAGGAAACTGAGGCCTGAAGTCACAGAACTTAGCTTTCTGACTCCACTGCCAGGATTCTTTCCGCATGGAACAGACTGTCACAAATCCTTGCCAATATGGATACAAAAACCTCAATCCATTATTGATTTTTTTAAATTAAAGTATAGTTGATTTACAACATTGTGTTAGTTTCAGGTGTACAGCAAAGTGATTCAGTTATACGTTATATACATTCTTTTTCATTATAGGTTATTACAAGATATTGAATATAGTTCCCTGTGCTATATAGTAGGTCCTTGTTGTTTATCTATTTTATATATAGTAGTGTGTATCTGTTAATCCCAAACTCCTAATTTATCCCTCCCTCCATGTCCTTTTCCCTTTGGTAACCATGAATTTGTTCTCTGTGTCTGTAAGTCTGCTTCTGTTTTGTAAATATGTTCATTTGTATATATTTTTTTAGATTCCACATATAAGTGATATCATATGATATCTGTCTTTGACTTACTTCACTTAGTATGACCATCTCTAGGTCCATCCATATTGCTGCAAATGGCATTATTTCATTCTCTTTTATGGCTGAGTAATATTCCACTGTGTATATGACCACATCTTTATCCAGTCTTCTGTCGATAAACAATTAGGTTGCCCCCATGTCTTGGCTATTGTAAATAGCGCTGCAATGAACACTGGGGTACACGTATCTTTTCAAACCACGGTTATCTCCAGATATATGCCCAGGAGTGGGATTGCTGGATCATATGGTAACTCTATTTTTAGTTTTTAGGAACCTCCATACTGTTTTCCATAGTGGCTGCCATTATTGGTTTCAGAGTATTAGCAGGAGCATTCCAATGAAGTAAGCACCAGAATCAGCAAAGATTCGTGTATCAAAACACAAATAACAAATCAAGAGGGCAGCCCATCTCACAGCACAGATAGTTGTTCAACTTGCCTCAGAGAAAGAAAATGTGGATACCAGCAGCCTCCTGCCCTTTGGTGTTACAGGAAAAAGTTAACGACACAGAAAATTGGTTGTGCTGCCCAGGATGGCAAATAGGAATTCTAAAGGTGAAGCCTCCACAAAAAAACACATAGTCTTATATTTTAATACCTAAGCCAGCCGTGACTCTATTTCCACCTTAATTTCCTAAAGGTTCTCTGAACGGTAATTAAGACACTCAAACCAAAGGCAAACACTCGGGGAAAAAATATTCACATCCAAAAAGTCTGAACTGCATTCCACATGATTATTGCCTTAGAAATAACCTCTGGACAGATGGATATATCACCTTATAATGCTTCTCAAATCTATTGCAACCAATGTTTTCTCAGTGTATGTGAGACGTGGCACAAAAACACCAAAGCCCTCCAATTTCAAACACTGTGTCAAGGAAGGGTTAACTACCTTGCCCCACCTCCACTCAGGAACCAGGTTATTTTGAATCCCTGGTGGAAATGCAAAACTAACCCTGAGCTTCACCTCTCAAGACCTGAGTACCTACCTAGAATCAGAAAGGAAATGGCCATAAAAACCAGGGCAATAACTCAGCTTAGCTCAGCATCTGAAGGACAGGCAGTAGATGTCCTTCCCTCCTTTTGTTAGGGAATTCTTTAAGCAAAAGTTAAAGCTTAATGGTCAAGGTCTCCATGAAAAAATATGGGGACCTGCTGATGGATGAAACCTAAACAAAAAAAAGCCTGAGCATCTGAGGCTGGTTCTTCACACTCCGGAATTCGATTTGATTGGATTCGGCGTCTCCAGTTGGGTTTCTGTTAATCCCACTGGTAGCGCTTAATCTAGCTCCAAAATGCCTTCCCTCTGCCACCTCCTCTCTGGTTCTACCTCTAGCCTGAGTTCAACTCACGGAGGAACAGCTTTCACTGTGCTCCTTCCTGTTCAGTACTTCAATAGTCCTCTTCTCAAGCAACTCCCTCTGTCTCAATAACTGACTATATTAGTGACCATATAATTGACTTCCCAAAACAGGACACTTTTGAAATGAAAGGGGCACTATTAATAATTATGCCAAGACAACCACAGTAAACCAGGACTGTCCATGGCAAACTGGGGCATAGAGTCATTCCAACTATAAGGTCTTAGAGGGAGAGCACCTGTCTTACCTTGTTAACTCTGTCCCACCTTTTTAACCGAACAGCTCCCAGCATAGCACTGAAACACCATAGGTGCTAAATAATAAACATTTGTGGAATTGAATCTGTAAATAAGAGGTACCAAAGGTACCAGCTACTATGGATTTGTCTCTGCAAAGGATGCTGTAGATTATTACAAAATACAATCATACCAGAAAAATCCCTGCTTCTGATATTCTATTTCATTTCCACCATGGCTATTTTTAAATCTCTCACCAATAGTGATTTTGTGTATAATAATAATTAATAGTAGTGATCACTGAGTCCTATGTATGTTAATTACAGTTGAGGAACCGTAGATACATTCTCCCAACAACCCTAACAAGGAAAGCATTTGTAGACCTAGTCTCTAAATGAAGCAACTGAGGCTCAGCAAGGATAAATAATTCCCATAAGGTCACAGACTCTGGCCAAGCTCATTTCCTTCCATTGACTAGAAAACTTACCAACCAGAACATATTAGTTCCAGAGTGTTACTTTTCAAAACCATTTCACCATTGAGACAAGGTGCCGTAACATTCAGCAAACTATGCAAAGCCATGAAATCGATGATGCGTGGCCCAACTATACCACTGACTGTCTACTGTACTTCCTCTAACGTGATGTGGATTCAGACTAACGGAAAAAGAGGAGAGCTGGAAGAACGCTGGCAAGACCCTATGATAACATACAGCACAGCCCTTCTTTGAGAAAAAGCAGGAAGGCAGAAACTGGCATCTTGATATCCAAATGTCAAATAAGCTTTGCTGGCCAGCCCCACAAATGGGACCCACAAACAGAATTTCCTAAGCGATAAAAAGAAGTGAGCACCTGCTTTTCTGAGGCGAGGTGAAGGGAACAGTGGGAGGAGGGGAAAGAGATGCAATTACTAAACAGGAGCGATGAAAATTGCTTTTACGGAGGGAGGGGAATTTAAGCTGTAAACTCCATGAGGGTGGAGACTGATGGAATCGAGCATTCTCTGGCACTTTGTCCAACTTCTTGTCAGTGAAATTCCACACACAAAGCCTAGAAAATTCATCTCCCATAATGCTTTGATTGATGGCGGTTTCACATCTAACACAAGAGGTTCTTCCAAGTGAGATGTCCGTGTTTAACGTTCCCCCTCCACCCCACCTATTTTAAAGTGTGTACAAATTTCCCAAATCCGTAAAACTAGGGACTCGCGTGGGTACATTCCTCAAATTACAAGCTACCAAAATACTTTCCAAGAGCACAATGGGTTGTTGACTTCTCCGTTTAAAAAAAAAAAAAAAAATTCAGGAACCTCACGTATACACTTGCAAGAATTACAAACCACCTTCTTTCTCATAAATACACTCCCAGGAAATTAGCTGAGCATCTCAATCCCAACAAAGAGAAAGCTTTGTCTGCTGAACAAGAGACTCTCATTAATGCCTCGCTTAGATTGATTATGGAAGACATGCTGTACAAACGATGTTTCCACGACAAGGAGAAAGAAGCTGCAGTCACTAAATTCAATAGTCACCAACTAACTCCCTGCAGACTAAATTCTGCTCCCAAAAGCACATTCAGCTATCACTGATCTCAAAGGCTTTAAACCAAGCAAGTTGGGCACTGTGTCCCTGCAGCTGCCAGCCAGCAATACCACACATATAAACATTTAGCCTAAAAATTAACTGTGTTCTGGGAAAGGCACAGAGCAACAATCATAAATCATAAATCATAAATCACAGCAGCTCACATCTCCAACCCCTCCTTCCTGGTTCCAAGATCCTCATTTTGTCACAGGGCTGCAGACCAAGACCCAGTGTTACATGAAATGGAAGTAGGATTTGGTTAAGATTGGCTTAACAGTGAAGAGGTGTTAAAAAAAAAAAAAAAAAAAAAGAACGCTGCACATCTCTTACATAAACACTGTCATGGGAGGTCTTGCTAAACAGACAATGAACATATAGCTAGCTACATTTCTCTGCCCCATGGAGACCAAGCTCTGGCCAGCAGAATGGGAGCCGAAGTGATGGGAGCCGATTCCAGGCCTGGTTCAGTAAACTCAATGTCCTTACCCCTCTGCCTGGTTGCCTATAAAAAGGAGATGACCTTCAGAATGACCTTGGGAGCCTTGGGTTGAAAATGGCTGATCAACAAGATGGAAGGAGGCTGGGTCCCTGAAACACCAAATGGAGGAGAGCTGTCCCAGCAAGAACTCCCACTCTAGACTTCTGCGTGAGAAATTTTTCTTGGGTTCATTTACTGAGACTTGGTGATTTCTGTTACAGAAGCTAGTGTTACCTTATATAATACAGGCAGTCATGAAGAGTCCATTTATAAGCATCAAGAGCCCCTACTTGCTCTGGGGCTTCCTAAAATGTACCTATCCACAGAACCCAGTGTCCTGTGTCACCTGTGAATGCTACTCTTATTATGCGCCTCTGAAACCAGAGCAGCATGGGGGCCTTCTCCCACAGTCTTTGGTCTTAGAACAAGGGTATCACAAGAGTGATGTAAAACTCCTCTGTCAATAGTTCCTCAACTGGTATTAACTGATGGCATATGAAAGGTTCTCTTCTAGATACTAAGGCACAGAGACATGTTTTCTACCCTCTTAAAGAGGGGCAAACAGACACCCATCAACAAATACTGGACTTCAAACACACTATGATAGAATAGAAGCATGCAGAAAACACAAAATAGTAGAGTACTATTACTTGTGTGGGGGAAGCTGGTTAGGAACGTTATCCAAGAGGAGATGATCTGGCAAAGGGCAGAAAGGATGACAACGATAATTCTGGTTGTGCCTTAGGTGGTGGTGGTGATGATGGTAGGTCAGCTATTCGAAGGACTGTCCCATCAAATGAACAATCACAGGAGATACTTTCCACTGCCACCCTCACATTTTCTCACATGATCATCATATCCACACACACACACACACACACACACACACACAAATCATACATCCTACGTCATAAGAATGATAATTGGGTGAGCGAGGGTTTGCCTGTATAAGAAACTGTGAGGTTAGTAATTGTGGTAAGTCACTAAAATGGCCCCGTTTCTTCACCCCACCCTGAGGTACTCCTTTGGCCGTGGAAGTCTGCATGCCATTCTGGGCAGCACATTCTGCCCGACGTTCTGACTCTGAGCTTGGCCAGGGGACTTGCTTTGGTCAATGGGATGTGAGCTAACATCCCACAGTGGATTTAAAAGCACTTGCATGACTGGCTCACCGTCTCTTGCACCTCTGTCACATCCATGAGAACTTGCCTTGGCAACCCTGCCAGGGGATGAGAGACATGTGTGGAGCTGAGTCCAACCACCTCACTCATCCCAGCCAAGGCCATTCTGGATCAGTGACCCTCAGACATGTGAGCAAGGCCAGCTATGATCACAGAGCCCTCTGAACCACCAGATGCGTGAACAATAAACAGTTATTACCGTGTGCTACTGAGGCTTAGTGGTTGTTTGCTAGGCAGCATTATTACAGCAATAACTGGTGGAGTACTACTGTCATCATCCCCATTTTACAGATGGAGAAACAGGGGCAAAAAGAAGTGAAGTAACTTCATCAAGGTTACACAGCTGGTATGTGGCAAAACCAGAATTTGAAGGCAGGCAATGGCTCTATAGTCTTGGTTCTTATCCATTTCATTCACCATAACTTCTCTCCATAAAGCAGTGAGAGTTGAATCTTTATCAGAAGGCAAAGCGCTCTGCCTGGGCTCCAGGTGGGGCCTCCAGGCTGGGAGGAGAGATCCTGGGTATCCTGCTAATTGGTGGCATTCACCTCCCTCTAGTCATTGATTTAGTGCTGGCATGATGGGGACCATCTGCTCTCCCCGGGAGCTCTGCAACACCTGAGCTCTCCCTACCTTTCCCTGCACTGCATTGTCACAGCTCAGATCCTTTTCCTCCAAAGATGCCTCCTCGGGGCCAGTGAAAGCGAGTCCCCCTAAAACCGAGTTCCCCTGCTGAGTTTATGATTAACCTCTCTATCCAAAACTTTATTCCCTTTCTTGTCCATCCCTGTTCCCCTCAGGATTGAGGAGTATCAAAGAAAAGGGGGGAATGAAACCAAGTAGGACCCTGCAGGGCCTTCCTGGGTACAAAAGCCCCTCCATGGCGCCCCGCTTTTTGTTTGGCCATCTGAGTTCCAAAAAGCAGACTTAAGCAGTTAATGATCAGGACAAGAGAGAGTCACAGTTCCTCCTGAAGGGATATGGATAACAATCTGATGCATACCTTTGAGTTGTTCTGCAGAAACTAAGACCCCTACGTGGTGGGAGATGATGACTACTTGCTGACCGAAAGCATGGAGACCCCAGACTGGTTGGAACCAGAAGGTTGATGATGGAGATTCCCGAAACATCACCCTGTTACCTCACCACCAGTCAGTCAGAAGGAGGTCCACAAGCTGCAGCCCTCACCCTAAATGTTGCCTTTAAAAACCCTTCCCTGAAAGCCATCAGGGAACTCGAGTCTTTGGAGCACAAGCTGCCCATTCTCCTTTCTTGGCACCCTGCTGTAAACACTGTGTTTTCCTTCACCACCACCCGTGTCAGCAGATTGGCTTTGCTGTGTGTCGGGCAAGCAGATCCAAGTTTGGTTCGGTAACACCCACACCTGAAGCCAACAGGGGCTTCCTCTCCACTCACCCTCCTCCCCAAGCTCACCCCCTGCCAGGCTTTCCAGCATCATCTTTTCACCTTTACCAGGAAATCTGCAGAAATGCCTCCAGCACCTGCCTCTGCTCTCACCTCCCTCACCTCCACTTCTTGCTTCTGGAGTGCTTAAGCCTGGCTTTGAGGTTATCCCATTTGGAAGTCAACTGTTCTGACAGCCAGCTGTATTTGTCCCCTCTTCCCTCCCCACTCTGCCTCCTCTTTCCAAGTAATGAATGACGGCTTGGCAAAGAAAGCATAACCCTCTGCCAAAATAAAAAGTCTGTCAGAACAACTCGCAAGAGTTACTGTGTCCTCTTACCCCTCCGCCTGGCCAGGTTTCCTATGTGTTTTCCATCTCTACTGAACACCATGGTACCCAAGGTGACCACTCTAACCTCAGCACTAGGACTACGTTTCTCAAAGTGGCACACCAGTACAGAATCCTCTGGGCTGCTTATTTGAAATGCAGGTTCCTGAGCTTGGCCCTAATGAATTAGACTACCTGAGGGAGGCCCTAGAAGCTGTATTCATACATAGTAAGTTTCCCACATGATTCTAATGCACTAACTCTTGAAAACAGTCTTCCTAGTGACAACCTTCAGTATTGCCTAGAACAATACTGGTCCACAGTCAGCAGGTAATTTATGCTTCATCTCACATCAGCCTCATTTCAACTCTAGAAGTGGGTACAATTTTTCTCCCATTTTAGAGATGAGGAAACTGAGGCTTTGAGATATTAAATAACTCCCAGGTCACATGGCTAATACGTGGTAATGTTGGCTTTGAACAAAGATCAACCCCATGCTCTAAACCTGCCCTGAAATCCTCATACGCTAGATGACTTCGGTATTTCCAAAAGCTGATGATACTGGGTATCTATGTTCACTTGTCATGTTTCCCTATTACCCATAAAACCGTCATTAGAATGAAAACTCAGAAAACAGGCACCTTATTTTTAGGAAATTCTCTCCATACTCACTTTTGATGAGCAAGTGTAGTATAACTGTGTTCCATGGATGTGAAGAACACTGTTGATTTTACATTTATTCCAGCCTCAATTTCCCACCCAGTGCCAGAGGGTGGAGTGACTTACAAGGAAAATTGACACTAGTTGTCTTTATAATTCACCATCACAGACATAATCATTTGTGCCTCCTTCCAACTAATCCTATTTTAGCAAAGCATTAGGCACAAAGTAGGTAAATAATGAAACGCTGGAAAAATAGAGCTGAATTGCTAAGCAAATAATAACAACGGTAATAATGAAAATAACAGCTGCACTTACTGACTGCTTGCCAAGGCCAACGTCTTTACAGATACCATCTCATTTGAGCCCAAGTAATATTTCTCCCCAATTTACAGACGGATGAACTTAAATGTATAGAGGTTGAGTAACTTGCCCAAGGTCACACAGCTAATTAAGTAGCAGAGCTGTGATTCCAACCCACATCAGTGTCACTCTGAAATCAACTGCTGTAAAAACACTTTCTATACAAAGAGTGGTCCCCAGAAGGGCAGCATCAACATCGACCAGGAGCTTATTAGAAATGCACAATCTGGGCTTCCCTGGTGGCACAGTGGTTGAGAGTCTGCCTGCTAATGCAGGGGACACGGGTTCGAGCCCTGGTCTGGGAAGATCCCACATGCAGCGGAGCGACTGGGCCCGTGAGCCACAACTACTGAGCATGCGCGTCTGGAGCCTGTGCTCCGCAACAAGAGAGGCCGCGACAGTGAGAGGCCCGCGCACCGCGATGAAGAGTGGCCCCAGCTCGCCGCAACTAGAGAAAGCCCTCTCACAGAAACGAAGACCCAACACTGCTATAAATAAATAAATAATTAATTAATTTTTAAAAAATTTAAAAATAAAAAAAAAAAGAAATGCACAATCTCAGGCCGCTCCCCAGACCTACTAAATCAGGACTGAGTACACAGTTAAGTCAGAGAAGCATCTGTCTAAACCACGGTTTCTCAGCCTCAGCGCTCCTGACATCTGGGGCTGAATAATTCTTTGCTGTGAGGTCCATCCTGTGCAGTGTAGGATGTTTAGCAGCATCCCTGGTTTCTACCCACTAGATGCCAATAATAACTCCCCTTCCTCCCCAAGTCATGATGACCAAAAATATCTACAGCTGTATCCAATGTCCCCTGGGAGAGCAAAAGAGCCCCCAGCTGAGAACCACTGGCTAGATGAGAATGTTTTTCTGCTGGGCTGAATTTCTGGCACGGAGTAGAAGTTTGTATGCACAAATGAGAGGCCTGTCTGTCTCCTAGGGGTCTGTAAGCCAAAAAAGAACCTCTGGGTTCCAAGGACTGGGTTCTAGGTCTGTCACTGCCTGCCCTGTGAAGCTGGGAGTGACAGAATCAGGTCTGCACCTCTGCATACAGCCCCACCACTAAAAAAGCTGACTTAGAGCAGGGCTCCTCCAAACCTCGCTGCGTATGAGAATCACCCGGAAGTTGTTTTGAAAAATACAGATTAGGGGCTTCCCTGGTGGCGCAGTGGTTAAGAATCCGCCTGCCAGTGCAGGGCACATGGGTTCAAGCCCTGGTCGGGGAAGATCCCACATGCTGCGGAGCAACTAAGCCCGTGTGCCACAACTACTGAGCCTGCGCTCTAGAGCCCACGAGCCACAGCTACTGAGCCCGTGAGTCACAACTACTGAAGCCCACGCGCCTAGAGCCCATGCTCCGCAACAAGAGAAGCCACCGCAATGAGAAGCCCGGGCACCGCAACAAAGAGTAGCCCCTGCTCGTCGCAACTAGAGAAAGCCCGCATGCAGCAACGAAGACCCAACGCAGCCAAAAATAAATAAATAAATTTATAAAAAAATAAATAAAAATACAGATTAGGTGGTGCCCTCCCCACAAGGCCCCCCACCCCCGCCGGGCCCTGCAATCAGCTTCTCTAATAAGCTCAAGATATTCTAATGCACTTCATCCCTGAACTGGTTTTTAGGAAGCACTAGACCAGAACATTTCAAAAGGCCCCCAATTCTAGGATTTTACCCTCTTCGTCAGTGACTCAGGCCTCCTCCCCACCCAGAGGTGCTACTGACTCAAAGAAACCAAATCCTACCGAGAGTCCTCAGGCTGTCCCGTGCGATCCAACCAGCACGAACCACACACCGGGCCCCAGCAGGGGCTCCGGGCCCACCGAGGCGGCATCCCACCTCCAGCGTGGCACTCGGCAGGAATGAAGGCAGCGCGCACGGGGCCTGACTGTCTTAAGTGCTGCGGAAACCTGCCGCTAATTACGCTAACACAGTCAGATGGAGTCGGGTGAGGCGGGGCTGCTCCAGCCAGGGGCAGTCGTGGGAAATGAGACGCACACGTGAGACTCTTTCCACAGCTGCAGAACTGCATGCGGTGCGAGCGCAGGCCCGTTGGAGAGGTTCCTTCCCAGCCGCTGACTCTCCGGCAGCGAGACACTGATTGCAAGGTTGCTGCCCTGAGTGCATGGGGTATCCCCAGGGAAGACAGCCGGAGGGCCGGAACCGTTTCCTGACGACGGCTCGCTCAGTCGAAGGTACTCAAAAGAGCCAGAAAGACACAGCTGACATTTACGGAGAGCATCCAACACGCGTGCACCACCTCCTTCACCCCAGCACAAGCCACGCTGCAAGGAAGCCTGACGGACTCTATCTTACAGATGAGGAAACTGAGGCTCAGAGCTCAAGAGTAATTTGCTCCAGGACACCCAGCACTTACGGGAAGTGGGCTCATTTTTAAGAATCCCAGAGGCCCTATCTTGTTGCTTTTTTATTTCCTGTATCTGAAGGGAACTTTCCTGAACCAACTTTAATATTCAGCCAACACCCCCAAGGGTGTAAGTAAAAGCCAGGACTGCTGGGGCACCTGGCCCCAGGAACAGACCTGCAATTCCTAGAGTTAAACACCAAGTTACTATGACCAAGTCTCTGCCCTACAGCAAAGCAACCGAGAGGCTTTCTGAGTTCAAAAACACTAGGTTGAGCCCAAAAGCGTTTTACCACTTTTAATTCATGAATCTACCCAATGATATTTTTTCTCTCTCCTTACAAGGATTTTCTTTTTCTTCCCATAAATCCTCGTCCATTCAGTCACAGCCCTTCTTTTTGGCTTTTCCCATCAGTACCTGAAACAGAGAAAGGGGTTAGAGGTCCTAACGGGTCCCATGTGCTGATGGTGGCCAGAATCCCCAGGAGGGATCAAGGTAGCCCTGCCATGAACCAAGTGAGAGGAGGCCAGCTTCCCAGTCCTGAAATACGTGCTGGGGACAGAGGGCCACAGGCCGAAAGTCTCACTGGTCAAGTTCAATTAAGTAGAGGTGCTCCCAGATGAGAGAATGGAAAGAACCTTGTTGGCTACTTTGTATGGGCCAGGAGCTGTTGTAAGCATTTACACAGATTTGCTCTTGTATTCCTAAATGCACACACACTTTTAAAGGTGGGTTACTCAGCCATAACAAAGAATGAAATAATGCCATTTGCGGCAACATGGATGGACCTAGAGATTATCATACTAAGTGAAGTGTCAGACAAATATCATTTGATATCACTTATATGTGGAATCTAAAAAAAACAAATGATACAAATGAACTTATTTACAAAACAGAAATAGATCCACAGACATAGAAAACAAATGTATGGTTACCAAAGGGGAAATCGGGGGAGGGGATAAATTAGGAGTTTGGGATTAACAGATACACACTACTATATATAAAATAGATAAAACAACAAGGACCTATTGTATAGCACAGGGAACTACAGCCAATATCTTGTAATAACCTATAATGGAAAAGAATCTGAAAATAATATATATACTTCCATTTTTTAAAATTTAATAAATAAATAAAGGTGGGTACTAATTACCATCCCCAATTTGCAGGTGGGCAATGAGACTCTGAGAGGGTTAATGACTGCCCAAGTTTTATGGTGTGAATGTTTGTTTCCCTCCAAAATTCATTATGTTGAAATACTAACTCCCAAAGATGATGGTATTAGGAGGTGGGGCCTTTAGAGGTGCCTAAGTCATACGGTGGAACTCTCAGGAATAGAATTAGCGCCCTCATAAAAGGGGCTCCAGAAAGATCCCCAGCCCCTTCCATCAGGTGAGGGCCCTCATCCGACCATGCTGGTACCCTGATCTCAGACTTCCAGCCTCCAAAACTATGAGAAATAAAGTTGCTGTGTAAAAGCTACCCAGTCTGTGGTGTTCTGTGAGAGCGGCCCAAACAGACTAAGACACCAAAGTCGCACACCTAGGAAGCGACAGAGGTGGGGTTTGAACACAGCCCATGCGATGCCACTACACCACCGCGGGGAACGTTTGGCAAGGCGTTTGTATTAGTCCCGTGCGCCCACAGTTCCTTCTCCCTTGTAACTAACACCTTTAGTCACCTGATACAGATCTGTAGGTAATGCCTAATCTATCATCTAAGACCTGGCCACACCAAGGGTGGACCTCAGACCAGCAGCAGGAGCACCACCGGGGAGCTTGTTAGAAAGAAAGACTCCTCAGCCCTGCCCCAGACCTCCTGAATCCAGTTTGAGAAGCGCTGATAAGATCCTTATCTTCCTGATTCAATATAAGGAGCTGCCTCGGAGTTCTGCTCTCCTGGGGTCTGGGCCTCAGGAGTCTTTGGAGTCTAACAGAAGATTTTTTCATTTGCGTTGCTGTACTCCCTTCAAACTCTTTCCCGATGGCTCCCCTTGGTCTCTCCCTTCTCCACCTCATTGGCGCATGTGATGGTTTGAATTGCACAACGTCTGTCAGCTGCCCAATTTAGCACCCGCCGCTGCCTTCCAGAGAGCTCGCATGTTAATTGTCTCACACACGCAGCGGGTGGTGGCTAAAAAGTTCAAAGACTGATTGCAGGGCAGATGGAAATTACCACTCACTAATCAAATGATCTCCATCCAATTAAATGACTAGCAATCTGGGGAGAAGACATGAGCTCTGTTTGGGGGCTCATGTCTTTGTCTGTGTTGCTGCATAGCGACCAACAGGTACAAGTGTATCTCCATTAACTGAATTATCTGGCCAATCCAGTCTGTTGTAAAAACCATGCGTGTAGAAGGAATAGGAAAGAGCAGCTGAGGTCCTGGAGGTGCTGCCAGGGGAAGAGGGGAAGGTCACGTGTTTGCTCACAGCTGTGCCTTACCCAAACCGGCATTAATACATTCCTCAGTGACTGACACCAGGGTTTGGTGGAAGGCACTTAAGACTCGCCCTGGGGACTTCCCTGGCGGTGCAGTGGTTAAGACTCCATGCTCCGTGCTTCCACTGCAGGGGATGTGGGTTCAATCCCTGGTCCAGGGAACTAAGACCCTGCACGGCCAAAAACAAAAGACTCACCCTATGTTCTGAGGGGGAGGTTGACTCCTTCCTCCTGCATCTGGGGGCACCTGAAGGAGCTCGACACGTGCAAACTATAACTACAAGTTCACTCCCTCCTGGCTGATGTTACGGCCGGCCCTGAGGCTGAGCGCTTTTCCTGCATGAGCTGATTTAATCCTCACAAATGCCCACAAGGGTGCTCCCCATCCCAACCTGAGCCCATTTTGCAGGTCAGTTGAGTATCTGCAAGCTTAAATGACTTGCTCAAGGTAAAGGATCTAGTTGTGGTCGGGCAAGGATTGGAACTGAGGATTTGACCATCAAACGCTAGACCACATTCCCCAAGAGGGAGAAAGGTACTCTGAGCCCAGCACCTTCCATTCGGTGCCTCCACAAGATGACCCAGCAGAATTAGGGTGTTTGCCTCCAGGGACCTGGTGTTTGCCCTCTCGTTACTTCCTGGATCCCAGGGTCCCACTATGTATCCACCCAGGATGCACTCTAACACCTGTCCTTCCCTGGTAACTCCTAGGTGCAGGCTTTACAGTCAAGGGCAGGAAACCTGCAAAAGACAGATGGACTCATGGTCCAGCTATGAATGCAAGTGGGAGGGGTCCTATCTCGAGCATCTTTCTACTCCATACCCAGAACCGGGTCCCATGTCTTATTCCAGAACGCTCTGAAAAGCTGCTCCACTTTTCTGCCCCTCTCTCTCTAAGACTGAGAAGCCCAGAGCCCTTGCAATCCTCAAGGACTCCAAGAGGAATGAAGCGTCCTTACCAACAGGCCCTTGTCTGCAATGAATGCCGGCCCTGTGCTAGGGATGGAATCAAAGGGCTCTATTCAACCCCCTTGATCAAACCTACCTTCCCGGGCTTCCCTGGTGGCGCAGTGGTTGGGAATCTGCCTGCTAATGCAGGGGACACGGGTTCGAGCCCTGGTCTGGGAAGATCCCACATGCCGCGGAGCGGCTGGGCCCGTGAGCCACAATTGCTGAGCCTGCGCGTCTGGAGCCTGTGCCCCGCGACGGGAGGGGCCGCGATAGAGAAAGGCCCGCGCACCGCGATGAAGAGCGGTCCCCGCACCGCGATGAAGAGTGGCCCCCGCTTGCCGCAACTGGAGAGGGCCCTCGCACGAACCGAAGACCCAACACAGCCAGGAATAAATAAATAAATAAATAAATAAATAAGAACATCCTTTAAAAAAAAAAAAAAAAAAAAAACCTACCTTCCCGTCCGGGACCCTACACAGACCAGAACCTGAGGAACCTCCCCCCATTTTATTCCCTAATGTCCCAGACTAGCCAGCCAGCCTGCTGCAATAGTTCAATTCCTCTCCTTCCTTACTGCAGAGAATCACATGCATTGAAACTAAAAGCCTGTGGATGAGTGAGTCCCACACCAACCTAGGGTGAAAAATGACTGGCAGCTTTGTCATCCAACTGAAAACTCACAATGCAAGGGATCTGTAATTCTTCTACCAAAGTAGGTTTTGTGGGGAAAAGTATACCTGCAACTTCAATAAATCCAGCGTCATAATCATCATGGCATTTTATTCCTCTACCCCTTTCCTGTTGAACGCTCCTCTCTTAGCTCATGTAATCCTTTCTATCCCTTCACAGAGAAACACCACGCCAAACACAAATCAGTCTTGTATGAGTAAGACAACAAAGGGCAGAAGACATCAGAAGTTCATTCACCTTCTTCCTCTCTCATCCATTTCTGGATCCTTGGTTCATTTTGCCCCTGCTAATCATGTGGCTTAAAACAAACATTTCAAATTCTCTGTGCCGCTTATCACTAAGCTAGGACTGATAAATCCAAACCCTTACCTCCCAATGTAAAAAAAAAGAGGCCAATAAACCCTTAGCAAGCACCAGGCCCTCCAAAAGGGAGGCAATATTACACATTAAGGAAATAAAAGGAGAGCTCAGATGTAAACTGCCAGGTATTAATGCAAAGTAATAAACCAGGAAAAGGCCCAACAGCAATGTTTTATGGAGACAAAGCAAGAACTTCTCCCCAGGAGAGGGGAGGTCAAGAACGGAGCTTCTAATCTAATAAATCAAAGCGGAAAAAACAAACTATTAATAAGGCCTGGCAAATGTATCTCAGAAGATAGCTACAGGGAAAAACAGTAAGAGCTTAAGGGTCACCTGGGGTGTTGGATTAAAAGTCCACAATCAAATCCTGCAAAGCCATATGAATCTTACTTAGCTCTACCAAAAAATACTGATGGAGAGCTTCCCCACTGGGCCCCAGGCTGCCTGTACCAGGCACAGGGGGCTCAGAGAATGCCCTAGACCCTACGGTGGCAGCCTCGTGGCCAGGGAGGATGCCCAGAAAATGATAACAAGAGAAAAGGGGGGGCAGAATGAGAGGAGGGGGCGCTGAGGACCTAGACCATGGCAGGAGGCAGTCGGAGGCCCCGGAGAACCCATGCTTATTTTTGATGATTCCTCTTCCTGTCTTTTTTTTTTTTTTTTTGGTCTGAATTCTCCAATATTGAGCTACCTGCTGTCCAGACTTAAGTGTATATTTAATTTATACAATAACGACTACGTTATACTCACAAAGCTGTCATGACCCACCAGCATGGTTCTGTATCCATTTGTCAGGGCACATTTTCTCCAAATCTTCCCTCTTGACGTTTTCTTGCTGAAGCCAAGGTTAAAGAATGCAGAGTCTGGCCCCAGAGCTGCATAAAGTTAATGACCCAACAAGCAATTGCTGTTCCAGGCTTTGGGGCGGTGCGGGGTCGAAGAACAGTCCAGGCACTTGGACACGGGGTTCCCCCAATTTCTCCCTTCCCACCCCATTCAGGTGAGGAACCAGAAGGAGGCTACAGGTGTTTCTACCTCAACTGTTGAAGCTCCAATGGCTTGTTATAGGCCTCACCCCAGCTCTGACTGAGGCTCAGAGATACCCACCCCGCCCCTCACCCTCACCCCCACCCCAGTGGCCTCTACAGAAAGCCCCGGTGCAGAGGAATACATCAAAACTGCCTGCTTCTCCATAGGAAACAAACTTACGGTTACCAAAGGTGAAAGGGAGAGGGGGAAGGATAAGTTAGGAGTTAGGGATTAACAGATACAAACTACTATACGTAAAATAGATAAGCAAGAAGGATTTACTATATAACACAAGGAATTATATTCAATATCTTACAATAATCTATAATGAAAAATAATCTGAAAATATATATATAACTGAATCACTTTGCTGTACACCTGAAACTAACATAATATTGTAAATCAAATGCACTTCAATGAAAAAAAGAATGAGAAAACAAAACTGTCTGCTTCCCTAACAGCCTCTAAGAAAAGGATAAAAAACCTAACACTCTTTCTCTCCCCACAGAAAAGATTCACCAATAAACATCTGCTAAGTGCTTGCTCTATTCTTTGGGATCCAGGTGAATTGAAAAACAAGAACCATGGACCAGACAGAGAGACCAAAATTAAGCTAATCCTGGGGGGAAAAAAGGATGAGGACTGGCAATAGTGAGCCATTGAAGGCTGTGGAGCAATAGAGTGGCGGCCATGTTGAAAAGGGGTTAAAAAGATAAAGACACAATGAGAAGAAATTCAAAACTCAATCACCTCTTTCTTCTTACTGCTGGTAAAGAATATTAACAAAAATAACCCCTTCCTCCAGCCACCTAAAAACTATTAGAAGTTTTCTCAAAGAAAATTTTCACCATGTTATCAGCTGCAAAAGACTATTAAAATCAATAGCTAACTCAAGCATTCAGCCCTTTGAACTGAATCCTCCCCACATCCGCTTGAATGGGCTCTCGGAAATCATTAAGACTTGCACAAATAACCAAGAAGACCCCTTCCCGACAAGTCAGATAACCCAGAAGTGAAACTTGCTGAAATCGTCAATGAAAAGGGTCTCTTAGGGAAGTTTCCAACAAAAGCATCTTTGAAGGCCTGGCCCTCCTGTGAACTCCGCAGTAGATTACTGCGGTCATGAGACACTAACACTATCCCTATTCTCCATGTGCACATTCCTTTGTTCTTCTGGCTTTTTACTGGGCTGAAGTGAAGCTCACCCTGGCAGTTGAAGATTTCCCTAAAATCTAGTCACTCTTCATTCTATCTGCTTGTCTCCCGGTAATGGTTGGCAGTAAAGCCTTTTAAATAAAAATGGACACATATGCTTAGGGAAACATTTTACATCTTACATCTTACCCATGCACAGACCAGGAGGGAGAGAGGGCACCCTTCCGCCGACAAAGATGGAGACGCTATTAAGGTGAAACGTGATGTCCAACATCCCTGGAGCCATAGGATGGCACGAAGTAGGGGACAGGAAGAATGACCCAGGAAATGCCCACCAGCAGCTCATGCAGGGCAGAGTGGCCGCGGACAAAGTAAACGGCTTGTCAAGGAGCAGCTGGCTTCAGCACGCTTGCTGTCACCTGGCCCTCCTCCTCTCCATGCCATCTTACCCCTGTCACTGATCCAGGGCCTCAGAAAGAGTGGGACAAAGAAGACAGAAATCAACATACAGGAGGAAAGGTTAGTGGAGGCCAACAGACTTCGGGCCCTCTTAGAAAAACACAGAAAACAACTAAAGAAGAAAACTCCAAGGAAACTATTTGTAGAAAAAATAGTATGTGAACCTTTTTTTCATTCACAAGGTACTCAAGAAGTTGTGACAACATCAGAGGAATGAACTCATGTATGAGCTTGCTAGGACTGCCATAAAAAATACCACTGACTGGGGGGCTTAAACAACAGACATTTATTGTCTCACTGTTCTGGAGGCTAGAAGTCTAAGATCAAGGTGTCAGGGAAGGGCTGATTTCTTCTGAGGCCTCTCTCTTCAGCTTGCAGATGGCCACCTTCTCCCTGTGTCCCTACATGGTCTTTCCTCTATGAGCACGGACCTCTGCTGACTCTTTGTGTGTCCAAATTTCCTCTTACAAAGACACTAGTCTGACTGGATTAGGGCCCACCCATATGACCTCATTTTAACTCAATCATCTCTTTAAAGATCCTGTCTCAATTCAGCCCTAACAACTGTTAATGACAGTAACTGTCCTTTAAGGCATATGACAACCGTATTATGCCAGGTCCTTGATGCACCTCAGCTTGTTAAATCTTTGCAGAGGTCCCATGAGGGCAGATATTCTCCTTTATAAGTCATGGATAAGGGTTCCAAGTGTCACACAGTTAGAAGGTGGCTAAATTATCCACAGCATAAGTATAAAGATAGGTCTGAGCCCAGGACAGGGATGAGGAGGCCTGCCTTCCCCAGCTCCGGTGGAAAGGCTGTTTCTAGACGGCAAATTCTCTCAGACTCCCCAGTTCAATGATCTTCAGAACACACCATAAAACTCATCCTTCAAACTCTGTGTAGGATTTTGTGATAGGAAACGACACATTATGGGTTTTTCTGTCTTGTTTAAAACAAAAAAAAAGTTTTAGGGGATGAGTCTGTGAGTTGAGCTCTTAACGGAGACTTGATTTTATGGTGCCAAAGTAAGACAACTGTAAACAAAACATCTCAAAGAGTGAGGAGTGGGCCTGCAAATTTCACTGGCCCTGCGCCATTATTTACTGATAGGATTAGCAGATGTGAGTGTGGAATTGCTCCCCTGGCTTGAAATAACGTAATGTATTTTTCCTAATGTAATTTGAAGCGTTTGTTAACACAATAATCCAACACAAACATGAGAACTGATATGGGGAATTGTGGCCAGCAGTCACTTCAATAACACCCCAAAGGAAAATTGACTAATATTAGTCCTGATCAAAAAACACAATTAAAGAAGATAAAGATTAACAAAAAATAAACCAAGTACGATCAGCCCTCTGTATCTGCAGGTTCCACACCCGCGGATTCAACCAAACACGGAACAAAAAAAATTTTTTTTTAATTTTCTAGTCTCTCACCTTCTGAGAGGGACCGCTTTCTGACTATGGAATAAACTCGCTTCCACTTAAAAGAAAAAAAATGTCCAGAAAGTTCCAAAAAGCAAAACTTGAATTTGCCATGCGCCGGCAACTATTCATACAGCATTCACACTGTATTTACAACTATTTACACAAGATTTACATTGTATTAGGTATTATAAGTAATCTAGGGACGATTTAAAGTGTACAGGAGGATGTGCATAGGTTATATGCAAATACTACGCCATTTTATTCAAGGGACTTGAGCATCCGAGGATTCTGGTATCTGCGGGAGATCCTGGAACCAATCCCCCGAGAATATCAAGGGAAGACTGTACTTGACATTTATTTTTAAGTTGGCAGGCATTCCAATGCTTCCATGGCTTTCTAGAAAATCCAGGGGCTCTAAGAATAAACCCTCTAATGCAATAATAGCTCATTAACTCAACATCCCCATCCCCCTAACACATGCACACACAGAATAGAAACCAAATTCAGGAGTTGAATAGTGTCATGAAAAAATATTCAAAATTATGTGTCTCTTTCCTCACTTTTTCTATTATTTACTCAAGACTTAGGGGAATTCAGGCCAAAAAAGCACAGAGTCTTTTACAAGCCAAGGGCTTAAAGAGACTTGGCCACTATTTGTAGAGTCCTGGCTTTGGGCTTTACACACTTCCATAACGACTGAGCCATGGGTCTTATTCTGGAATCTTCAACTCCTGAGCCCATGAAGGAACTCTTTTCTCGAGGAAGGATCTCATTATCTATTATACCTTTTGTGATATGGGTTAGCTCAGGAAATGAATTTTAAACAGCTTAGTTAGTTAGGAAAATGGAGGCAGAGAATTCTCTGGAAGCCAGACAGCCAGGTTCAAATCCAGATGTAAGCCTTTACTAGTTGTATGATCTTGGGTAAGTTACTCAAAGTCTCCGAGCCTCAATTTCCTCATCTGTAAAATGGGGTAAAATGGAACCTTCCTCAGGGATTTCCCTGGTGGCGCAGTGGTTAAGAATCCTCCTGCCAATGCAGGGGACACGGGTTCGAGCCCTGGTCTGGGAAGATCCCACATGCTGCAGAGCAACTAAGCCCGTGCGCCACAACTACTGAAGCCCACGTGCCTAGAGCCTGTGCTCTGCAACAAGAGAAGCCACCACAATGAGAAGCCTGCGCACTGCAATGAAGAGTGGCCCCCGCTCGCCACCACTAGAGAAAGCCCAAGCAGGGCAACAAAGACCCAATGCAGCCAAAAATAAATAAATTTATTAAAAAAAAAAAAAAATGGAACCTTCCTCATAGAGTGGTAGTGAGAGTTAAGTCATGCAAGGTACAATATTTGGAAGACTTAACAGTTGTTACTAGTTTGGATTAGTACCAATTTATATATTGATTACAACATAAAGTATAAAGTAATAAAACTGCATTGTTCAACTATAATGAGATACCACCTCACATCCACAAGGATGGCTACTATCAAAAAAACAGAAAATAACAAGTGCCAGCGTGGATGTAGAGAAATCGAAACCCTCGTGCACTGTTTGTGAGAATATAAAATGGTGCAGCTGCTACAGAAAACAGTACAGTGGTTCCTCAAAAAATTAAAAATAGAATGACCATATGACCCAGCAATCCCACTTCTGGATATAAATCCAAAAGAAGTGAAAGCAGGATCTCAAAGAGATATTTGCATACCCATGTTTAACACCACTGTTCACAATAGCCAAGAGGTAGAAGCAACCCACACGTCCACTGATGGATGAACGGATAAAGAAAATGTGGTGTATACATACAATGGAATATTATTCAGCCTTTAAAAAGGAAGGAAATTCTGACACATACTACAACATGGATGAACGTTCAGGACATTATGTTAAGGGAAATAAGCCAGTCACAAGACTGATACTACTTTATAAAGACACTTAAGTAGTCAAATTCAAAGAGACAGAAAGTAAAAGGGTGGTTGCCAGGGGTTGAGAGGAGGCACAATGGGGGAATTGTTTAATGGATACAGTTTTGAAAGTTGCAAAGAGTTCTCGACATCGGTTGCACAATGATGTGAATACACTTAACATTACTGAACTGCACACCTAAAAATGTTTAAAATGGTAAATTTTATGTTATTTTTACAATCAAATTTTTTAAAAAATCTCTCCACCCAGAAAAGCAACTGCATCGTTTACATGCTTTTTAAAAATGACCTCTAGATGCCTCCAAGTCAGTCAGCTAGCCCCCATCCCACCCCACCCCACCCCAGAGTTATTATTCAGAATTCATAGCAATTTGCAGAACGCCTATGCTTGCCTACAAGATTGCTCCCAGAAGTGGTAGAGCTCGCCGTGGGAGTCTGCTGTTAGCAAGAGGCTCAGGAGTGGAGGAGTTTGAGAAGGTAACTTTAAAAGAAGTATTCTGGGGCTTCCCTGGTGGCGCAGTGGTTAGGAATCCGCCTGCCAATGCAGAGGACACGGGTTCGTGCCCCAGTCCGGGAAGATCCCACATGCCGCGGAGCAACTAGGCCCGTGAGCCACAACTACTGAGCCTGCGCGTCTGGAGCTTGTGCTCCGCAACAAGAGAGGCCGCGATAGTGAGAGGACCGGGCACCGCGATGAAGAGTGGCCCCCACTCGCCACAACTGGAGAAAGCCCTTGCACAGAAACGGAGACCCAACACAGCCAAAAATAAATAAATAAATAAATTTATAAAAGAAGTATTCTGACTGAGAATGGATTGGGCGCTTCGTGACCACCTAGAGGGGTGGGCTAGGGAGGCTGGGAGGGAGATGCAAGAGGGAGGGGATATGGGAATATGGGGATATATGTATATGTATAGCTGATTCACTTTGTCATACAGCAGAAACTAACACACCATTGTAAAGCAATTATACTCCAATAAAGATGTTAAAAATATATATAGGGCTTCCCTGGTGGTGCAGTGGGTGAGAATCTGCCTGCCAATGCAGGGGACGCGGGCTCGAGCCCTGGTCTGGGAAGATCCCACATGTCGCGGAGCAAGTAGGCCCGTGAGCCACAACTACTGAGCCTGCGCGTCTGGAGCCTGTGCTCTGCAACAAGAGAGGTCGCGATAGTGAGAGGCCCGCGCAAAG
The DNA here is from genome assembly GCF_949987535.1 of Balaenoptera acutorostrata. Classification (NCBI taxonomy): domain Eukaryota; kingdom Metazoa; phylum Chordata; class Mammalia; order Artiodactyla; family Balaenopteridae; genus Balaenoptera; species Balaenoptera acutorostrata. The sequence continues at coordinate 18,150,040 of NC_080074.1, forward strand.
CGATGAAGAGTGGCCCCCGCTTGCCGCAACTAGAGAAAGCTCTCGTACAGAAACGAAGACCCAACACAGCCAAAAATAAATTAATTAATTTTAAAAAAAAAAAGTATATATATATATTTTTTTTTTTTTCATGCTCTGAGACAAAATCCTTCCCCTGGGAAATTGCCTCGAACTCACTTATCACATCCTCATAAGTGGAGACCCTACTTTTCACTTTGGAGATGTTATCACCGAACCATTCAAATAAGAGCCTTGATAAGGAACATTTAACATGTGAAGCAATGGCTCCAAGGCAGTGAGGGCTCAGAGATACCAGTGAGGCCGCAGCCAGAGGGGCCAGCCAGCAGGCTACCAAGTTCCGGGGCTCTGGTTGGTAGTGCAGGCTCTATCTTTCGTCTCCCGGGCATGCCTTCAGAGGGACTCCTGTGGGAGATCGGGGGAAATGAGCCCAATTCTATCCACCGGCCTCTAGCCCCAAATCCTCATACAGCCGCTGGGTCATAAATAACAAAAAGCTCATCTCTGCGCATGTCAGACCCCAGGGAGCATCGCACCAACTGATGAAATGCTTCAGAAGGGACCGCCCTCCACAGACCTTAAACCCATCTTCTTATGTACAAGTCCCTCTTGTCCTTCCCTTCCTCCCAGGGTGAGTCACTGCCAGCGTGAGTCTGAACCAGAGTCAGGGAAGGGAAAAAGACAGTGGGAGGGAAGCTTTGCTGGCTGCTCACACCCTCAGGCCTTCAAATGGTCCCTCCATTGCCAATCTGATGTCTGCTTTCCTGGCACAACTCCCACGTAAGTAAAAAAACGCCTTTACCATTTATGAAGCATTTGACATATCTGCATATATTATTTCCACCTCTCTCACACAGGACAGGACCAAAGCCACCAGATTACAAGCCGGCATGTCTGTATTATTCACCAATGTACACCCTGCACCTCACATCTAATAGGTGGTATTCAATAGCTGTTAAGGGAATGCCTGGGGCCCTCTGAAAATACCTGTGTCTACTAAAGAGCCAATTAAATGTCCCAAGGCCTACCTGGTTCCAGGGAAAAATGTTCTCTTCTACATCCATCATCTGATGAGAAAGCAGCAAAGATCTTGAGATGTCAATAGACACCAGTTCCCAAGTACACACAGATCAGAAACTACCCCCATGCATGTGAATAGCCTGTACGTCGTGTTGCCAGCAAACCACTGAGCTGTAACACACCATTTAGATTACCGTCTTATTTCACTTTCTGATCTTTTTTTTCTGGTCAAGAAAATCTAACTTGGCTGAAAGCAGGAAAGAGAAATATGGATAAGTGTGGCATAGGATTTCAACTCAAAATTTTCCTCAGCTACATCCTGGGTGCTTGTTAATAAAACCCTAATCAGCGCAACTGATGTCATACCCCATGGTGGTACCTCCAAGCTGAGTCTTGTTCCAGAAGCACCATTCAACAGCCAAAAGTATAATTTTAAATAGGAATTCCATTCTTCATTCACAGCTTCCAAAGGGCATTAACAGGGATTTATTCATTCAGTGAGTCAACAATAATATTTACTGAGTTCTTACTTTGGAGGCGGCAGTTAAGTATATGCCAGGGATACCCAGGGAATGATGAAAAGACAAAGGCTCTGCCCTCAGGCAGCCTCTGTGCTGACTGGGGGAAAAAGGTAAGAATAAGGAAAAAGAAGAAAGAAACAAATTTCAGAGAGTGATACATGCTTTGAAGGAAATAAAAGAGAGTGATGTAATAAGGGGGAATTCTTTATAACAGATGGTCAGGGAAGGTGTCTCCAAGGGGGGTAACATGTAAGCGGAGACTGATTCATGGAAATCAGGCAGTCTTCAGGAAGAACAGCATTTCGGTAGCGGGAATAGCAAGCACAAAGGCCCTGAGGCAGTTTTTGAGATAGGAAGAAGATCCACAGAACTGAAGCACAGCCGGTGAGGCTGCGGGTAGTAGGAAACAGTCAAAAAGGTGGGCAAGGGCTGGGTCTTGAATAGCCTGTAGACCCTAGTAAGTGGTGGTCAGAATTTCATCCTAAGTACAACAGAAAACTCTGGATTTTTGTTTTTGAAACTCTTTCAGACTATTGTGTAAAGAATAGATCTTGGGGATAAAGGGCGAGTCTTCATTACGCAGATTTTACTTAGATGCTCTTGCTAAATTCTCCTGTCCGTCCTACCCCAGGTCACTCTCAGAAAAGTCTGGATCAAATGAAGTGGGTATGGTGGATAGGGCTGGCAATGCCCGGATTCTCTCTGATGGTCACGAGAGGACATATCTGGAGAAAATCTAACAGGATGTGCATTTGCTATGTACCCAATGAGCGAATACTTGAAAGCTTGGAACCATGCCTAAACGCAACAGGCTCTCAGAAATGCCTGTTGGATAAATGATTCAGTATACTGTCTCCCCTAAGCTCCATGCGAAGACAGAGATCAAAAAGAGTCAGAGACTTCCCCTGACATGCAGCAAAGGACCTGGTCCACAGCAGGGGCTCACAACGAGTTAGAGAAACGAGTGAAATGTAAGCAAAATGACAAGCTTTGCCAAAGATCACCCTGTATGTTTCTCTTTGAACGATGGTCAATATTTTATTATTTCTCAAATCTTGTTCTAGATTTTGGAAACAGTTCAAAAATAGGCACTCCTGAGATCTGTTGTCTCTTCAGACTCATCACACATACTAAAGCATTTTGGGGGGGGGTGCTGTGTTGGCTCTTCGTTGCTGCGCGTGGGCTTTCTCTAGCTGTGGTGAGCGGGGGCTACTCTTCGCTGCAGTGCGTGGGCTTCTCATTGCGGTGGCTTCTCTTTCTGCAGAGCCCGGGCTCTAGGCACGCGGGCTCAGTAGTTGTGGCTCACAGGCTCTAGAGCACAGGCTCAGCAGTTGCAGCTCACAGGCTCTAGAGCACAGGCTCAGTAGTTGCGGCTCACGGGCTTAGTTGCTCCGCGGCATGTGGGATCTTCCTGGACCAGGGCTCGAACCCGTGTCCCCTGAGTTACGAGGTGGATTCTTAACCACTGCACCGCCAGGGATATCCCTAAAGCATTTTTTTTTGAAATGTCCGTTCTTGCAATGAATCTATCCTCTCTTTTCAAAGGCTGAGAGAAGGCCCATCTTGACTTCTCCAATTCCCCTAACCAACGTTCAGCAAAAAGTTTCAAGACTTAATAAAAATGCAGCATCAAATCCAATCTCCCTCTTGATTTTGTTGAAATGTTCAAGGAAGGAAATAAATCACTGTGCTTCTGTCTTGATCTGGGAACAGGGCAGGCTCAAGACACCATGTTGATATGGTAAAGTTTTCTGACAAACCCTTATATTGTCTGCAATTTACTTTAAAACACTTCGGCACCAGCTGTGTGACATAGGGTACGTCTATTTTAATCTAGGTGCAGTCAGGTAACATCTAAGGTCCCTAAGCAGGAAACACACACTGCTGGGGATGGTCAGTATTTGACAGATGACCATCAGAATCCCACTCCCCATTGTCTGTCTAATAGCACGTCTGCCATCTTTATTCCCCATAGGCACCAGAAGGTAGGAAATGTAGCTTAGTGAATGTTAGAAATAATTCTGCATCCATGAAGTGAGGGGTGTACAAGATGTGTGGTTTGGCTAAACTTATCTACTTTTCCTCAACAAACTGTAGGCCAAGACCCACATATTTCAGAGTACACTCTGGCCCAGAGCATCACCTGCTCTGTGAGCAGATGTTTGCAGAGGATGCTGTTGCCTGATTCAATTAAAAAGTGAGCTGCGGCTTCCCTGTTGGCGCAGTGGTTGGGAATCTGCCTGCCAATGCAGGGGACACGGGTTCAAGCCCTGGTCTGGGAAGATCCCACATGCCGCGGAGCAACTAAGCCCGTGAGCCACAACTACTGAGCCTGTGCATCTGGAGCCTGTGCTCCGCAACGGGAGAGGCCGCGATAGTGAGAGGCCCGCGCACCACAATGAAGAGTGGCCCCCGCTCGCCGCAACTAGAGAAAGCCCTCGCACAGAAACGAAAACCCAACACAGCCAAAAATAAATAAATTAATTTAAAAAAAAAAAAAAAAGTGAGCTGAATGCTGCCCCAGAACTTTCCCATCTGCGATGAGGGAAACTTCCATGCAAGTTGCAGTCAGAGAGCCTAAAAGTACAGACAACTGGACTTCACCAGATTCCAAGGACAAGCTGTAAATGAATGTTTATGTGGCTGCTTTCTGGAAATGTACATGAGGCAGAATTTGGTCTAAGACTCAATTTCGTCCTCACACTCCCGCAACAGATTATATGGGAAGCCCAATGGCCCTCGGCTCCCTTGAAATGCTGGAGGCATAGATCGCTGCCACAGTACGCCAGTAATGGTTGTTGAGGGTTGAACCGCATCTCTCCAAAAGTCATATGTTGAAGTCCTAACCGCTAGGACCTCAGGATGTGACTGTATTTGGAGACTGGGCCTTTCAAGGGGTAACTGAAGTTTTCAAAAGGCCATTAGGGTGGGTACTAATCCAATCTGACTGGTGTCCTTATAAGAAGAGGAAATTTGCACACAAGAAGAGACTCCAGGGATGCATGTGCACAAAAGGAAAGACCGTGTGAGAATACAGGGAGAAGACGGCCATCTACATGCCAAGGACAAAAGCCTCAGTGGAAACCAAACCTGCCGACACCTTGATCTTGGGCTTCCAGCCTCTAGAACGGTGAGAAAACTTCTGTTGTTGAAGCCACCTAGTCTGTGGTATTTTATTATGGAAGCCCAAGCAGACTAATACAACAGTGAAAAAGCAGCAGGTTTAGGTGTATACACACACACACACACACACACACACACACACACACACACACACACACTGCTCCACTCTGTGGATGCTCTAGCTGGTGCAGCAAATCCTCAGTCTCCCGGGTGTCTTGACCTGGACCTGCCTCTTGGGACAGAACAAGCCTCTTTCTCCTCCTTCCCTCAAGCACTATTCCCACATGCACAGCCTGATTCCTAGAAGTCCTGGCCCCTCCCTAGCTAACCTAACAAAAAAGAAAAAAATCATCCACATCAAAAGTTTAGCCAGGTAATACGTCTTTTTTAAACGTTTACCGGTATGCAAAGAATACATACAAGGAGGCAGAAACAATAAAATGACCTACCTTCCACCCAGGAAGATTTACTTATGTTTTTAACAAAAAGAGATACATACTGTTCCATGTGCATTTTTAACAGGTTTCTTACCGCAAAAGGAACCAGCAATCTAAGTTCCACGGGTGACCTTGAAAAAAATTTCCCTACCTCTCCAAGCCCAACTGCCTCATCTGTGAGGACCTCTCCAAAGCTGTGTAAGACAAGGCTGCTTCTAAAGTACCTGGCACTGCGTGTAGAAGGCACTCAAGAAGAGGCGCCACTATTATGAGCCTAGTAACTGTTGGGAACAATGGGTCATTACAAGCAAGAATTTTTGACAAAGTCATGGGATAGGGAGAAGACTATTTTTAGGCAAAGAGAAATGAAAATCACCCAAGGCTGGGTCCTTCGTTTACCTAGTCTAACGCATCCACCAGTGGATTCACCAAAAGCAAGGTGAGACTTGACAACAGCTCAGATCAGAAATATGGTTGGCTTGTGTTTAGTCTTAACTCCGTCTGGGTCTGCCTCTTTTTAAAAATCTAGCTCTACCAGATTGCTAAATTGGACCATTATTAATTTGTGTAACAAAAGTAGGAAGCTGGCAAGTCCTCTGGTGCTTCTAAACATGTTCCTCCATCAGAAATCCAGGAGTGGAATCGGAGCCCCGAGCTGGGGTCTCCCTGGTCCTGTGGAAGGTCTCCTCCCTCAGATTTGCTCAGGGGCTCTTTCCAGCTCTGAAATTCCATGATTCGGTTTGTCCTAGGGAGCGGCCCTGGCAGTCAGGCCTTTCATGTGTGGTCATTAAATACACACCACAGCGAAGCCTGACTGAAAAGTTCCGGGAACACACCCTCTAGACACTCTCACCATCCAGAGGAATGAAGCAGAACAGGCAGCCCACGAACTCGGCCTGGCTCTCCCCAACTCCCCGGCACGCACGGCTGCGGGACCCAGGATCAGACTCTGGTTAACCATCCGCAGAGTCCAGCCACACTGTGTCCCCAACAGGCCAAAATCCAGACCCCCGAAAAGCTGAAGTCATCATCTCCAAAAGCGGGTACGCCCTTCTGAATAGCCATTAGTCACAGAGTGGTCCTCTCATTAATATTCACTTCTGTAACTCTGTTCAATATTCTGTAATAACCTAAATGGGAAAAGAATTTGAAAAAGAACAGATACATGTATATGTACAACGGAATCACTTTGCTGTACACCTGAAACTAACACAACATCGTTAATCAACGATACTCCCATATAAAATAAAAAACTTTTAAAAATGTGCATGGACTTTAAAACACTTTTCTTCCATGGGTGTGAAATGAGGTGGGAAGATGGCCTGTGATTCAAATCCATCTGCTGGGGAATACAGACTAAGGATCATATTTTCCCTAAAGAGAAAAAATCTAAAGGTCAAGCAGGAATGACTAGCGGCGGCACCGTGGCCTGGAAGCAACCCAGCAAATTCAGACTCATGGGGCAGGAAAAGCACCAAAGCCCCAGCAGAGCAGAGAAGGCAGTGAGGAGTAGAGGGGAGAGACACACACACACACATACACACACACACACACACACACACACACACACACACACAGAGCTGCGTGATCATTTATGCTCCAGCTTTAAACCAAGGCAAGCTGTGCAAAGCCCCAATTCACCTTAGATCGCCGCGCCACCTAAAAACCTAATTACAACCCAAGGAGCACCCCGCGTGGAGGAGGAAGGCGGCCAGCAGGAAGTCTGTGGTCAGAGGCCTTTTCATTCTCCCACTGTTTCCATTTTCAGCTCAAGCGCTACGATGAGCCCCGCTGATCAGAAAACCGCTGTGCAACATTAAAGACCAACCTCTGGACCTGAATTCAAGGCTCCCCGTGACCCGGCTCCCAAGTCTGACAACGGATGGGAACATGAAGAGGAGCCTGTGTCGGTCTGCCCTTTGCAGGGAAAATGGAAACTCAGTCATTTTACTGTTGTCACAGCTGCACAGAAGCCGAACGACCCTGGGTGTTAGATGTGCTGTGTCCACCCTCTGGGGTGAGGTGAAGGCCAGAAAGGGCGGAGTCCCCAGTGGCCATGGAAACCTTCAAGAAGGTTTCAACGGCCAATTCCAAGCCTCTTATTTCTGTTGCAAGATAAGTCTTGGAAGCTCTTACCTGAACTCTTCCATCAGGGCATCATGAAGTCAGAGGATTCTAGGATCCGGCTAGAATTCCTGCTGGCCCGGTTATCAGGCTGATACTCAGCAGTCACCTTGGTTTTGCCTCGTGGCTCCCCCAGTGCTCTCATATGGGCCTGATAGCCTTGGTACAGCTCAACCCAAACGCTGGGTGATTTCTGTCTAGCATCCAATGCCCCATCTTGGGAATCAGCACCCCCAGTTTGCTTTGGGATCCATCCTCCCCCACTCCCAGCCCAACTCTTGGACTAGACATCTGACCCCAGCAACACCAAAGAGATTTATTCATTGAACACATATTAAGCCGAGCATTGTTCTAGGAGCTGGGGATGTGACAGTAAACAAAATATAAAAATCCCTGGACTTCCCTGGTGGCGCAGTGGTTAAGAATCCGCCTGCCAATGCAGGGGACATGGGATCGAGCCCTGGTCCGGGAAGATCCCACATGCCATGGAACAACTAAGCTCGTGTGCCAAAACTACTGAGCCTGTGCTCTAGAGCCTGTGAGCCACAACTACTGAGCCCGTGTGCCAGAACTACTGAAGCCCGCGCACCTAGAGCCCGTGCTCCACAACAAGAGAAGCCACCGCAATGAGAAGCCCGCGCACCTCAAGGAAGAGTAGCCCCCGCTCGCCGCAACTGGAGAAAGACTGCGTGCAGCAACGAAGACCCAACGCAGCCAAAAATAAATAAACAAATAAATAAATTTATTTAAAAAAAAAAATCCTTGCCCTCATGGAGTTTCTATTCCAGGACTTCTGTGGAAACTAGTGGGAAAGAGAAGTACCCTTTCTTTGTACTGGGATTGCTGAGAGGATGGGATGGAGGCTGGAAGTGCAGACAGCTATCCTGCCACCACAAGGAGAGATAAGGCATAAAAGACCAGATCCTAGAGTCCCTGAATCCTGCCCTACTGACGCTCAGTTCCCTGAGCCAAAACAAAGTCTCTTTTTGGCTTGAACCAATTCGACTGGGGTTAGGAGGAAGAAGATTTGCATCTAAAAGACTCCTGGGGCTTCCCTGGTGGCGCAGTGGTTGAGAATCTGCCTGCCAGTGCAGGGGACACGGGTTCGAGCCCTGGTCTGGGAAGATCCCACATGCCGCGGAGCAACTGGGCCCATGAGCCACAACTACTGAGCCTGCACGTCTGGAGCCTGTGCTCCGCAACAAGAGAGGCCGCGATAGTGAGAGGCCCGCGCACCACGATGAAGAGTGGCCCCTGCTTGCCGCAACTAGAGAAAGCCCTCGCACAGAAACGAAGACCCAACACAGCCAAAAATAAATAAATAAATAAATTAATTAAAAAAAAAAAAAAGACTCCTGACCCATATATATATACACAATGGAATATTACTCAGTCATTAAAAAAAATCCGCAGCAACATGGATGGACCTAGAGAAGATCACACTCAGTGAAGTAAGTCAGACAAAGAAAGACAAATATCATATGATATTGCTTATGTGGAATCTAAAAAAAACGACATAAATGAACTTATTTACAAAACAGAAATAGACTCACAGACATAGAAAACAAATTTACAGTTACCAAAGAGGAAAGGGCGGGGGGGATAAATTAGGAGTTTGGGATTAAAATATACACGTTACTAAATATAAAATAGATGAACAACAAGGACCTACTGTACAGCACAGGGAACTCTACTCAATATCTTGTAATAACCTATAATGGAAAAGAATGCTAAAAGGAATATATATGTATCATATATATAAAGAATATATATATACATATGCATATGTATAACTGAATCACTTTGCTGTACACCTGAAACTAACACAACACTGTAAATCAACTATATTTCAATAAAAATTAAAAAAAAAAAAAAAAAAGACTCCTGACCAATCCCTTAAGACTTCCTCAGATATCTGAGGCAAGTTTGGAAATGCCATAAAGACAGGTAACTTTTCTGAAACTGGCCCTTGAACATTCCTCACCCCCAGGCACTCACCCTCCTCCCTCCATGTGGTCATTTACAGTTTGAAAAAAACCTCCCTCCAATAACCTCCTGGAACAGAGGGTCCAGTTCACGGCCTCTCCCACTGTGCGTTAGGAACCAGACCATGTCAACAGCCCCAAAACGACCAGAGACTAGATGATTCCAGCCACCTCCTGGAGCTCTTGAAATTGCCTGCTACTGCTGACAGCTACAGGGAACATCGCCTTCATTTCCCAAAGAGCTAAATCGCAGTGGCTTTTCTCAAGGTGGCTACTGGATCCCTGTGCTTCTTAAATTGCTTTTAGCCCAGGCAGGACGCTCCGGGGCCCTCTGTACACCCACTGTTGCACGAGGGCCTGAACTAGACACACAGATAACCGAAGTTAATTGACCACATCCTATTTAACAGGAAATCTAATAGCCAGCTATTTTAGACTCATCTCACTTCCCCATCATCCACTTCTACCGCAGCGCTAGGTTGATGGAGAGTCAGGGTGTGCATAAAAAGAATATGGGAAGGGGGACGGGGATGGCTCCAGAGTTCAGAGATGAAAAGGCTTTGGGGAGACCGTCTCGAGGAAGAGAGGTGCCAGGTACTACGTCTGCATAGCAGACATGGCATTTTTCCTTAGTGTGTATTTTGGGGCGATCCAGTGCAGGCTGATGGAAATTATGGGGGCGGCTACAGTCTGCCCTAAAACACCCCTTGCTGCTGCCACCAGAGTGGCTTATATCCAGTCTCACTCTAATACCAACAATAAGTTACTTTCCATTCTTGTTTCAAAGAAATAATACAAAGATGAATGTATAAAAATGATTATTGTGGCTTTTTTTTAAAAGGAAAATCTTGTTTTAAAATACCCAAGAAAAGAGAATGATTAAATATATCCAGGCCTCCCCTTTGAAGGCAGAGGCAATGCAGAGAGCACACAGGAAACCCCCATCTGGGGTGCGTGTGTGTGTGTGTGTGTGTCTCTTTCACTTTTGCAAAAGGAAAGACATAGTCATGAGCTGGGTTTGGTTTTGGTTTTCTCTCCCCACCCCCTCTACTCCTGCTTCCTGTTTAGGGGAGCCTGATCCCCCAACCCTGAGAGCATCAAGGCACAGCTGCCCAGGAAGAGGCTTCCTTCTCAGGGCACTGCTAACTGTCACCCTTCTGGGAATGGCGCAAGGCGTGTAAAGAATGGCTCCACAGTGCCACAATACCTAGGTCCTGGTCACTACACAAACACCCTCTCACCTGAATTCCTTCTTCACGTTGGTTGAGGACCACTGAGTGCACAATGCCTCCTAGAGCTATTATTATGTCTCATCAACCGTTGAGCAGTTGTCCATTTTCCTTCCAGCTCAGGGATCGCCCTGCTATCCATGTTTCCTCCTCAATCACAGAAAGGAGGTTTTCACACAGACACTAGCCCATGTTTGCACACAGAAGTTAAGAGCATCTGAAGTCCAACAGACCTGGGTATCCCAGCTCTACCACTTACCAGCTGTGTGTCTTCGGGCAGCCGCAACAAAATCCCGCAGACTGGGGGGCTCATAAACAACAGAGAATCAATTTTGCGCAGTTCTGGAGGCTGGACATCCAAGATCAGCGTGCCAGCGTGATCTTCCTGCTTCATAGCTGGCACCTTCTCTCTGTGCCCGTACCTGGTGGAAGGGGCTGGGAGCTCCCTGGAGCCTCTTTTATAAGGCACTAATCCCATTCCTGAGGGCTCCATCCTCATGACCAAAGCACCCCCCAAGTTCCCTCCTCCTGATACCGTCACCTTTGGGAGTTAGGATTTCAACATATGAATTTTGAGAGGACACAAATATTTAGACCATAGTGCTGTGTTACCTTAAGTTACTTACAGAACTTCTCTGAGTCCCACCTAAAAGTGAGTGCTACCTTCACCAGGCTGTTGAGATGACTAAATGATTTAACAAAGATAAAGGATGCCCAAGGAGTCAGCAGTCAACACATATCTTTTAAGTGAATTTCAACCCTGTGGATGATCTACAGGCCTCTCGGACATGCATGGAGATTGTGGAGGTGGCTTTCAGATAAGCACTTGTGTACTGATGGGTTTCCCTCTTCCTGAAAGTCCATTGATAAGGTGCTTTGGGACAAGGACGGGAGTTCTCTTCTCTTCCCAGTTGTCAAGTGAAACTTCCCTCCTACCCTTTGTGGCTCACTCGTTCAGACACAAAAGCATGTATTCAACAAACCTTCATTTTATTGCAAGTCTGTGACAGGGCAGGCACTGGGGACTCACTTGGTGCTCTCTGGAAGCCTGTTATCTAGTATGGACCAAAAACTAAACAAGACCATCCATGCTGAGTTTGAGGGAGGTTCTGTTAGGAATCTGGACAGCAGCCAAATCAAACTGGCTGCCATCAGTACGACCGACACTCTCATACACTGCAGTTGGAACATAAATAGATACAACCATCTAGATAACACTCTGGCCACACCAATCAAGAGCCTTCGATAGTTTATAACCTGTGCATTCCCCTTCTGAAAATTTATTTCAAAGAGACATTAAGAAACTCAGACAAAGGTTTAGGTACAGAAAGGTGTACTGTGGCAATTTTTTAAGAGGGAAAATCATTTTCAAAAATGTTCAACAAAAGAGAATGACTAAATTACATCCATATGATGACATATCCATACAATGGAATATTATGACATCCATATGATGGAATATTACAGTGTTTTCAAAGAAAATTGGATGACATGAGAAAAATGCCTATGATTCAGTACAAAGCAGCAAAAGCAAGACACACTGTAATATATGCATGATAATTTCTATGCATCTATACAAATACATATGTTTGTATAGATGCATAAATATATGCATTTGTATGGATGCATAGGAAAACAGACTAGAGGTTAACAGAGATCCTTCCTGGGTGGTAGGATCAGCGGTGACATTTTTGGAAGTGGGTTTCATTTTTTTCAAAATTCTCCATAATATGCCTGAATTAAGTTTATAATCTGAAAAAAATAAAAAATATATATATATACAAACCATTGCTTTACTTTGATATTGCAGGGCAGGGGTGGGGTGATGATGGAAAGGAGCCAGAGGTGTTGCCAACCTTGCCACTTGATAGATTGTATGCCAAGAAATGTCAGCTCCATTGAGACAGGGATCTTGTCTGTTTCGTCCCCTGCTGTTTCCTTAGCACTTGGTAGGGTCCTGGCACACACGGAAGGCATTCAATAAATGCTTGTTGAATAACTGAATGAATGACTGCAGTCCAGCTCAAATGTTCTTCCTCTGTGAAGTTCCCTGACCTCCCCTAAACTAATTACTCCTCTTTTTCTAGAGGCCCAGAGCCGTTATTACAAAGTTTTATGGCTCACAATTATGGGTCTGTCACCACTCGCTAAATTGCAAGTTATCTGAATGCAGGAACTAAGTCTGATTTAGATTTGTCTCTGTAGTCAGATGAATGTTTGGTCAATAAATGTTTGAGTGAAGGATGGAGGGGTGAAGAGATGTCAGCCTGTTCATACTGGATTAACAGTAATTATTCACTTCAACTGAGATTTAACTGTAAATGTGTATCAATTTTGAGAATTGCTAACAGAATAAAATCTGAGTGGGGAGAAACAGTCTTAGAAATAGTCTCAGCAGTCAACTGCAAAGTTGTTGATGGTTTTAGCCTTGAAACACTTTCTTCTAACAAAATTTTACTCAGAACCCCAAAATATAAAACAGGCACAGAGCCACTCTGAGAAGGGTGGGGTTCTGGAACCCTCCTTGACATTAAGTTATCTGCTCTGGACCCTCTGGGATTGAAGCAGCAGTTTAAAAACTGCCAACGTTGACATCCGTTAGTAACAGGTGAGAGGGTCCCCAGAAGGAAGTGGAAGAACCAGGACCAGGACCCTTGTTTCCTGACCCCTCACCCAATGCCCTTTCAACCTAACTGCACCTCCTCTTCCAGTCAGGGTTACCCTTGTTTTAGAACAAATCAAACCCTCAGCTATGGCAGCCAAGGCTTACATGCTGAGAACTCAGTGCTCTGAATTCATGGCTCTTTTATTTCCTATGAAAATATAGGAGGAATGTCGCTGTGACTTTCCAATGACAACATCCTTCACGTTGCTTGAATGCCACTTTCAGGAAGGCACTTGCTATCAGACCTATATTTATTTTTAAATTCTCAATTTGCTTTTACAGACACAGGAAACAAAAGTCGGCACAAGCCTCAAAAGAATTCTTTCCAGAATCCTGTAGAAAAGAACTCTGAACCACTCCCCTCCTGAGTTAAATGGATTATCCTAAAATGAGCAAGGCCACCATTACTAGTTAATATTTTTAAGCACATAATTGTCTTTCATGGGATGGCCCACACTCTCCCAATAAAAGCTGTTTTATTACAGGTGACTAAAAAATTGCCTGTTCAGTTTCTGATTTCAAACCTGTACTTCTATTTTTGAAAGCAAAATTATACAGAGAGCCCTACATACCGTAAAACCTTGGCTCTTAAAAGGATTCACGACCTACCTCTTCCATTTTCAAAATAATCTCCATTCCAGTACTTTGGCATATACTCCCAATAATAAGTACTGTCTTAATTAGACCTTCCAATCCCTAATCCCTAAATCCTTACAAGTCTGCAAGTATAAATCCCAAAACCACTGTAGTTTGCACAGCCACACGCCCCCTTAAAAAGTGCTGCACCTCTGTAATGACATTGTATTGCTTTTTCTTTCTTTCTTTTTTTTAATTAAGCACTTGGGAGAGCTCTCCCTGTGGGTTGTTATTTTATGGGGAAAAAAAGGAGATCAAAGGTGACGAGATACCCCAATGAGGAAACCACCTCTGAGGATATTTACCAATGGATGTCAAGTGCCACTGGCTAGCAGAGAAAATGAAGGGGGCCCTCAGTTTTCTACCAAGCACAATGACCCTCAGAAGTGATTCTGAAAGCGAGAGATGGCTTCTTCTGTGGTGCAAGAGCTCTACAGTTAACGCACCCTCTCTCCCACAGCCCAGGAGTGGGGACTCAAAAGAGGCGGCCTTTTGATATGAAGATTACACAGGGCAGCATCTTTCAGGGAGACAAAGAGATCAGACCCCACACACAGCGCACAGGGCGAGTCTCTACGGGGCCTTAAAGCCTGGGGTCTTGGTTCCCAGGAGGAAGGGTCTGACTTCGGTCCAGCCTACACTGCTCACCTCCGGGGCAGCCCACAGCCGCAACCTGACGACCCCAGACAGACCCAAGAGCCCACAATGAAGCAAGAAATTCTCCGCCCTGCAACTACTTACACACTTTCCCTTTCTCCTGCCACTTCTCCCAGGGCCCTCCCAGGGTGAACGGAGGGCACCATTAGCAACTAACTGAGCGACTGAAACGTAACCTCCGTGGCCTCTGATTTCGGCAGGAGCAATGCAAACAGCGGAGTTTTCAATCCCGTCCCAGAGCGCTTTTAAGCTATTACTTACTTTGCACTTTAGACATTCATGAATAATCTTCTTCCACCCCTCCCCCATTAAATAATAATAATAGAAACTCTTTCAAAATGGCTCCAAGTTCATTTTGAGAAAGTGAGTTGAAAACCTCTGCCCTTCTAATGAAACAAGAGAGCTTCATTCAAACAACCCAATCGAAAAACGGGCGGAAGACCTAAATAGACATTTCTTCAAAGACAGTTTCATTCAACTGAACTTAAATTTCATCATCTGAAAAACAGGAGACCCTAAACCTTCTATAGCTCCCGGGTCCCAAGAATAAAATTCAAACTTCAGAGCCTTCAGGGCCCTCCAGGTTGGTGGCCGACCCACCTCTCCAGCCTGGAGCTTCTTGTGTCCCCAGACGTCGCTCTCCTTCCCACCCAACCCTGGTTCTGGCAGGTACCCTCACCTCAAGTGTCCGTTCTCTCCTCTTAAATCTCCCCAGCAAATCTCCAGTCGTCCTCCAGGGCCCAGTGCAGAAACATCACCTCTCCTGTGAAGTCTTCCTCAACACCCCTCTCTAAGTCAATCACCCCTCCCTTCCTTAACTGTTTCTCTCTTCGTAACCCCAATCACATTTGGCCCCATCGGACAGTTAATCATGTGTGCTTCTGTCCACCTCGATAGAATGACTCTTCCTTGGACCAGTCTCTGCACGCAAACGTTTGCTTTAGAACCCATTTTAAACCAAATTTAAGCAGTTCCCTGAACCCCTCTGAGTTTCCACTACTTCATCTGTAGAATGAAGTTGACAGACTCTCTCTCTAGGTTACAGAGTTTGTTAGGCTCTCATTAGGAGAGTCAAGCTTCAGATGGCGATTGATTAGCTAACAAGACTTTGAAGATGCCTTAGAGGCCTGAAATTACTTCAGCTATACATATGCGACTCCACAACGTGTATCTCTTATTTAACACCTAGAGTCCTAAGAGAATCAATAGTCTTCCCAAAGGGTACAGCTTAAACCCAGGAAGGAAAACATCCCCTTAAAAAAGGGGGGAAAGGGCAAAAAAAAGAGAAAAACGTAAACAAAAAAACTTAAATCCATTGCATAGAAAGTTCTCCAACACTTCAGAGCTGCATTATTCAGTATGCAGCACTTGAAATGTGGTGAATCTGAATTGAGATGTGCTGTAAATGTAAAATATACACTGAGTTTCTGAAGACTCGGTACAAAAAAAGAAATGCAAAATATCTCAATGATTTTTAATATGTATTGCCTCTTAAAATGATACTACTTTGCTTGTTTATGGCTGCGTTGGGTCTTCATTGCTGTGTGCGGGCTTTCTCTAGTTGTGGCGAGCAGGGGCTACTCTTCATTGCGGTGCGTGGGCTTCTCATTGCGGTGGCTTCTCTTGCTGCAGAGCACAGGCTCTAGAGCGCAGGCTCAGTAGTCATGGCGTGCGGGCTTGGTTGCTCCGCGGCACGTGAGATCTTCCCAGACCAGCGATCGATCCAGTGTCCCCTGCATTGGCGGTCGGATTCCTAACCACTGCGCCACCAGGGAAGTCCCAATACTACTTTAGATATTAATTTCACCTGTTACTTCTTACCTTTTTAATGCAACTACTAGAAAGTTTAGAGTGACATATGCAGCTAACAGCATCTTCTACTGGGCAGCGCTGCCCTAGCAGGGTACTCCGAGCTGCATCTGCAGATCCCGGCACACACTGCTTACAGCATTATAATAACCGTATC
This sequence comes from Balaenoptera acutorostrata, assembly GCF_949987535.1. Lineage (NCBI taxonomy): Eukaryota > Metazoa > Chordata > Mammalia > Artiodactyla > Balaenopteridae > Balaenoptera > Balaenoptera acutorostrata. Next base: position 18,166,421 of record NC_080074.1, read on the forward strand.
TCTGAGAACTGTTCACTTTTTGGCTGTGTCTACATCTAACCAGGGTGTTAAGTGATTTGCTCTTTGCTCTCTTACCTGGCAGCTCATTGTAGAATCACACTGGAAATCAAATCAGCAGTGAAATTGCTGAAAATTCCATACCTGCCATCCCAATAAAGGATTTTCTTCTTGGCCACCAATTACTATCAATGTATTCGTCCTTTCAATCAATATTTACTAAGTGACTACTGCTATGGTCTAAATGTTTGTGTCCCCCCAAAATTCATACTGTGAAAACCTAATGCCCAAGGTGATAATATTAGGAGGCGTGGCCTTTAGGAGGTGGTTAGGTCATGAGGGCAGAGCTCTCATGAATGGGATTAGTGCCCCTCAAAAAGAGGCCCCTGGGCTTCCCTGGTGGCGCAGTGGTTGAGAACCTGCCTGCCAGTGCAGGGGACACGGGTTCGAGCCCTGGTCTGGGAAGATCCCACATGCCGCGGAGCAACTAGGCCCGTGAGCCACAACTACTGAGCCTGCGCGTCTGGAGCCTGTACTCCGCAACAAGAGAGGCCGTGATAGTGAGAGGCCCGCGCACCGCGATGAAGAGTGGCCCCCGCTTGCCGCAACTAGAGAAAGCCCTCGCACACAAACGAAGACCCAACACAGCCAAAAATTAATTAATTAATTAATTAATTAATTATTTTTAAAAAAGAGGCCCCAGACTGCTCCCTCACCCCTTCCGCCCTGTGGAGATGCAATGAGAGGTCAAATGTCTTGTTTATAAGCCACCCGGTCTGTGGGATTTTGTTGCAGCAGCCCAAACAGAGTAAGACAACTACCATTACCAGGCTCTATTCTAGGTGCTGGGATACCGTGGCACACAAGACACGGCCTGCTCGTGACGAGCCAACGCACCAGCGCACGTAATGACAGAGGCGTGCACATAGGAAGTACCCTGGGACACAGGGGAAGGACACCCATCCGCTTACCTGGCCAAGAGGAGATGGATGTTGTTTTCACACAGGAGGTAACATATGAACTAGAATTTTACCTCAAGACGCAACCAAGTTGAAGAGAGGTGAGTGTCATCTGAACACAGGTGATAGCACTGGCCCCAAGAGGGGATGTGCTCACCCAGGATAGAGTGTAGGTAAGAAGAGAAGGGGCTATCACTGAATGCCCCACAGAGGATCCACAGCTGTGCTTAAGGCCCTTATAAAATAATTACTTCTTGACCTAATTAGCTAGAACCAAGAACATGTAGATGAGATACACTGGTGAGGTGAAGAGAACAGTCTCCCGGTGTCAGTTAGACCTAAGCCAGGATCTTGTCCCAACTTTCCAGCTCTATGACCTCAGGCAAGCTTCTTAACCTCTCGAAGCCTCAGTTTCCTCATCTGTACAATGGGATTGGTAAACGCCCATCTCACCAGGTTGTGGTGAAGAGTAAATGTGATTATCCAAGTACAGCAGCTGGCATACTGTCTGATACATAGTATCACTAAGTGATCATCTCATTAGTGTTATTTTTAGTAAAGCATCAGCAACATATGGAATCTAAATAAGGATTTCCCAACTACTGATATTTTCGGCTGGAGTATTCCTTGTGGGAGGCTGCGCTGTGTGTTATAGGATGTTTAGCAGCATCCCTGGCCTCTACCCACTAGATGCCAGTAGGACCCACCTTCCCAGCTGTGACAACCAAATTGTCTCCAGACACTGCCGAATGTCCCTGCGCTGGGGAGGAGAAGGGAGCAAAACTGTCCCTGGTTGAGAACCACTGGTCTAAATCAGTTAGATGAGGTGGGAAGTTCATCCGGAGCGCCACGTGCTTAAAAAGATAAAGTTCTTGTAAAGAACTGGGAGCGCTGACAGACTCCCACCCTCCCTTAAGCACTAAGCCCAGCAGGAACTGTCTGAGGGGCCAGAGGTGGAGTGGAAGAGCATCAGATAGGCCCTCCGTCTCAGGCTGAAGAACCCTGGGCCTCGCGCAAATCAGGATTACAGTCTTTCGACTAAATTTCAGTACCTGCTCTGGTGATGACGGGCAGAAATGGGCCTCTGCCCGTGCTAGGAGTGCCAGGCAGCAGAGGAAGCCCCACCAGGCCTGCAGTTAAGAGGGCGGGTGACTGGCCCCTGTGCAAGAAGAACTCAGAAAGTCCTCCTCCGCACACCACAGGCTCGAATGTGGAGACCCAGGCCAATCGGTCCTGGCCTGTGCAATGCCCCCAACCACAGCTCCTGTAAGGACTGCCGTTCCTCAATGGCTATTCTTCTGAAACGACTTTCATCCTCCTCAGAGTTCCGCTGCAGAAATGGCACTGACGGGTGCCCTGGGTTGTATTTTTTCAAGTGTCACTTCTTAAAGCTAACGGGAACCTGAGGGGTAATTTAGGTGCATAATTGGGGGGAAAACCTAAGTCCTTTGCATTCAGCATGGAACCGCAAGCTGATATTTCACCAGGTAAACTCAGCTTTTGCAAAACACTACACAGAGGCACAGCTAAGCTTTGGCCTTGGCATGGGAGGTGCGACAGCACAGCAGACGGAGGGTCAGGGCATCCAGAAAGACGATATCATAGGAGTCTAGACAGAGGACCCTTTTGGTAAACCTCACAGGGTAGGTCACACCCACGAAACGGATAAACATGAAAACATTTGCTCAGGATTCCAGCAGAATGAAACACAACAGCGTTGTTGTCAACACAAAGATTAAAATCTTAGAATGAGGAAACACAGTGCATTTATTTTAACAATATGCATACACTGTTTTTGCGTCCATTTTCAATGTATTTTCACATCTCATTTCCCATTTAATCCTCACCACCACCGCGGAAGAGAGATAATATTACTACCTTCCCTTGGCAAACGAGGAGAGTAAATCTCTTGTGTTTGTGACTTGTATTCAATCAATTATTAAGCCCCTACAATGAGCCGGGCACCCTCCCAAGTCATCAAGTATGGCCAGGTACTACACCAGATGTCGCTGAAACGTGTAGGGTCTTGAGGTATTTCTCCAGGAGGAGTATCATTGGCCCTTGGTTAGGATGACTATCTGATGGGCACAAAGATCCCACCCCGTGCGAGATGTCTAGCATCCTTGGCCCTGCCCACTAAATTGATGTCCTCAATCCTTGGGACAAACAAGCACGGTGAGACACATTTCCAAATGTGGGGGCCAGGGGGGAGCCCCCAACTGAGAGCCCCTACTAGACATTCAGAGCAACAGTCAGACAGCCATGGTTTAACTCTCGTGTCATCAGTTCCTCTCTGTGTGACCTCAGTCTCCCCACCTCGCCTTGTAAAATGGTGACTATAATAGGTGAACCTTGTAAGATTCCTGTAAGGAATAATACATGTTAAGCACCTGACCCATGTCAGCCTCCAGGAAATAATACCCAATAAATATCTGAATTTCTTTATCAGCTCATCCCCCTTATACCCACATCTCCTTCGATCTTAAAACCCCCTTCTCAGGGAGCCTTCCCTGACCCCTCCATTTAAAAGTGCAGTCCCCTCACTGCTTCCATGTCACATCCTCCTTCCCGGCTTTATTTTTTCTCTGCAGCACTTGTCACCATCACACACACTCTATGGTTTAAACATGCATTTGTTTATGTCTCCGTCCATTGAAGGTACCATGAGGACATGAACCATGTCTGTTTGGGTCCCTGCTGTAGCTCCAGCACCGAGCACAGAGCCTAACTCTTAACAAGGATTCAACAAAAATATCTTGAGTGATGTCGAATGGATACAGTGGACAGCCAGGGCCTGAACGCTGGTCCTGGGCTGCAAATTCTGTGCTTTTTTCCACCATGGTGAACGATCATGAACAACAGTACTGGAGGTAAAATATGTCCACTGTTAAGAAATGTAAAGTGTTAACAACACTACCTTAGAGGGGCCTTTGTGTTTTCCCTCTTCTGGGATCCTGTGAAGTTAACAGTTTCTAACAGAAACCCATCCACCAGCCTATTGCACTGGCGTTGCCTTTGTGGGTTTTTTTTCACAAGGCTTTTAAGATAAGCACTCAAGCCAGAGACTGATTAGGATTTCAACACTTAACATTACCGAGTTTCTTTATTTCTATCCATACCTATCTGAGTGGGACCTGAACTCCAGTGATATTGGAAATATCATTCCTGCCCATACTATGTATCCAAAGCCGAACTCGGACTCACCACTGCCAGAACGAGCTCCAGGTGAACACTGTACTTTTACCCACACTTGACTGTGGCAGGTTTGACAATCAGCAACTATATTCAAGACCAGTTTACACCTGGGGTCCCAAAGTCCAGTGGACATTCGATCTAGCACAAAGGGGCCTGGGAAGGAAACATCAGGCCTTCCATTTTCATTGACTCTAGAAAAAGAAATTTAATGTTAAAAATATGAATTCATGTTAAATGTTAATCAAAACAAACACCCCCATCTAACCTGTCATACCAAGTTACATGCCATTTACGAAACTCAGGCATCCTGAGGAGGGAGATGGAAGAAGGACAAAGGAACTCAGTCATCCCACTGCTCTCAGCACATTTTGATGGATCACCATTTACAACTGAATCGTAAGTAGATTTACAGATTATATTATCTACTTTCACCTAAACTAATCCTCATAAAACGGAATAGAGGCTTAAAGAGATCCCAGTCAAGAAACTACAGCCTGGAGGGCATTCCCTGGCAGTCCAGTGGTTAGGACGCGGTGCTTTCACTGCCGGGGCGCAGGTTCAATCCCTGATCAGGGAACTAAGATCCCGCAAGCCGCTCGGCGTGGCCAAGTTAAAAAAAAAAGAAAGAAAGAAAGAAACTACAACTTGGAGATAATACTCATAAGGCACGCACACAGGAAAATGGCATTCCTCTCTCTCCCAGAGTCTTGTATGCCATATCACAAGGCAAAAAGGATGAGAGACTTGGAGTTGACTGGGAGTTAGATAACAGAATTTCCCAGGTGGTAATGAACATGTGGATTTACGATCACTATTGTTAGAAACTTAGAAATATCCTTATCCTACATATTTAGATAATGGGAGTGATATGTATACACTTGCTATAAACAAAATATGTGGGGGATGGCTGCTCACATATGTTTTACCAATAGGGTGTGGTGAGTACTCTGGACGTCGGCTCACCATCCATTCCACCCCCTTCTAGAAGGTCTTTCTATACCGCAGAGGCTATTGATTTAAAAGCGGTGTTTCCCAGGCTTCCTTGAAGCTAGGGTTCTGAATGTGAGTCTGACTCCCCCAAATAGAAGCACTCACTTCAGATTTAGAAAGAGGCCACCTTCCTGCGTTTTGGGTTGTTTTCACCCTCCTGGTGACGGGGATGTGAGGGTTTTTTCTGCAACAGCATGGAAGGGACCACCCTCTGGCTTTCTGGGTGTCGAGAGGTGGCTGCAGTGGGGAAGCACCCCAATTCTGTAACTGAGATTTCTGATCCCAGGTTCTCAGTGTCATTAGTTTGTTCTTGGATTCAGTAGTTCCAGAGACAGTCTCAGAGGTGGTAGCACACTTAGTGGGTCAGTTTTTTTGAGCAGCCGTGCCAATATATGTTTGCCTATATGTTATTACATATACTACTACTATTAGCTGAGACTCATTCACGGAGGTCCAGCCGACAGCTCTATGTCTCCAGCCTTCCCAACAATTTGGAAAGGACCAGATTCCCTCCATTAAACACTTTTCTGCTTAAAATACCTAGACCGCTTTCTAGTTCCTGCCCCGACGCCTGACTGAATCCTAGCAAACCAAGAGCAAAGAGGTTTGGGAGACAAATAAAACAAGACAGCACCAGAAGCTATTTGGATACAGCAAACCAACCTGGCTCTTCCCTCTGGGCTGTACGCATATTGGTGAGGTGGGCAAGGGGGCAGAAGAGACGTCTTTGCCAATCACTTATTTACTCTTTAAATGTTTCCTAAGCACCTCCGGGCTGACCTTAGAGGCTATAAAGAGGAACCTGGTAGAGGTTCCTCAAAATGTGGAGATGTACAAGTAAACAAATAACTACTACCCATTTCTAAAAGGGCCAGAGAAGAGAAATGACGAAGGCCATGGGCGTTCAGTGGCCTCAAAAGAAAGTAAAAATCCACATCGGTGACATTTTCCTCAAGAAACATCACGAGGTCTATTTCTCTGTGAACTTCCAGGTTTGAGCCCCACATTAAATAACTCACTCCCCCACGTCCCCATTCTGACTCTTACCAACCTCATCAGTTAACCAGAGAGACATGCTAACTGCAAGCCCTGAGGCTCTGAAAATAGGTGCAAATTTCCCAGGCACAGCAGAAAAGACTCAAAGGCCTGCACGCTGGCAAAGCCTGTATGAAGCAGGTGATCAGGGCTAATCAGGTACCTCCAGGCCCTCAGTTGCAGCCTGAGTGCCATTTTTCATCACCTGACTGAGGTTATGGAGTGCACCATGGGTTACAAAAAGTACTCTCACGATTTACAGAGGTGGGTCCGAAGCCATCAACTGTAAGACACTGCCACTTTATGTTCCTCCGAGAAAAAAAAAGGCTCTCCATTAAAGGTCAGCACAGTACTAAGATACTATCAATTACAACACATCAAATTTCATAAAAAGGAAAATGTGGGGGGAAAATGAGTGTTTTAGAATTGATAAAACATAATAATTCACAGGGTTAGGCAGAATGTCCACAGTAGGACCTGGGTCTTTCACTCCCAAATCATCAATCCATTCAATCTCTACTTTTCCTGAGTGCTTCCATAAGTTAGCAGCTGCTGATGGCTGTTCTTATCTATGAATGCCGTGGATCACACCCTGAACATTTTAAGAATTTCCCAACACAAGCTCAGTTAAAATTCCTGTCAAATCTTTTTTTTTTTTTTTCTGATTTGTACTGCTTTAAAAAATTGACAACAGGGTGGTCTAGTTTGTGGGGGGGTGGTGGAGGGGAAGTGGGATTTACATGGTAACCACTTCACCCAAGTGCACCCAAGGGCTGCTGAAGATAAACACAGAAGCGCAAGCAAGAGGCCTCGGTTGATCCATCCCTGTTGTGCCCCATCCCCCAAGAGTCCTCGGCCCAAACTCTTCCAGGGCTTCCCATCCTGTCCCCAGTCACGGCCAAGGCCCACACAATCTCTCTCCACCTCCTAGTCTCAGCTTCTTCCTCCCTCTGCTCCAGACACTCAGAGCTGCCTGTCAGGCATGGTCCTGCCGCAGGGCACAGACCTGTGCTGCTCTCTGCCCGGAACATTCTGCCTGGGACTGGGCGGACACGTGGTCAGCTCCTTCACTTCCTTCCGGTCTCTGTGGTCCAGTCGTCTTGTCAGCGACATCCCGTAACGTCCTCTATATTAAATTGCAAGCCTGGCCTCTCACATCCCTCATTCATCTCCCCTGCTTTGTTTTTCTCTCTTCACACCATCTGATGTGGCATCTATGTGACTTCTGCATTTCCTTAAAGCCTGCCTATCCCACTAGAATGTAAGTTTCATGAGGGCAAAAATAATGTTTCATTGCATCCCCAGTGCCTAGAACAATACCCCACACAGAGTAGAGGAGAGACAGAGAGAAAGAAAAAGCAACTCCACTCTGACTTTCTGATCAATCACATCTGGTGTGAGATGCATCAAATTACAAATTCTAGGAATTTTTAATGGACAGATCAGATTATTCAATGATGTCAGAGGCAGAACTGCCTCCCTCTTCACCAGTGATAAAGATGGGGTCTCAAAAGTCAAGAGAAGAAAAACTAAAAAGTGAAAATGAGTATGTAAAACAACTTCTGTTTTGTCTCAGACTCTGACCTTACAAGCAGCCGTGACTTTCACGAAAGTCTTTCCACTCACCGTCCCCAGATTAAGAAGAGCTTTGTCCTTTGGTGGGCTTAAGAAGGGAAAGGGTGGTACCCATGCTTGTAAGCCTTTGATTTCCTGTTTTTAAATGGCTGTTGCCCACAGAGCTCGTCATAAGCAAAATGACTTTTCATCCAGATAAATACAAACAGCAGCCTCTGCTGGAGGGTGGATTCTCCCACCCCTCACCCATCAGGAATACCCCAACCGCTCTTTTTCTGGTGCCCAATCACCACTTTTATTTCAGAGGCAATGAAATGAGGACTCCTGGACAGCGGCTATAACTGTGGAAGGAAACTGCCTAAGTGTATCTGTCTTATCTTTGTGCAACTATGAAATTCCCCATTGAGGTGCAAACATTTAAACCACCAAGGGGCGACCCCATGCTAGAAACATCTTATCTTTCAGTCATTTAATGCTGTTTCCAGGATTTAAAACAGTGTCATATTTGAGACCTTCTTGACATCTTTTCAAAGGATAAAGATGTCAGATATAAAAGAACAGTCCCTATGAACTGGTATAACTCCAAATTCAGTTCATGTATCAGCAAAAAGATTCTTTAAAATTAAATACATGCAGGGGAAAAAAAAAAAAAAAAAAAAAAAGGCATGATACCAGACTGAAATCCTGCAAAGGGGTGGGGATGGAAGGTGAGAGGTATATGCAACTCTATAAATTTAAAAGTTTGTGGTTAAATTTTCTGTCTTTAAACTTAATAACTGGTCACCATAATGACCATAATGATGTATTTGTCTAAAATACATATTATCTATCAAACAAGGTACAAAATCCAGGATGTGATCTCAAATTTTTTTTAATATATATATTCCATAATATACAGAAAAAAAGTACCCATTGCCTCTGGGTCGTAGATTAATGGATGATTGTTTTTCTTCTGTACTTCCTAAATTTTCTCAAATGAGCACATATTGCGTTTATAATTAAATTAAAATTATAACCCAAGAGCATTTCACATCCAATCTAATCAAGTGAACTACAAAGGGGTAACCCAAGACCTCTTTAAATAAAGGGTATAATCTTTCAATACATTCAAGCAAGGCAAAGAAATCCCAAGCGACAATGAAAGTAAACATATCACAAAAGGAAAAAAAAAAAGAGAGAGAGGAAGAGCAAGAGAGAAAAAAAGGCTTTCTCCGCAGGTTTCTCTCCTATGAACAGGAGCTTTCAAACAAAACCACAACCCTACGGAGTAACACAAAGGGAAGGTTCAGAGGAGGTGCCTTCACACACTCAGCACAAATGCAGCCTGGAGGCCTCGCAGCTCTGCCTGGCCTGACACAGCTCCATCAGAGGCCAGCCATCTGGGGCAGATATGGTCTCGGCAGGTATGCGAGCCACGTCAATGCTCGGGAGGCACTTTCACAGGACATGATCGCTGATGGAGTCAAACCTGTGCAGAAACCACAGGCATGGAGCTCCATTCTCACCGACATCAGGAGCGGTTCACGCCCACAGAAGGTGTCCCCTGCAGATGGGGTTCTATAGGTCAGTGGCTAAATGAGGCCATCCTCCCCAGTACCCAGGACACCCAAGCAGTGTCTCACTGCCTCACACTTCAGGGCAGCAAATCTAGGCCATGGGGAATGCTCCTGTCTGGCGCATGATGAGCTTAAACCTGATCCATGACTCGGGGGATCTCAGAGGCCAGGAGGGCAGAGAAGTGTCCAGACCTTGTCCCTGGTGTTCCACATTCCTCCTAGAGAGCCAGACTTACTGACCAGGTATTCTTGGCAAGGTTTAATGTAACCTTCCCAGAAACTGGAGAAGCAGGTCTCCTAGAGTCTAGCCACTTCATGCATTCATCCAGCAAATATTTTATTGAGAAACTACTATGTACCAGGCACTGTGCCAAACACTGGGGTTAGAATGGGGTCTAAAACCCAGTCCCTGCCCTAAGACTATTAACTCAGAGTGTCAAAGCTCTAAAGAAAACTGCCTTTACTGACAAGGCCCACTTCTGCTGAACCCTCCAACCAAATTAAAGATCAATTACTCAAGTTTATATATTAGAAAAGTACAAAAGACAATGAACCCTAGATTAGAATCAGAGGGAGAGACAGCCAGCGCCAACCCCCCCACCCCGCCAGCTGTCTCCTTTTATTCTTTCTCTCCCTCCTCACACATTCCAGGTATTCTCTAGCCATCAACGAAGCCAGGAATCCATTTCTTTTTTGAATACTACTTTGCTATTTCAGATAGAAATAGAAATAGCCCTCCTGCCAGAGGGCTCCAAATTTTTAGCAACACAATCTGTGCCATGCTGTGGTCCCTTCTGCCTCTCCCTGAGTGATCTGGAGAAACAGAAACTGCAGAGCCAGGCTAAAGGATCAGCTATCATTACCCTAAATCCTTCGGAGAACCAAAGATCAGCTAACTTTTAAGGAAATGCAAAGCGGTAGGAAAAAGATATAGCATCAGCTGTCATCAACAGTGTAGTTTAATAAAATGGGGGGGGGGGGTAAATGTTTAATATGAATTTCAAAGCATATTTTTATGTCCCATTGACACTGACATGGAGTTTTCATGGAACCATATGTAATTCAAAATAAGGAAAACCTTTCGGGACTTCCCTGGCGGTCCCGTGGTTAAGATTCCACGCTTCCACTGCAGGGGGCGCAGGTTCGATCCCTGGTTGGGGAACTAAGATCCCACACGCCTGTCGCGTGGCCAAAAAAAAAAAATAAGGAAGACCTTTCAACTGAATTACCTGCAGTTCTACATTCAATAGCATGTATTGAAGGTAGTCTTTGCTATGGACTGGGGGAAAGTATCAGAAGAACATGTTCATATAGACACAAATAATCAACAAATGCTATTTTGGGGGGAGGAAGTGGGACCCGGAAGGGAAGCCAAGGTTGAGAGCAGAGGATCCTTATCAGCATAGCCTTGGAAAAGGTTCTGTCCCTGGTTCCAAAAGGCCAGACTGAAAGGAGCTAACACCACTGCTTTCAAGTCAACTTAATGTTCCAACTGGAGCTGGAAATTTTCACAAAGTGCAAATTACAAGTTGGGAATTTCTTCCTGGTATCTCTGGCTAGACAGTTATTTCCTAATTCTCACAGAGGATAAGAAAAGCCCAGGATGCATGAAAACCATGGATAGTAGCAGTCTTTCTAGTTAGTATCTCACCGGACAACTAACAGGTACAGAGAAGTTAAAGTACATTCCTGCCGGAGACTAATATTCATCCTTGTTCCAGGCATTTCTGCAGAGAATTACCTGGCATGTTCGGTCCAGGCAAAACTTTAAGTGGCCTAAACACATCTGTAGTGTCTAGACCAAATCATTCGGCCCTTTGTTTAAACTGCTGGAGCTCCAGTGTATTTGTACACCACCCAGTCTCCAGCCCCCGCCCCCCCCCACCCCGCCCCGGGGGAGTCTGGCCCGGGATGGCACTGTCTGTCTGGTCCTGTCCATCGCAACCATCGCCTGGCAGCCGGCAGGCAAGCCAGGTCCATTTTTAAATTCCCTTAGAAGTTTCACAACCACCGGTTTGGGTGAGGAGACAAACACCGCTGTAGTTTGCTGACATGAAACTAAAAATACCCAGCTGCAAACAAAAGCCACCCTTTACAAGGCTGGCTTGGTGTCCTGAGGTTACATGTGGTAGTGCCAGGCCATATGACCATATTCTTGGCAAAGTGGCCGCCTTAACATCTGCTCCAGGCCCAGCGGGGCAGAGGGGCCATTCTGCCCTGAGCTGTCAAGGAATCCCGCACCGGGCAGCCCTGCCTGTTTGACGGAAAGAACAGCTTTATGCCGTCGACCCAAATGCAGGCTAGATGAATTCGGGGCTGCGTCTGGGTTAGACACACACTGAAAGGAGAATGCGGGAGGCAAAAAGAAAACACCAACCCTACAGCCCTGGAAGGAAATGTGTTTGCACCTCCCTCCTTGCAATTATAAAAGCAAGTTACTGCTGTGACTATACTGAGAAAGGCAACTCGGAGGCGTGAAAAATGGATCTGGGAGCCGATGTGGCCCAGTGGGGGCCTGCTGGGGTGGAGGACCATGGCTCCACGGGGAGACTCCCGTTGCCCCGGAAGCTTCTTTGTAAGGTTTTACCTGTTGGGCTCCAGAGCGGAGCTGCGAACCCGGGGCCGCCACGGTCGAGGTCGTCCCTCCCTCCCCAGGTCTCAAACTTTCCTTCGCGCCCCTCGGAAGGGGCAAGCCTTGTCCCTTCCCGAGTCCAGATTTCAGGTGTGGAACTTGTCTAAGCCACCGGGGACTGCGGGGAGGGGGCTCATTCCCACACGGCCCGGCGGGCCCGGGGGGGCTCGGAACGCAGGAGGGGGGGGGGGGATGCAACCTGACGGTCAGCCCAGGACCCGGCCAAAGTTTCCTCCCAAACTGCGGTGGCGCGCGCGACCCAGGAGCTCTGAGTCCCCCAGCACAGGGTCGGGAGCGGGGTTGCGGGGAGGGAGCAGGCCCCGGGGCACAAGCCGCAAGGTCAATGCGGAGCCGGAGCCGAACCCCGGGGCAAACAGCTGGCGCCGGACCCCATCCGCAGCCTGGTGGAGGGGCAGTGCCGGGCACCCAACCTCTCCCTACACCTGCTCAGCGCGGTGCCGAGCCCCGGACACGTGGGAGCCTAGCCCCGGGCTCCCCTGCTCGCGGAGGGGACTGGCAACCTCGCCGGGGCGCGCACCCTTCGCCCCCGGCCCCCCAACCAGGAAGAGGCAGCGCGCTGGGGCGCCGCGCGGCTGGCTCCCGGCGCCTCTTTCATCCTCGGACCTCTGCAGAAGCCGGGAAGGAGTTTCGTTCTCTTCAAACCCACCCTCCACCCTCAGCAGCTTCCCACAACCTCTACCTTGCCCTGCTACCTCGCAGACAGACGGACAAGAGACACAAAGAAGAAAACAGAACAAAACAAAACTACCGCCCCTCGGGTCTCATCCTCCAGCCTGGAGCCGGGAGGAAGAAGAAGAGAGAGCACATCTTTCCTCCTCCTCCCCATCCCGACTCGGGTATCCGGGCGGACTCGGTCAGCAAGGAACCCCGAGGTGGCCCATAGAGAAGAGGTAAGGTTGGAAGAGGCAGAAGGCAGGCGGAGCGAGCGAGGGAGCAAAAGCGCGAGAGAGCAGAAAATATCCAACAAAACCACGCTAACGCGCCCCCTACCTGGGTGCAACATACTTTGGAAATAGAAGATAACCAGGATAAAGGATCCCAAGCAAGTGGCCAGCACCATCCGGCAAATTCTGTTCATCCTCATCACTTCCAGCAGCCCCGGCTTCATGGCTTTGTCCTGGCTGCGGGGACCCGGGCGTCCGGGAGGCGCGCCCGGAGCGCAGGAGCGGGAAACCCGCCGCGCGGAGCGGAGCCCGGGAGGCGCAGGGCAGGGCTGGGCAGGGTTCGCAGGGAGGATAGGGTTGGCTTCGCGGCCGCTCTCGGAGCCCCCAGCCCCGGGCAGGGGTGTGGAAGGCGCCGGAGTTGCTCTGGAAGTGCTGAGATGCGTGGACCCGCCGGCTGCGCGCTCTTGCTCCTCCCGCTGCTCCTCCTCGCCTCTCCGCCGCCGCCTCCGCCCCCGCCAGCGGCCGCCGCTGCCTCCTCGCGGGCCGGGCGGCTGGGGGGCGAGCGGTGGTGGTGTCGCCGCCGCTGCCGCTTTTCTGGCCGCTGTGGCTGTCGGACGGGCCCCCTCCCTCCTCTCCAAAGGCTACTTCATTGCGCTCCAAAGATCCACATATTCCGGGGCTGGGTTTTACCAAATGCAACTCACAGCCCCCGGCGAGGGGAGGGCGCCTGCGGAGAGCCGGGCGGAGGGAGGGACCCGAGCGCCGGGGCGGAGCGTCGCGCTCCCCCCGCCCCTACCGGGGATTTGGTCGCGTCCAGCTGTTTCCCGGGGAGCGCGGAGTGCGCGCCGCGCTCCCGCAGGGTCCCAAAAGCCCTCAGTCCCCCGCCGGGCCGGCCGCAGTCTGGTGGTTGTGTGTCAGCGTTTCTATGACAAAACCCGGAGGAAAAAAATACGAATAAAATCGCCTTGGTGCTGCCACCCCCCTCCTGCCGGCCTGTGAAGAGGGAGGTGGCGGGGTGCGGGTCGGGCACTGGAAGCGCGAAGGGGTCTGGCGGTACGCGATTATTTAAAATCCCTGGGCAGGGTAGCCGGGAAGTTGTCCCCAGCCCCCAGGGAGCGAGTGCCCTTTTCCCGAGTCTCAGAATAGGGCGGTTTTGGGGGGGGTTTTGTTTTGTTTTTTTGGGTTTTGTTTGTTTTGTTTTGTTTTTTCTTTCCAACGACAGCCCACCACGAGCGACGTTTTGGAAAGGGATTAAAGACGTCTGACTTCAGGTCAAGGTTAGGAAAACTGCGTAATTCTCAGGGGTCAGGAGACAGCTGAGCTTTCCCCGGGATTTATGCAGTCTGACACTCACCCCACCTCAACAGGGCAAAAGGGGTTTTGTAGATTTTCGAAGTCTGATTTCCCAAAGGGTAGAGCTCCCTCCAAATCCTCCAAAGGGCAGAGTCTTAGAAGGGTGGATGGGAGAGGATGCCCCCACTAAGTCACTCCTCCCAGTACAACCAACTGCTGGAAAAAACCAAGGCTGCCTTAGCGTTGGCAGGTAAATGGAAAGATGGCGTTGCTTTCTTGTGTTGAGTGAAGTGACTTAAAAATTCCAGTTCCATGTGTTTAGATTGTTTAGCAGTCAAACTGGATGCAGGTAAACAGTGCAGAGATCACTGTCTCACCTACCTAGTACTAGCTGGAGAAAATCGGTTCCTATAGTCCACTTATCAAACTAACTAGAATGGAAGATCTAAAGGGTTATTTAAATTCCAACGATAATATATACCAGGAAAAAAAGTTACTGTAAAGACTACAATAAGTTTTGCGCATATTATCAGATCTTTACTACTATTAACGCAATTAGTGATGAAATAAGATAATGGGTCTCTCTATACCTCTCACACAGCAGGCATTTGATACTTATTGAATCTGAATGTAATGGGCCTTATCCTCCTCTCAATACATCAGAGACACAGTTTGCAAACAGATACATGCAGCAAAAACCACCTCAACAACCTCGGTTTGCTTCCCGGCAAAGTCTTCCTCCAGCAGTTGCTAAGCAGGGAAAGTAACAAAGTCAGCAGCCTTGCCTTTGATTACAGAAGACAATCAATTATAGCACGATATTTATGTAGCCGGTTTGTACTGTATTAATTTGCTCACTTGTGAATGAGCTGCTTACTAAAGGCAGCCGAGCTGAACCAGATCCAGTACAAAGTCATTCTCCAGTGATTCCCCCCAACGGGAGATCAGGGATCGGAGCTGCCCTTACCCACCCACCTGCCCATCCTTGACCAAGGCAGGGATTCCCCGCAGAGAGCATGACTAGATGGGCACTTGCAGTGTTTGGCCTAGAACAGCAGGCTCTCATTTAACTCCTAGTTTTATAGAGCAGGCTGGGATTTGCTCCCAGGTCACCCAACTGGTCCCTCGCCTGCCAGGGCAGAGACCACACTGTACCTGGACAAAGCCTGGACACGCATAAGGCAGTCTGGGAAGTCTCAGGGCCAAGGGAGAGGTCAGAAGCCTAATTCCTGGTGGGTCATGGTGAGTTGAGTTGGCCCACCTGGTGAGGAAGGATGGTGAACCATGCCCAGCATACATTTCTGCATTCTCACAGTCAGGAATGGGCCCAAACATACAGTGAGGGATAAGGTTCTGACAGGTGAACTACCACCTCTTCCAAGAAGCCTTCCCTGATTTCTCACCAGAAGTGGCCTCTTTCCTCCTCTGTGTTCTGAGCACTAGGTCCAAACCCCTCCTGGGTCACTGTACCTACTAAGCTGAGTTTTATTCGTCTCTGTTTCTCTCTAGTGCTCAGCAGAGCAATTGGCACCTGGTAGGTAAAAATAAATCTGAGATGGAGAGGTGATGCCTTCTTGGGCTAGGAAGTTAAATTAGATCCCCCCTAAAATCTATGGTCATGGTCAGTGGTAGTGGTCTGCGATTCTGTTGTTCTGTGCCCCTTAGGGGTGAGAGAAAAGTTCTATTTCTTGTCTCCTCATCACACAGTAATAAACTTCCCAACCACAAGTACAGTCATTGCTTTCTTTCCATTCTTATCCTAACAAAACTTTGTTGTATCTTTTATGCATGCTACACGATAAATATCGACCAGATAAAGGACAGTGTTGACTGATAAGACTGAGGAGAAAGGAGATTTGATATTTTGAATTTTGAAGAGAGGTCAATGGAAGGCTGCCTCTCAAATCAAGTTTTTTGTTTTCCAAGTGTAGCAGTCAGGAGAGGTGAGGTTATGCTGCAATAACAAACAAGCCCTAACTTCAGTGTCTTAAAACAACCAGGGATTAGCTCTCGCTCCACCACATGCCTGCCGTGGGTCAGCAGAGGAGCTGAACATGTGGAATACCATGTACAGGATGAGGCCGAAGCAGCCCCCACCTAAAACTTGGCCGGTTGCAGTGCCTGAGGAAAGAGGGTCTCTCGCAGGTCTGACCCCAACAATTCAGTGATCCAACCTAGAAGGAGCACGTGTCACTTCTGCTCATCATGTATCAACCAGAACTATTCACCCACTGCTCCACATCCCATCCAGGCAAGGAAGTCAGAGAGCCCAAAGCATTTGGGAAATAGTCTTCCTGGGGCTTCCCTGGTGGCGCAGTGGTTAAGAATCCACCTGCCAATGCAGGGCACACAGGTTCGAGCCCTGGTCCAGGAAGATCCCACATGCCACAGAGCAACTAAGCCTGTGTGCCACAACTACTGAGCCTGCACTCTAGAACCCGCGAGCCACAACTACTAAAGCCCGTGTGCCACAACTACTGAAGCCCGCGCACCCTAGAGCCCGTGCTCCGCAATAAGAGAAGCCACCGCAATGAGAAGCCCACACACCACAACAAAGAGTAGCCCCCGCTCACCACAACTAGAGAAAGCTCGCGCGCAGCAACGAAGACCCAACACAGCCATAAATAAATAAATAAATAAATAAATAAATTTATTAAAAAAAAAAAAAAGAAAGAAATAGTCTTCCTGGCTGCAACCCTTCATCCCTCCTCAGACCTTATTTTGCTTCATTTTTCTAAATTCCCTTTTACCCCAAGAGTTTCTGCACATCAACACCAGGCTCATCGTGGGGCCTGGCTAATAAACCTTGGTTGATTGTGAGGCATGAATCTTACTCTCCAAGTGAAACAACATACAAATGAATCTGGGGTCTATTTCAAAACCTGGCGTGGCCCCTGAACACGGTGTTGAGGAGAAAGTTCTATGTGAGTGGATGATCTTGGAAAATTCAGAGTAGAGGAAGAAACTGATGCAAAATCAGAATTCCGGCTTGTGTCTGCCATCAGCAGTGAACCGACAGATATTTACCAAGCCCGCCAATACCTGCAGGCTGAGCTCTACCTCGTTCCTGTAGGTGATGCCTTCAATGTACTGTCTTGTTCAGATCTTGCAGAACTGGCGCCAGTTTCTGCACTTTGTTGGAGAGAGATGTGGGCCTAGGGCACTGGTAGACAGAGAGCTCTTTTGCATCCTTGGGGAAGGGGGGGCATGTCTTGGGCCAACATCAGCCAGGGGCACCAGACTGGCTCCTCCCAGGATGGGCTTTGCCTGTTTGCATCTCTCTGGCACCTCCAGCACAAAGTACACTCAGTTAACCAGAGCACAGTAAATATTTGTGGAGTTGAATCAGAAACCATGTGCCCACAGCATGTGGAGATCTTAGGGTACAACTCTTCTTCAGGTAGGTAAACCACAAGGACACAAGTGGGTTACTCATGACATGGCTCTGAGCGAGGCTCTTCTTCCCTGGCCTTTCAGAACAAGGTAGGGACGAAAGAAAGGACAGAAGAAGCGATAGAGAAAGAGGGAGGAAAGGAGAGAGGGAGGGAAGAAAATAGGGGAGGGAGGAGAGGAAGGAGGGAAGAAAGAGGCGCTATTACTCTGTTTCACTTTCTGATGCTGCCTTTGCCCTTCCACCCAGTTCAGGCCCAAGAGACTCCTCTCCCTCCCTTACTGAGGAAGGAGGTCTGTCAGACCCTCGGACCCTTGGGCACTACCCCAAGCCCCCTCCGACTGCCCTCTAGGTGGCCTCAACCACCCTCCCCGTCTCCACGCGCAGCCCAGAAATCAGCTCCCCAAACTTCTCATCCCTCTCCAGGATTTCTTAACTGGGGGTCCCTGGTCACCACCCAAACTCCTATCCAGATGACCCAAAGCCCTCCAGCCCCAGTCAGATGGTCTCACCCACCCTGCACCCCTGTTCCAGCATGGTCACAGAGGGAGCCATCATTCACATGGTGTCTAAAGTGCTTTTGCATTTCCCCTCACCACAAGCCTCCAGGTGGAGGCCATTCTTATCTTCATTTACAGAAGAGAAAACTGAGGCAGAGAAAGGTGACATACCCAGGGTCACGGGGCTGGTGCTGGCAGATCCAAGGTTGAAAAGCCAGAAGCCAGGCAGCGGCAGTGGGTCCAGGGTCCCCTCTCTTCTCTTCCCAGACTGCCAGTTGGGCTGAGGGCTCAGACAGACCCGGTGGACCTGTGTGACCTGCGGCAGGTCACTTCACCCCTCTGAGCCCTACTTTCTCCACCTATAAAATGAAGGCAGCTGCAGCTGCCTCGAAGGACAGAACACCGAAGAGGACGACATGGCACTCAGTGACTGTTGGGTGCCTTCCCTGGTTTTTTTTTCCCCTTTCCACCTCTGCTAGTCCCTCCTTGTGCCCCTCTTCAGTGACAACAGTAGCATTTCTTAAGCACACTTTGACATTAACGGCATGGTAATTTATTGAAATATTCATTGTGCTTGTTCTGGTATTCTTTACTTCTTCACTCCTCCATTTCAAGCAGGCTTTGTGCTACCCTGCCTGAGGGATTTAATAAAGACATTCTTGGGGAAAAATTTAAAACTCTGGAAGAGATAATGCTGAGCAGTATTCCATGATAATCAATTTCCTACAATTTATCTATCCATTGGTTGATGGACATTGGCACTGTTTCCAATTTTTAGCTAATCTAAATGATGCTGCGATGAATATTTGCATATAAGTCTTTGCATGAACAAATGTTTTCATTTATCTTGGGCAACTACCTAAGACACTCTATGAGACTGTGTCTTCTTCAAAGTGACTGTTCCCCTTTGCATTCCCACCAGCAAAGTAGGAGAGTCCCACATCCTTGTCAGAACTTAGTGCTGTGGGTCTTTTTGATTTTAGCCATTCTACTGAGTGTGCAATAATATCTCACTGTAGTCTTAATTACATTTCCCTGATGATTAGTGATGTTGAGCATCTTTTCATGCATTTCTTGATCATTCAGAAATTTTCCTTTCTGAAATATCTGATCGAATCTTTTGCTTTTTTTTTCATTGAGTTATTTCTTTTTCATTAATTGTAATACTATTAAATTCTTTATGTATTCTGGATACCAGCCTTTCTTCAGATATATGTTTTTATATATTTTTTTCTCAGTCTGCTTGCCTTTTTGTTTTTCTTAACTGTGCCTTTTGAAGAGCAAAAGTTTTGAAAACTGACGCAGTCTATTTTATTAATTGTTTCTTTGATGGTTCATGTTTTCTGTGTTCTGTTAAAGCAATCTTGGCCTAACTCAGTGCCACAAAGATTTTTTTCTTGTGGCTTCTTGAAGAAAGTGTCATACTTTTGGCACTTAGGTTTAGGTCTTTGATCCATTTTGAGTGAATTTTGGTGTACGGTATGAGGTAAACATGGGGGTCTTTTTTTTTTTTTTAATACAGATATCCAGTTGTTCCAGCACCTTTTAATGTTATTATTATTTTATCCCATGTTGTACAATTAAAGTATGCCACCTCAGAATATAAATCCCCATAGGCATGGTGCAGTCCTCAAGACATTAATAATAGGACTCCAAGGATGCTGTAGAAAAGCATGATTGAGTTCATCTTCCTCCCCTGAATCCCTGGGATGTCCTGTACTGTCTCCCTACCATCTGTGTCCTTACGTGAGTTAACAGAGGCAGAAAAGAACAGCCACCTCCTTGGTCCACTGTTAGACATGAGGTTACATCACTGAAAAACCTCACTGGGCACTTATTCAACGTGTCTATTTCCAGTGGTCTCTGAGCTCTGGGACCACTGGGACCATTCCTGTATCATGTCTAACATGACAGCGTAGACGCTAGGCAGTGTAGAAATACATATTAAATGAATGATATCATTTTTACCTATCAGCCTGGCGAAGATTATAAAATATTGACGATAACCAGTGCTGGGAAGGGTATGGAGAAAAGAGAAGCCATAAATACTGATGGTGGAAGTGATTTTTTTTTAATTAATTAATTTATTCATTTTTATTTTTGGCTGTGTTGGGTCTTTGTTTCTGTGCGAGGGCTTTCTCTAGTTGTGGCAAGCGGGGGCCACTCTTCATCGCGGTGCGCGGGCCTCTCACTGTCGCGGCCTCTCTTGTTGCGGAGCACAGGCTCCAGACGCGCAGGCTCAGTAGTTGTGGCTCACGGGCCTGGTTGCTCCGCGGCATGTGGGATCCTCCCAGACCAGGGCTCGAACCCGTGTCCCCTGCATTAGCAGGCAGATTCTCAACCACTGCGCCACCAGGGAAGCCCTCTAACTATTTTTTAAAGAGTACATATTATTTTTAAAAAGGAAAACTGTACAGCTATTTTCATTTTCAGAGGGAAAAATATTCTGTCGAAAAGAAGAGAATATGTTTCTTTTTTTATATACTTTTTTTTTTTTTTTGAGATTTTTTTTTTTAATTTATTTATTTAATTAATTTATTTATTTATTTTTGGCTGTGCTGGGTCTTCGGTTCGTGCGAGGGCTTTCTCTAGTTGCGGCAAGTGGGGGCCACTCTTCATCGCGGTGCGGGGACCGCTCTTCATCGCGGTGCGCGGGCCTTTCACTATCGCGGCCCCTCCCGTTGCGGGGCACAGGCTCCAGACGCGCAGGCTCAGCAGCTGTGGCTCACGGGCCCAGCCGCTCCGTGGCATGTGGGATCTTCCCAGACCAGGGCTCGAACCCGTGTCTCCTGCATTAGCAGGCAGATTCTCAACCACTGCGCCACCAGGGAAGCCCGAGAATATGTTTCTTAAATCACCAAAACCCAGGTAAACCCCTACCTCCACCATAATGCTTTCGCTACTTACTTCAGCTTACAGAGATCTCTTCCTGCTTTTAAGAGTTAGACCCCTCCTCTATAATTTAGCGTGTCTGCACTGTCGTACAGGTGCGAGTCATTTAGTGAGCTATGCCCCATCTCCTGGGACACACTGCATAAGCTCAGGGAGGGTGACATTGGGACCGGTTGCCACAGACCTGTTGCAATGCTGGACACATAGCAGATGACCCTCAAGGACTGCCAGTTAATTTCCTGATATGTTACAATGGGCTCCTGTTGCTACCTGCCACGGGCCAGACACTGCTAACACGTGACACCCACCATCATTAACCCTCATCTCAGTCACACAAGGACAGTGTGAGCATCCCATTACACAGATGACAAAACTGAGCCTCAGAAAGATTAAGGGACTTGCTCACATTTGCGCAGCTGTTATGTGCAGGTGGGAGGTGGGATTTGAACCACAGTTATGTGGCACCAAGACCCATGCTTCAGAGTGAATCAACCACGTCTATCCGCTCTTCAAACATCAAACAGCATCTCGCCTAGACTTCTCATCAAGGTCATGCCTAATCAAGATCAAACCTTTGAGGAGCTTGGGGATAGAGGTCATATAAGTGCACGGGAGTTGGGGGACAGGCAATCAGGAGTTAACAGAGAGATTTTTCCACTAGTCATCTGGATTTTCCCCTTTGCACTCACAGACATGCTCACTTTCAGAGCCTTTCCTAGTGCAGGTCAAACCTCAGTGACTTTTAAACCAGGGTTTAACATTCTCTCTTGCCCCCCTCTCCTCTCTCCCTTCAACAGTTGTTTAGATGGGAGGATAAGATGAGTCTGCCTAAAAGATTGGCTCAAACAATATTCACCTTCATCTTTTTTTTTTTTTTGCCCTGGGGTGTAGTGAAAAACATGCTTCTCAGAGTGGTTTATGACCCTCTCTGGAGATGAAAGGGCTCTTTACAAACCTACTGACCCAAACGTGTTGTGAGGTGGCAGGACACAAAAAAAGGAATTATCTAAATATTCAGGGTTAGAGATGTTTCTCCGTAAAACAATCTCTTGGGTTATGTGGGCAGCCTGAGAAATACTTGTTAAATATTCATCTCCAAAATATAAAACTCCTGTATGTCAGAGGAAAAAGAACAAAGGTAAACAGCAAGTAAAAATGTGATGGAAATATTCATTGAAAAAGAGAGAGAGAGAGAGAGAGGAAGGGAAGGAGGGAGGAAGGAAGGGAGGAAGGAAGGAGGAAAGAAAAATGAAGTGTGAAACTACTATATATAAAAAGCTCATGTGAGCAACTAATAACACCACCAAGACCCCAATAGACACATGAACAAAAAACATGGACGGAATTCTTCATATAGACAGGCAGGAAATATAACTCGATAATAGAACATGGGGAAAGTTACAACCTCAATAATTTAAGCCAAGCAAACCAAAACAGACAACACCATTTTAGTGTATCAAAGTAGCAAAGGTTTGTGTGAAATGATACATTTTCCTTGAAGCAACTGGAACAACCCCTTTGGGAGTACAGGTGTCCTTTATCCCAGCAGTGGGGCTGAGGCACCGAGTGTGGTTACCTATAACCTATAAAGTATGACGGCCACCAGTCATCCGCTACAACCCACTACAGACAGCAACAGGGATGTCTTTGCTGGAGCAGACCCTGAGGGGCTTGTTTGCAGTTGAGTGGGCACCTAGTTGTTTCTCTGACCCTCCTGGACTTCTGTTAGCTACTGAACAGCCTTTAAAATATTCACGATCCTCTTAAGCTAGCAGAGTAGTTGCCTTTAACCAAGAACTCTGAGTGATACATACTTGGCTTTCCAAAGCTTACTCTCCCCACAGGAAAATGCAAGGAATGATGCATATTTCTAAGTGAAAAAAGCCAATCACTGTATGATTCCAACTATATGACATTCTGAAATTGGCAAAACTACGGAAACAGTAAAATGATCAGTGTTTGCCAGGGGTTGGGGGGAGGGAGGAATGAAGAGTTGGAGCACACAGGATTTTTTAGGGCAGTGAAAATACTCTGTATGATACCATAATGGGAGATACATGTCACTATACATTTGTCTAAACCCATAGAATGTACAACAAGAGCGAACCCTAATGGAAACTATAGACTTGGGGTGATTATGATGTATCAGTGCAGCTTCATCAGTGGTGATAAATGTTCTGCTCTGGTGTGGGTGTGGATAATGGGGAGGTGATGCATGAGTGGGGGCAGGTATACGGGACGTCTCTGTACTTTCCACTCAGTTTTGCTGTGAACCTTGAATTGCTCTAAAAAATTGTCTTAATTTTAAAAGGACACCTTTATTTATTTCTTAATTAGTTTGTCTTTTTTGTTTTTCGGTTTTTTTGGCTGTGCCACAGCTTGTGGGATTCTCAGTTCCCTGACCGGGGACTGAACCTGGGCCATGGCAGGGAAAGCCCAGAATCCTAACCACTAGGCCACCAAGGAACTCCCTAAAAGGACGTCTTTAAATTATAGGAAAAAATTATGATTCAGAGAATTGCAAACATGGGACTACGTAAACTTTAAGATGCTGGGGTGATTCTAGAATTGAAAGCTGATAATTCTAGGTTCCTGTAGATGAGTCAGAGCAATGCCATCGATATTAGGAACTCAAACAGAGATCCTTCTGAACATGACCTCTACTGAGAGTGGGGGAGGTGGGGGGTGACTTACCCTCAAAGTGACGTTTCTCAAAAGAGAGCAGGCTGAATGTTGGGGGCTGGTAAACAACAATCACCTTGGAACACAAACCTTATTTTGCGGAGTCAAATTTTTAATATTCAAGACGTGAAATAATCTCATTATGATAATGACAAACCCAGGGCTCTGAAAATGAAATTAAGAATGCTTCTCAGCAAGGGAGAGCATCGAGGACTAATTGTACACAGCAGGGTGTGAATTTTCAGAGCCGTGGGAGCGGGAGGGATTATGCTCACATGAGATGCTTCAGAGAGAGCGCGGTGCCGGGACTCAGAGGCAGGAGTTCTGATCCGAGGTCGGCCAGCAGCCGATCATGTGGCTTAAAGCAAGTCATCCTCCTTCCCTGGGTCTCAGTAGCCACCTGAGATAAAGCCAGAGAAATGCAATATCCAGATACCTAAGTGTTTGTTAGGCTCTGTTAAGTAAAAGGACTCAGGTAGTAATACTCAGCGGTAACATTCTCTGGGCGGAAAGGATCCATCTCTTCTCCCTGGTTTCAATTGCAAGGTCAGTGCCATTTGCACAAGAACACGCCTCCTCTTGAGTAGTACTAGGCTATGCTCAATAGTGTTGAACTTCAACAAAATCAGTCATCCGATGCTACCATTTAGATGACCTCTGACCAAGCAACTCTATTAGCCAGCGACATTTGGGTTCAGAAATCCAACTCCAACTCGGGTGAACCAAAAGGGACCTTTACTGGCTCCTGTAATTGGGACCTTCAAGGGTCAAAGCCGCCTTTAGGCATGACTGGATTCAAGGTTTCAAGCACTGTCTTGAGGACAATGTCTCTTTCCAGAGCTCTGCTCCCCTACGTGTCGTCCTTATTCTCAGGTGGCTGCCACCTGCTCCAGGCTTACCTGCTTCAGCTCTGCACCCACAGTGGCAATTGCCTGCCTCCTTCCCAACGGCTCCAGCGCTTCATTCTGCTGGGCCCAGCTGTGGTCATGTGCTCATGCCCTCACCTGTCACTGGGACAGAGCATGTGGTATTCTCATTGGCCAGGCCTGGATAACATGTTCGTCCTGGAGCCAGATGTGGGGTCAGCCCCACCCGCATCACAGGAAGCAAGGGTGGGGGCAGGGTGGATCCCCAGAGGCTACCACCCCAAGAGGCTGAGACGGATTCTGCTACAAGAAGGGATGCTAGATGTATTCGTTTCCTATTGCTTCTGTAACAAATTTCCACAAACTTAGTGGCTCAAAGTAACACAAATTTGTCATCGTACAGCTCTGGAGGTCAGAAATCCAAAAGCAGTCTCAGTGGGCTAAAATCAAGGTATCATCAGGGCTGTGTCACTTCCAGAGGCTCTGGGAAGAATCTGTCTCCTTGCCTTCTTCTAGCTTCTGGAGGCCACTTGCATTCCTTAGCTTGTAGCCTGTCCTCCATCTTCAAAGCCATTGCATAGCATCTTCCAGTCTCTCTCTCTGACTCTCACTCTTCCGTCTCCCTCTTAAGAGGGACCCTAGTGATTAAACTGAATCCACCCAGATAATCAGAATAATCTTCCCATCTCAAAATCCTTAACTCAGTCACACCTGTAAATATGTTACCTTCAATGGCAACATATTTACAGGTTCCATAGATTAGGATTGGACATCTTTGGGGGCCGTTACTCAGACTACCATGCTGGATGGGAAAGAACAGATTTTTTTTTTTTTTTTTTTTTTTTTTTACCACATCTGTCCATAGAGTACAAAAGTCAATAAAGATTTCTGGCCAGCAATGAAAGTCAGAAGTTTCCTGGACATCAAGTCTGATGACATCAATTCAAGTCCAACCTCTGCCATGAACCAGCCCTCTTTTAGTCTCAGTTTATCTGCACGATGAATATGCTTACTTCAACGGCTGAGTCGTTGTGACAATGTTCGTAAAAGCACATTTACATCGTGAAGCATCATACAAATGCAAATGATCATTTCTGGAATGAAATGCGGGGATGTTAAATTTCACCCACCTTTGCAGCCAGCCATGCCTTGTGTACCACGAGGCTTCTCTCCCCGTGGAAGGAAAGGCCTCATCTAAAGCAAAAAGGTCATTCATCAGCTTTGAGTCATGAAGTAGTACTGGAAGCCAGGATTTGCCAAGAGAGAAAAGGACTGTCTATATTTCTTCAGCTCCCATTAACCCGTTCGCAACAACCAGGCCAGGTGGCCCAGATGCCAGAGTTTACTCCACATATGATGTTGTGACCCAGAAGACATGGGAAGCCACCTGTTCCCACCGCAGTGCACTGTGGGAAGAAGAGAAAAGAAGGCAGGGGGAGTAGTTCAAATGCCAGGACCTTGTACCGCCTTCCACCTCTGCCTTGGGACCCAGCCAGAGATGAATGATCAGACCCAAGGGGCATATCGGACTCTAGCAGGAGGAGGGTCATGCCATATTTTCCCATAAGTAACTTGGAGCGGAGGCGTGGAAAGGAGTCCAGCACAGGGTGACAGCCACAGTAGAAGGATGTGTCTGACAGGCGAGGTGGCCTGCCACACCATTCCTAGCTTCCTGTGGCCTGTGTGGGATATGCATGGCTTCAGAAAGCAAGTCGCCTCCAACGGAACCTAGAACCTATTGTGATGCAGTGGTCACTGATCCAGAAAAGACACATGTGGATCCGAGGCCCTGTGCAGAAAAGAGTTAATGTAGCTGACCTGAGAGTATCTGCAAGGGTAGCCCTTGGCTGGCATCTGAGAATTTGGATTTGGAGAGGGCTCTCACCATCCCCAGAACAGAAAACAGTGGCTCGCTATGCCAAAACTCTTTGTCTTAACAGTATGGTTTATGCAGACCTCTGTCTTCCTTCTGGAAGTCTGGAAATTTGGTACATGCTAGGCAAAGGGTCCCTACATGACTGGCCCCAGTAAAGTCCCTGGACTCCTAGGCTCAGTGGAGCTTCCCTGGTAGACACCGTTTCACACGTGTTGTCACAACTCACTGCTAAAGCAGTTAAGAGTATCCTGTGTGACTCCACTGGGAGAAGGCTCTGGACTCTTTTTTTTAAATAAATATTTATTTTTTATGAATTTATTTTTGACTGCATTGGCTCTTTGTTGCTGCATGCGGGCTTCCTCTAGTTGCGGTGAGTGGGGGCCACTCTTCGTTGCGGTGCGTGGGCTTCTCATTGCGGTGGCTTCTCTTGTTGTGGAGCACGGGATCTAGACACGTGGGCTTCAGTAGGTGTGGCACGCAGGCTCAGTAGTTGTGGCACGCAGGCTCAGTAGTTGTGGCTCAAGAGCTCTAGAGTGCAGACTCAGTAGTTGTGGCTCACGGGCTTAGCTGCTCCGCGGCATGTGGAATCTTCCCAGACCAGGGCTCGAACCCATGTCCCCTGCATTGGCAGGCAGATTCTTAACCACTGCGCCACCAGGGAAGTCCCAAGTTAGGAATTTTTTATTAAGCTTTCCTTTTTTATTCATTATCCTTAATAAAACCCTACAAATCCTCATAGCGAAATTATATTTACAGATAGATCCATAAAAAAATTCACAGTTTTGGCTTGACCATGAAGAGTCAAGTTTGTCTTTATCCATCTGTATCCAGGTGAGTCAAACGTAAATACCTTCAGATTTTAAAGTTTTATAAGTAGGAAAAAATTCCCTGAAATCCAAGGCCATCCCATAAATCAGTGCCTGAGGAATATTGGCCTAGTAGACCTAAGAAGTCCCTGCCAGCTCTAACGTGCTGTGATTTTTCATATGGAATTCACTCAAGACAGGTGTCTGGATCAGAAAGTTCCTTTCCAATGCTATAATTTCATGTTTCTTAGATTGTATAAATCCCTCTTTAACACTCTCATTTTTACATATACACACACACACACATATATATGCTTTTAAGTTTAAATGCTTTTAAATTCTTCTCTCATATTTTAGGGGAAAATG
Source organism: Balaenoptera acutorostrata (assembly GCF_949987535.1). NCBI lineage: Eukaryota > Metazoa > Chordata > Mammalia > Artiodactyla > Balaenopteridae > Balaenoptera > Balaenoptera acutorostrata. The sequence goes on from NC_080074.1 coordinate 18,193,937, forward strand.
CAAGAATAAAATACTTGAAGAAAAGCCAAAATACCAAAATTTGGACAAACTAAATAAATAAAAGAAGGAAAAGTGATGGGAAAAAAAAAAAACGAAAACTTTTTTTTTGTTCCTCCCATCTCAAAAACATTAACTCCATCCAGGCAAGGGCCTCAACTGCCTTGTTTAGAATTAGTTCTCCACACTGACAGAGTAGGTACTCAATACATATCTGTTAAATAAATGAATGAATTTATCAATTCATTTTATCATCAACACATGTGGAATTGAACTTATCAATTCGTTATCATTAGTGTTCCCTGTGCTTCCCATACACACAAGCTGCTGCTATGTTAAGGCAGTTGTTTCTTTGCTACAGAGACACAGAGGCAACAATTCATTTTTCCTGAGGCCTCATCAAGAAAGACAGGGGAACAGTTTGGACTTTCAAAGGAAGCTGTGTTTGGCCGCGACTTTACTGCCAGGAACTGGCTCTAGGTGAACAGGGGAAGAGCTTGTGCTAACATGCTCTATGGAAGTTTCTGTAATGAGTCTCTAGGGTGGCAGCCACAGCCCCAGGCAGGGTGGTCTGTAGTGGTCAAGATCACAGTCTCCTTTCCAGGTCTGCTACTTGCTGGCTGTGTCAGTGTAGCCTTAGGCAAATTCTCCAAACCCCTTGTGCCTTGGTTTCCTTGTCTATAAATTGACAATTATCATAGCCCCTCCCTCGAGGGTGTTGAGATGATTAAATGAGTTAAAATAATATAAAGCACCTTTTAAGCTGGTGTGGACAAAAAAAATGTTGCCTGCCAAACCAGTAAACAATGAAGGTTGCCTGCCGTCAAGCCATCAACCACTGCAGCTGCCCCGCAACGGTGTGCTCTCAGGGGAACTCAGGGTGGATTAAAACAGGATACTGGTCCTAGATATTTAAGATGCATGCTTAAGGAATAATTTCAATGAGCCTAGATTCTTGCATCTTCCCATACACAGAGAAGCACTAAAATCATTAACTGGAGATGTCTGTTTTGGGGGATTAGCAGTAATCTTTCAATGTTTGACCACATGGTTTTTTCTTTTTTTTTTTTCAGCAAAAACTCCTAAATATCCTGACTTCTCCCTTACCTCTTCAGAACAGTTCCTTAGAGCTCCCTGAGAGGCTGTCTCCCAGGCTATAGTCCTCGGTAAGGTCCCCGAATAAAACGTAACTTGGAACTTTTATGTTGTGCATTTTTCTTCAGGCGACACTGGATATATGTAAAGGCAGCTCTTGTTCTTCCCATTTAACAGATGAGAGACAGAGGCTTGGAGAAGGCAAGTTCTTGACCCAGACCCCCATAATATGTCTGAATCCCTTGCAACCTACCTGGACTAAGTTCTGGTTTCTGAGGGCAGTACTGACGTCCTTGGAGTGCTGATGACTCAACAGATGTGCCCTGAGTGTCCATCACACTGTCTTATTTGGCCACCTGTGCAAGAAAAGTTATATTTAACTTGTACTGAGATTGTACCATAAGCCAAGCCCTGTAACAGGCACCGAGGATACAAAAGTGCAGGGTATCTGGTCCTTGCCCTGGGGAAGCTCATAGGTGATGGGGAGACAATTGTGGGGGCTGAGCTCCCCAGCATTTCAGTAAACAGTGGCCAGTGCTCTGTTGGATGGCTCCTAGGGGAAAGGACATCAGACCTGAGTGTAGAAGCATGAGGAGGCAATAGCTAGGCAAATATGTGGAGGTCAGGGGAGAGGAAGAGGGTAGATTCAGGGGGAGAAAGCTTCTCAGAAAAGGGAACTGAACGGTGTGGGTGAGGGGGAATTGGACGAAGGTGGTCAGAGGTACAAACTCCCAGTTATAAGATAAATAAGTACCAGGGAATATAATATACAACATGATAAATATAATTCACACTGCTGTACGTTATATGTGAAAGTTATTAAGAAAGTAAATCCCTAGAGTTCTCAACACAGGTAAAAATTTGTTTCTTTTTCTTTATTTTTGTATCGATCTGAGGATGGATGTTCACGAAACTTATTGTGGTGATCATGGCAATGATGTATGTAAGTCAAATCATTATGCTGTACACCTTAAGCTTATACAGTGCTGTATGTCAATTATATCTTAGTAAAACTGGAAGAAAAAAGGGGGCGGGACTGAAGAGACAAAGGCACAAAACAACACTGGGATCTTTGTGCTATTGGCTCCTTAATCTCCTAGAACAGTGCCTGGCATGTGGTAGATGCTTGACAAATACATGTTGATTGAATAGGAAACTGAGGTAAGTTAGGCACTATTCCTTCCAGAGGAGAATGAGGCCCAGAGAGGCTGAGTAATTTTCTCAAGGGTCACAGAGCTAGGAAGTACTGTATCCAGGACTTCTGACTGAGAGTTGAGTATGGAATAGTAACATGTGTTTGGGATTTGGTGAATAGAATATGATCCAATAGCTTTTGGCTTGATGTGAGCCAAAGGGTGGGAGTCTTCACTACTCAGCTATCAGTCTTGATGAGCAGATTATTTTAGTTTAGAATATAAACTGTAGGGGAGCAGAATTTACCACCCCAAAGTGTGTCTTTTTGGAATAAGGATTATTTTAAATTGGTTATTTTTAAGAAACGGCAGACGTGGGAGAAGCTCTGAAAATCAAGTAGAAGTTACCCTTCCTAAGAGATGTTTCCGTGTATAAGGAAATCTCCATTTGTAAGGGTGTCTCTCTGCTGCACCAGGAAAAGGAGGATGACTCAGCTTCTAGAAACTCTTATCAGTGGAGAAAGCAAGGACTTAAATCTGCATCACAACCTTACCCTTGTTCACTGTGCTTTTTCCTGGTCACCTCCCATAACTGACTCTCCACCCCTAACATCTTCTCCCGTCTTTAGCTGAAGATGGTATTTAAGGTGAGGACTTCCACCTTTTCAGAGTAGAACCTAGAAGGCAAGAAGCCCCTTCTCCCCTACAAAATAGGGTCTAGAACAGATGACTCAGTGCAGGAGCTAGTGGTCAGATCACCCTTGCCTCCATGACTTCAGGAGCCCTGATGGGCCAAGCTCCCTATGACTCAGCTTGACTCTAGGTAATAACAACGTGAATAATGCCCCCCATGTGCTTAGCACAAAGACAGGCAGAGACTTAGAGTGGGCCAGAGGTCAAATCCTCTACTTGCCAACTGTAGCCTTGAGCAAGCTACTTCTCTTTGACCCTCAGCTTTCTCATCTATAAAATAGGGATAAATAATACCCACTTTCTGGGACTGTTAGGAAGATCAGATGAGATGATGCCTATGGAAGGAGGAGGAGGGCTGAAAGGGAAATGTTGACCACTGACCTCCCAAAAGCCCAGAAAAACCCATAGGTCACGCAAGTTCATTGGACTTACTGCAATAAGGGAGAACATCACCATGACAACATCTGAGTGATGTCTCAGAAGAAGGATGTCTAGGAGGACAGTTACAGGGTTTAGGGCTGGAGATGGTTGGTTTCAAAGTGGGTCTTGCATAGCTGGAGACTGTTGAGATTTGGGACAAATCTATACTTTGTATACTATACTTTGTATAGTATAGTAATCTATACTTTGCTTCAAATATAGTGATACAATAGCTTTTGATCTGGTGTGAATCACGGGGTGAGATTCTTCACGACCAAGCTGTCAGTCTTGATGAGCAAACTATTTGGTTAGTGTACAGTCTTATATTTGTTAAGAAGCGAAATTCGAGCAAGTAAATTTGAAGGTCTAATTGGCTTTATTAGGTAATTCACGAATGGGGCAGCATCCGTGGTGCTCTGAGGGGGTTGAACAAATTGGAAGGTTTATATAGAAGAAGGATGGGGCAAGGGAGCTCTTAGTAAAAGAAACAAAGGGATTATTTTTAGGCCAGGACATCTTTTGTGGGGGAGGGAACTACAAAGGTTTTATCATGCAGATTGCCTCTTCTTGGGGAAAGAGGGGGACAGCAGGAATAGATAGTCCCCTTGAAAATCACTTCATTTGTGCTGACTGGAAAATTTCAGACTGGTTGATTAAGATTACATTTCTGGTGAACGTTGAAACTACAATTAGGTTAGGTATTAAATCTAGGTTTGGTATCATGGGCCTTAGCACAAGTGACACCATTTGGAGTCTGTGGTTTTTCTCTTTAATATAATCCAGGAACAAATACTTCTTTTTTTTCTTTTCCCAGTATTAACACAAGGACAGGGAAATGTGTTGGCGCAGTTCTGAGGATGTCACCAAGCACGTCAGAGGAATGACCTCATTTAAGTCCACAACAGTCCCAGGAGGAATCAAGGAAAGGCCTTATCTTATCCATCCTTCCCTGTAGTCCTAGGAAGTAGATTTTATTCATTCCTACTTGAGAGATGAGGAAACTGAAGTCAGCAGGCATTATTATTTTTTTTTTTTTTAGAAATTCACGTTCTTATATTTATTTATTTATTTATTTATTTATGACTGTGTTGAGTCTTCGTTTCTGTGCGAGGGCTTTCTCTAGTTGCGGCAAGTGGGGACCACTCTTCATCGCGGTGCGCGGGCCTCTCACCATCGCGGCCTCTCTTGTTGCGGAGCACAGGCTCCAGACGTGCAGGCTCAGTAATTGTGGCTCACGGGCCCAGTTGCTCCGCGGCATGTGGGATCTTCCCAGACCAGGGCTCGAACCCGTGTCCCCTGCATTGGCAGGCAGACTCTCAACCACTACGCCACCAGGGAAGCCCAGCAGGCATTATTATTCGTTCCAGAGGGGGAAAAAAAATGAGACTCAGACAGGTTAAGGACTTTTCCCAAAGTTCACAGAACTAGTAAGTAGTGTATCCAGGATGTGAATCTAGCACTTTTGACTGTGAGTTGAATATGGACATATCATAATATTTCCTTAAACCAAACAAGGAAAAGTGGAGCTATCTAAGCATTATTTGTAATAGCCCAAGCCAGAAAAAAAAAAAAAAAATCTGTTAACAACAGAGTGGATAAATAAAACGCAATGTAGTCACACAATGGAATGCTCTACAGCAAAGAAAACGAAGGAGACACTGCCAGATGCCCCTGCATACATGCATCTCACAGACACACATCAAGGGAAAGAAGCTGGACACAAGAAACTACCTGTGTGGTTCAATTCATAGAAAGTTTATGAACCTAGGGGTTAGAGGAAAGGACAGCAATTCCTTTGGGAAGGAAGCAGGGTAAGCGGTTCCTTCCACTTCTGCGGGGGCCGGGGGAGGGGTCTGGGAAGGAGGCAAAGCTCTATTTCTTTACCTGGAGGCTGGTTACACAGCTGTGCTCACCTGTGCTAACTCATTGAGGTGCACGCTGGTGGACTGTGCATCTTCCTATATATTTTTATTTAAAACTTTTAAGCAGAGATAATCTATACTTTGTTTTAAATGTTAATTTCAGGATTGCTATTCCAGAAGACGTCTGTGATCTTCCAGGGTTGAAATTAAATGAGTAAATGCCCCCAAAGCACTCAACGCAGTGTCTGGAAGGGAGAGCTACGCTCTATAAATTCTAGCAAGTGTTATTATTACTTTTATTATGTCTTTCACTTTCCAAACGGCAGTGAAGAATTTTTGAAAAGCACACCACAACTACTAATTCCCAGCTCGACTGCCAGGAGTTCGTTTAAAGGGGGACAGGGGCGGTACCAAACAAGGTGAAATCCCCAGCGTCCAGGCCGTGGACGAGCGTGGCCACGGGCCACAGAGGGCTGGCAGGGAGCCGTGGGCGCCTCGGGAGGGCCCAGCCGCCTGCCAAGCTCCAGCGCAGCCCAGATCCCCTCCCAGGTCCACGTGGTTTTCTTTGCCCTTTTTCCATCACCCGCACAGGACACCTTTTTATAACGTGAGCTTCTGGACTCAGACGGAGCCCAGGAGCATGTGCTTGTAGGAAAAACAGAGCAGCTGCTGGGCGCTGGCGGCCACCAGGACCAGCAGCCACTGCCATCAAGTTAACTGGGTCCCACCCCAAAGGTCTTCTCTTCCTCCCGAGGGCAACTACACCCCTTCCCTGGCTTGCCCCTCGCACCCACGGCAGCCCGACCCTGTGTCCTACCCGGGGTCTAGTACCTTCCGTGCACGCTCACGGTGCTGGGTTGACACACACGTTATCACACGTCCCTGCTCACTCACACATGCTCGCGTGCTGACAGTCACACGCTCACACACACACGCGCACATGCACGTTCACACTGTCACTCATCCAGAACAACTCGTGACAGAGAAATGCCCCTTGTCCACCAGGAGAACCTTGGGAACCCAGGGTGGAGTTTCTCAAAACACGGTTCCCATGACAGCCTATACACAATCACCCGCTATGTAAAAATATGCATCCTGAAGCCAAATCTGCAGCATCGTGGGCCAGGAGTCTGCATTTTAACAAGTCACATAGGTGTGTTTTTTCTTGCAACAAACCTGAGAGCCAGAGATCTTTCTAGAGAAAAGGCAGAGAGAGGGATGTTGGGGCACGAGGGAAAATACTTCCGAAGCAGGAGTGCCTAGGGGAATATGAGTCCACAGCTCTGACCCACAGACCGCCCTGCTCTGGGCACAGTGGTGGTAGGTCTGGCTGAGCTCGGAGGAGGCTGGGGACCAGCTGCAGAGGCAGAGGTTGAGTTTTTGCCCTTCTTCAGTAGTGGAAGCACACTCCCAAAGACTGGAAGAGAGCAGATGTCAAACTCTACAGGAGGGTTATCTTCTCAACCCCAGAAGCTTCACTGGGGACCTTTATACTAGATTGCTTGACTATTTTTGCCAGGTAATATACTATCCCAACATTTAATGGCTAAAACAACAACCATTTTAGTAACTCACAAAATTCTCTGCATTGACCAGATGGTTCATTTTGTAACCACAGAACCAGCCCCAAACGGGCCCTATCCTGTTTTTAACAAGATACTGAGTTGTTTTTCAGAGACAATGGAACAAAACTGCAAGTCATGCAGCCGAAGCATGCTCAGAGGAGAAGATTTTGACCTCAAACCACACCTAGAACCAAAGAACAGGGACATGAACGGAATCTGAAGGCCAGAGCCCTTTCAGAAGCACGGGGTCCATTGTCCAGGAAGATCCGGTGCTGAAGCCCCTCTACCACACCTTATCATAAAAGGCCAAGTTCCAAGGCCCTCCAATCGAAACCTGCCCACCAGCACTTCCACATCCCAACCTTCCTCCCCTAATTCATAAAAGTTTGACCAAACCCCAGATCGGAGAGACAGATTTGAGCCTTGCCTCCTGTCTCCTTGCTGGTCAACCTCGTAACACAGCTCTTTCTTTTCACAAACACCGGTGCCGTGATGTTGGCTTCCATGTATGCTGGGCATTGAGCTCTTTGCTTGGTAACAGTGTCTGCTGGTCTCACTTGAGGTCTCTCTTGTGGCTTCAGTAAGATGGCAGCTGGGGCTGGAACACTCAAAATGGCTTTGCTCAAACACCTGGCACCACAGCAGCAGAAGGCTGGACCTCTCTCTTTCTCTCTCCCATGGTCACGTACCCAGCTTGGGTTTCTTTACATGGCAGCTGGATCACAAGAGTGAGTGTTCCAAGAGAAAATAAGTCCTTCTTCCTCACCCCAGATTTTCACACCATTTTTAAACAATCTTGAATGAATTTGTCTTTCTTTAATAGAGTTAACTATTGTTGTAGCATCAGCTAGAACTTTTTCAGTTAATCACCAAGGGTTTTTCATACCATCAGGTGTCAAGGAAGCAAGCAGTATGTTTTGACAACATCCAGATTTTCTGTTTTATAAGAAAGGCAAAGCCTTTCCTGGAGTCAACCAAGGATGGAGCACCATCCCTACAGACGCCAAATAATTCCTTCAAGACAGACCATTTGTTTTCAAACATGAAAAGACATTAAATATATTAAATTTCTAAACAAAAACATTAGAAAAAAATCTTAGTGACCTTGGGCTTAGCAAAGATTTCTTCAATAGGACACACAAAAAAACATGAACTATGAAAGGAAAAAAAATCAACGAATTGGACTTCATCAAAATTTAAAAATTTGCTCTTTAAAAGACAGGTCTGAAAATTAAAATGCAAGCCCAGCTGGAAAGAAAATATTTGCAAAATATATAGCTGACAAAGGACTTATATCTAGAATATAAAGAGTACTAACAGCTCAATAAGAATAAACAACCTAATAAAAAAAAATGGGCAAGACATCTGAACAACACTTCACCAAAGAAGTGATATAGGTGGCAAGTAGACACGTGAAAGCATGCTCAACATATTGGTAATTAAAGAAATGAAAACTAAAACCACAATGAGATAGTACTACCCACTACTAGAATGGCTAAAATTAAAAAGACTGGCCATATCAAATACTGGTGAAGATGTAGAGCAACTGGAACTCTTACAGTCTTCAGGTAATACATATACTATGGTACAACCACTTTATAAGGTAGTTTGGTAATTTCTTATAAAGTTGAACATATACCTACCATGTGACCCAGCCATTCTGCTTCGAGGTAGGTATTTACTCAAAATAAATGAAAGCATATGTTTACATAAATACTTACATGAATGTTCTTAGCAGCTTTGTCAAAAGAAACAAATCAAATGTCTATCCATACGATGAAATGCAACTCAGCAATAAAAAGGAACAAATTACAGATACACACAACGGGATGATTCTGTGGTGTCTCAAAATAACTGTGCTGAGTGAAAGAAGCCAGACACCAAAGAATACATACCATATGATTGCATTATATTAAATTCTGGACAATGCAAACTATAGTAGCAGTGAGATCAATATTTTCACCTGGGCCCAGGAGTAGAGAGAAATGGATTACACACAGAGGCATGAGGAAGCTTTGGGGTTGATGATTGTGTTCATTATTTTGATTGTGGTGATGGTTTCGCAGGTGTACAAATATGTCAAAACTCATCAAATTAGACAGTTTATCGTATGGCAATTATACCTTAACAATGAACAATCAAATCAAATAATGCAAAAAAAACCTTAATAAAAAAATACATGTTGGGGGACTTCCCTGGTGGCACAGTGGTTAAGAATCCGCCTGCGAAAGCAAGGGACACGGGTTCGAGCCCTGGTCCGGGAAGATCCCACATGCCGCAGAGCAACTAAGCCTGCGTGCCACAACTACTGAAGCCCTCGCGGCTAGAGCCTGTGCTCCGCAACAAGAGAAGCCACCGCAGGGGCTTCCCTGGTGGCGCAGTGGTTGAGAATCTGCCTGCCAATGCAGGGGACACGGGTTCGAGCCCTGGTCTGGGAAGATCCCACATGCCACGGAGCAACTAGACCCGTGAGCCACAACTACTGAGCCTGCGCGTCTGGAGCCTGTGCTCCGCAACAAGAGAGGCCGCGATGGTGAGAGGCCCGCGCACCGCGATGAAGAGTGGTCCCCACTTGCCGCAACTAGAGAAAGCCCTCGCACAGAAACGAAGACTCAACACAGTCATAAATAAATAAATAAATAAACAAAAGAACGTGAATTTCTTAAAAAAAAAAAAAAAGAGAAGCCACCGCAATGAGAAGCCCGTGCATGGCAACGAAGAGTAGCCCCAACTAGAGAAATGTGCAGCAACGAAGACCCAACACAGCCAAAAATAAAAATAAATAAATTAAATGAAAAAAAATACATGTTGGTCTTTATTTATTTGGGGCAACTCCTTCCAGCAGAAAAAGTATTCTGGTTTTTTTAAATAATAATCTTTTATTTATTTATTTATTTTTATATTTATTTTTGGCTGTGTTGGGTCTTCGTTTCTGTGCGAGGGCTTTTTCTAGTTGCCGCAAGCGGGGGCCACTCTTCATCGCGGTGCGCAGGCCTCTTCACTATCCCGGCCTCTCTTGTTGCGGAGCACAGGCTCCAGACACGCAGGCTCAGTAGTTGTGGCTCACGGGCCTAGTTGCTCCACGGAATGTGGGAATCTTCCCAGACCAGGGCCCGAACCCGTGTCCCCTGCATTAGCCGGCAGATTCTCAACCACTGCGCCACCAGGGAAGCCCCAGAAAAAGTATTCTTGAATGTCATCATTTATAAATTTTACAAATGCTACACCATGACATGTATTGGTGAAATCTGTTGACATATCAGCTTGGAGAGAGAAGGTATTGTTTTTCACTTTATTATATAAACCTCTTCAGCATCATGTGACATGTCATCAGTATGTTGATTTATTATACTCTTTGAGAGAAAAACCTTTCCAATTCCTCAGCCTGCATCTTGTCCTGGCACTTTACTCACCACAATTTTACTGGTACTAGTAGGTTTTCAGCAACTGTGTGGCCTTTACTTTTCTGGGCACTAAGTTCTGCTGCTGGATAATTTGCTTCCTGTGCCTGAGTGTGAGTTTTTCTCCAAAGCTTTACACTGTTTGAGAATCCAATTGCTGTTTAAAATGACTAGCTCTTTCCTTATCCAATGGCCATGGCCTGTAGCTCAGCATCTTTTCAGTGGGCCAGGCCATGCTGCACTTTCGAGTTTTTTGTCACACCAACACACGGTGGGACAGGACCTCGTGGGTCACCAGCCTGTGGAAGCACGTTCATGACTTTCATTGTAAAGAACAGCGTCGCTTGTGTCCCTTAATTGAGTAGCACAGCGCAGTGTCTCAGAGGCTGTAATTTCTCATCACTGACTTCTGGTGTTAGATTCCACCTGTTATCCCTCATCGCTAACCATATCAGGACTGTCCGTAGACCTAGCCCTAGAACTCTCCTCTTCCACTTCATTCCTCACCTTCGAAACTCACCACATTACCCTCAGAAGAGTTTGCAAAACACAAAAAAGAAAAGCTACAAAATACAAGGGCACAATAAATAACTAAACAGGAAAATGGAACAAATGCAAGAACTTTACAATACAATTCTCTTCTAACCTACACAATCTATGTTTTGCACTGTTTCCAAGGATAGCAAAGAGGCAGGGTGGGGCAGCTCAGGCACAATGGGCGGACATTCCTCTTTTAGTTTTAATATTTCTCTCTGATTTATATTATACCTATACAGCTTGTTTGCTCCTGTAAGCCAGTCAGCCAGTCAGCAAGTAAGGAAGATTGGGAGAGGTCGTTTGGGAGGAAGAAACTGATGTCATCAACCTACTACTGTCTCCCCTTCATGTAATTCAGAGCTCTCTCGCTTTCTACAGCCTTCCCTGTCTTGAGTCAACAGACTCAAGTGAGAATGAACTCAAGGATGAACATGCTCTATTGTATATTTCCATAGGGGCTGTGATGGTGAATTTCACGTGCCAGCTTGGTTAGGCTGTAGTTCCCAGTTACTCAATCCAACACTCATCTTGGTGTTGCTGGGACAGTATTTTATAAATGTGATTAAAGTCTATAACCTGTTTACTTTAAGGAAGGAAGATTATCCTAGATAATCTGAATGGGCCTGATTCAATCAGTTGAAAGGCTTTCAGAGCAGCACGGAGGCTTTTCTGATGAAGAATAAATTTTGCCTGTGAACAACAGCTTCAGCTCAAGACCAAGAAGTTAGCCTGCCCTTCATCACGGCCGCCCCACTGATTTCAGACTCGCCTAGACTGTCCCCACAGTTGCTTCGGCCAGTTCCTTGCAATCAATCAATCTCTCCATTTATAACCAGTAGGAAATATTATATATATATATATATATATATATGAATTTTACTGGTTCAGCTTCTCTGGTAGAACCCTCACTGATAAAAGGGCTGAAGGACTTTTAACAAAATTTCAAACAGGGCTGCTCCGTCCTAGCAATACGCTAGCATAGCATTATTGCAAATGCTAGCACAATGCAGACATAAAATTTTAAATATGATGTGGACTTTTTTTCAGTCATGGCCTCTCACCAACCTGGGTTCAAAGTCTTAGTTCTGAACTACCACCCTAGACCTCCTCCATTCAGATCCAATACTCTTTCTGACATTGTGCACTTGCTCACTTTTAGTTCTTTATCTGAGCCATGCTCTGCAGGTTGTCTTAGATAAGCAGCCCCCGCCCCCCAGCTCTACTCCATCCAGGGACCCTTCTACCCCACTGCCCTGTCCCCACCAACTCTTGTAAGCCAATTCCCAAGAAGCTACCCATGGACCCAAGTAGAAAATAAAACTCTCCTTTCCTCATGTGGAAAATGAAGATAATGATACTTTTCCTACCCAACTTCATAGGACTAGCATGAGAATCAAATGTGATAAAGGATTACTTTGAAAACTGAAAGTCATAAAGATGGAAAAATCATTATCTTTGTAATTATCTTAATTATTATTATCACTCTACTAAGCCCACCAATTATTCACTTCCTGCCCACACCCCTTTCTAAGAGAATTTGCCTTTATCCACAAACCAAGGCAGGACTAAGCCACTACATTTGTACCAGGTGCCGTGGAGAAGACAGATGACTAAAAAATCTGGATTCCTTCAAGAACTGGCTATATAGTTCCGCACTCAATATCCTTGAAGAAGTTAGTTCATATCAGTTAGGGTTCTTGGATTATAAATTTCAGAAAACCCGAGCATACTGACTTAAGAAGAATAACTTACCAGCCCATAAACTGAAAATTCGCAGTCGACTATCACCACTAATGATTACATAGTACTACAGATCATAGCCAAGGCTATAAAGAAAGAAGGAAATGGTGTAAAAATTGGAAGGTAAGAGATAAAACTGTCATCATTTACCTAGAAACACCAAAAGGATCAACAGACAAAATATTAGAATTTATAAGCAGTGTTGCCAGATACAAGATTAGCCCATAAAAATCAATAGCATTTCTCTACACCAGCAATACATCAATAGAAAAAAGTAACTTTAAGACATATTTTTTCCACATTTTAATGTCTGTGAAATTGGGATGCATCTTACATTGATGGCATCTTAGATTTGAATAAATACAGAACTGAAAATATGACACCATTCATAATAGTCACAGATATTTTAAAGTGTCTCGGGAACAATTTACCAAAGAATACACAAGACCTCTATGGAGAAAACTTTCAAACTCTGGGGGAGGATACAGAAGATGATCCAAATAAGTGAAGTGACTTTCTATGTTCTTGGTGGGATGATTTAATATTTTAAGGTTGTCAGTTCCCCCCCAGATTCAATGCAGTCACAATAAAAATCCCATATGGATTTTTTTTAGAGGAACTCAGTAAGATTTTACATAGATTAAAAACCTCAATATGAAAGATAGAACCATAAAGTTAAGTTTTTGAACTATAGACTATCATTGTGACATGGGTCAATGTTTCTCAACCTTTTTCTATTATCACCTCTCAAGGAGCTTTTTTAGACATTTTCCCCCTAATTGTAACCCCTGACCCTCACCCCAGGGAAATTTTAATACCACAGTTATACTGATTTTCTGTTTACATATTGTATGTATCTCTGTGCTTTACACATAGAAGGAGTTAAGATTCCTTTCACCTCCCCGCAAAAGTAATTTTCACCTTCTGGACGTGATCACCCCACCCACTGGCAATGTTGCACACATATAGGTTAGGAGAGACTTTTTTTTTTTTTTTTAACTCAAAAGCAGGCACACGCAATAGTGAGAGGCCCCGCGCACCACGATGAAGAGTGACCCCCGCTTGCCGCAACTAGAGAAAGCCCTCGCACAGAAACGAAGACCCAACACAGCCAAAAAAAAATTAATTAATTAATTAATTAAAAAAAAAAAAGCAGGCACAGATCATAAAGCAAAAGACTGATAAATTTGATGACTATTCTAATTCCTATTGTTGCCATAACAAATTACCACAATTTTTTTGACTTCAAACAACATTTATTTATTATCTCACAGTTCTGTAGGTCCCAAGTCCAGTGGACTCAGCTGGGAGCTTGGCCTAGATTCCCAGCAGGCTGGCCTGGATTCTTGTCTGGAGGCTGTGGAGGAGAATCCATGTCCAGGCTCATTCGGGACGTCAGCAGAGTTGAGTTCCGTGCAGTTGTGGGTCTGAGCTCCCCGTTTGCCTGCTGGCTGTCAGCCCAGGGATCCTTCTCAGCTTCTAGAGGCCGCACCCATTCCTTGGTTCGTGGCTTCCTTCCTCTCTCTCTCAAGCCAGCAGGATACAGTCAAGTTCTCCTCCGATTCCAGTCTTTCTGACCTCCTTTCTCCTGGATTTCTCCTCTTGCATCTCACTGATGTCAGCCAGACAAATGTCTGCTTTCAAGGACCCAAGTGCTTGGCATGGGCACACCCAGATAATCCAGGATAATCTCCCTATTTTGAGGTGTGAACGTTTGTGTCCTTTAAAATTCGTAAGTTGAAACCTAAGCCCCAAGGTGATGGCATTGGGAGGTAGGGCCACTGCAAGGTGATTAGGTCATGAGGGCAGTCTCATGAATGGGATTAGTGCCCTTATGAAAGAGGCCCTACAGAGCTCCCTTGCCTCTTCCTCCATGTGAGGTTACAGCTAGAAGGTACCATCTATGAATCAGACACCGAATCTGCCAACACCTTGATCTTCAGAACTATGAGAAATAAATTTTTGTTTAAAACAAAACAAATTTATAAGCCACCCGGTCTCTGGTGTTTTGCTATAGCAGCCAGAACGGACTATCACAGCCCATAACTTTAATTACATCTGCAATGTCCCTTCACGGCAGTACCTTGATTAGTGTTTGATTGGATGATCGGGGATCGGGAATCTTGGGGGGACATCTTTAGATTTCTATCTACCACGATGACATTAAAATTAAAGATCTCTGGTCCACAAAGGACACTATGGGCAAAGTTCATGGACAGATGAAAGACAGAGGGAAATATTTCCATTTCTAAAACCGACAAGGGTTAATCATTATAATATATAAGGAATCCTTGCAAATCAACAAGAGGAACTGGACAAGGGGTATGAACAGGCAGTTGAAAGAAGTTTACAGAAGGCGGTTTGTAGAAGTGGTGACTCAAAATACTTATAGCTATACGAAGAGATGCTCAAAACCATTAGTAATCAGAGAAATGCCGATTTTAAAAACATGAGCTATTACCTTATTTTTACTTGGCTGGCGGAAACAAGAAAGCTGGAAAATGCCAAGTGCTGGGGGAACCCTCAGACGTTGTTGTTGGGAGTGTAGACTGGGATACTACCCAGAGAAATCAGGCAACTTAGTCAAATGAAGTGCTCCCAGGACCCAGCAATCCTAATGCGAGTGTTATGAACCTTGGAAATTCTTACACAGCTCTATCAGGGGACACTTACGGCATGTTCATGCAGTGTATTTTGTGGCAGGGGAATGGATATATAAAATATAGTAAATATACACCGGGGAGAAGTATGAACTAATAAGAAGCATGGATAGCATGGTAGCCGTAGTCTCATGTATGGACCTTAAAAACATGGTACTCGGGAATTCCCTGGCGGTCCAGTGGTTAAGACTCCTTGTTCTCACTGCTGAGGGCCTGGGTTCAATCCGTGGACAGGGAACTAAGATCTCACAAACCGTGCGGTGCGGCCAAAAGACAAACAAACAAACAAAACCAAAAAAAACCATGTTACTCAGTGAAAAAAATAAAAGGAAGAATGAGACACGACAAAATAATTTGTGTAAATTAAAAATACATACAACAAAGCATACAAACACAAAGTTGCATGTTAGACACATCAGAAAGATTGCCCATAGGAAGGGAGGGGAAAAAGGAGTAAGCACTAAGAGTTATTGGAAATAAAGAAGTAAATAGGAGATTTTGCATAAAGTGCCACGATATGAGGATTATGATTAACTCGGCCTTCTCCACTGCTGTTCAATTTTTTTTTAAAAAAGGCAGTAGGCAGAGATGGCTTCAGGCACAGCTTCATCTAGGCCTCAGGCAACGTCACCAGGATCCACCTCTCTGCTCTGTATCATCTGGGCTTGGCTCTATCCCTAGGCTGGCTTGGACAGAAGTGAAACTTGATTAACTACAATTTTCAAGGCAAATACATATATGTTCTGCTTGATTGCATATTCTTATTTACTAAGCCATACCCAGACCTGCGGTTGAAAATACAGCATTTATTAGTGGCCTTTCCTGCCTGAGTAATCTGAGCCCCGTGGACCCATGCCATTTTGAACAGCTGTGGTCACTGTTCTTGAGACCAAGAGTGTACATGTGAATCTGCGGATAAAAACATCTGTGTGTGGTTATGATTACCCTTGGACATGGTTATGGGTTTTTTTTAAGTTTTTTTTTTTTTTTTTTTTTCCAGCTGCGTTGGGTCTTTGTTGCTGCACGCGGGCTTTCTCTAGTTGCGGCGAGCGGGGGCTACTCTTTGTTGCGGTGCGCGGGCTTCTCATTGCGGTGGCTTCTCGTTGCAGAGCACGGGCTCTAGGCGCACGGGCTTCAGTAGTTGCAGCACACGGGCTCAGTAGTTGTGGCTTGCGGGCTCTAGAGTGCAGGCTTAGTAGTTTTGGAGCCCAGGCTTAGTTGTTCCGCAGCATGTGGGATCTTCCCCGACCAGGGATCAAACCTGTGTCCCCTGCATTGGCAGGCGGATTCTTAACCACTGCGCCACCAGAGAAGTCCCTGGTTGTGTTTTGATTTAGTACTTGAGATAAGCTTGTTTATTTTTCTGACAAGTAAAGAGAGAGGAAAAAATGAAAGTTCACCAGGTCAGGGCTCTAGCTGAACGCAAGGCTCAGTTAAGGCTCTGCTCCACTGGGGTGAAGTCTGTTGGTGGTGCTGGGAGAGACACTTCTCATCTTGCTTCCAGTCTCCGCGTGAATGAGCACCACTAGGGTCTCACTCCTGGCTCTCCCTCCAACCCCAAATGTGACTTCTTTTCCTGGTGAGTTGGGAGAGAACCAGGGCATTCTCGGCTCTGTCCCTCCTGCATCTTTCACTCTGTACCGTGCCTCGAACATCACTGTGCTGGACTGTTGTGTTAATTTGCTAGGGCTGCCATAGCAAAGTACCACAAACCGGGTGGCTTAAAACAACAGAAATTCATTCTCTCACAGTTCACGAGGCTAAAAGTCTGAAATCAAGGTGTTGTCAGGATTGGTTCCTTCTGGAGGCTCTGAGGGAGAATCTTTTCCCTGCCTCTCTCTTAGCTTCTGGTGGTTGCCGGCAATCCTTGGTGTCCTTGACTTGTAGCTGCATCCCTCTAATCTCTGACTCTGTCTTCAGAAGGTCTTCTCTCTGTGTGTCTCTCTGTGTCCTCTCCTCTTCTTATAAGGACACCAGTCATTGGATTTGGGGCCCCCTCTAATCCAGTAAGACCTCATCTTAACCAGTTACATCCGCAAAGATCCTATGTCTAATAAGGACACAATTTGAGGTCCTGGGTGGATGTGAATTTTGGGGGGACACTATTCAACCCACTATAGTGGTCTAGCCCTGCACTTGCCACGCCTGGGTAGGTGAATTGGCCTAATGCAGAGTGAGGGAGGGCACGTATGGATCCGTAAGCCATTGCGTCTGACCTAGACCATGCAATCAATCATAAAGGTCAGAGGGAGTTCTGATAACACCCCACCTTCTGTAGGCAGCAAAACACCTTCCGCTCTGGTGGGAAGAAGTGGCAAAGAGCAGCAGTGTGCTCTGAGGTCCTAGGATTCCTCCCTAGCCATCCATCCGAAGGCAGTCATCTTTCTCCAGCTTCCTTGGGTGGCTCTTTTTCGTTTAATTATGCAGCTACCAACCCCGGCATGTGAGCAGAATTCCTAACCGAAACCATACCCTGCAACTGAGAGGCGTATCCAAGGAGACTGACAGGTAGATGTGAACGTTATAAATCAAGATCTTGGTGTTGCATTCTTAATGCCTTTTTCCTCTGAAAGGGCTTCTGTGCTCTCCCCTCAGCCTTCTTGTTAGGGATGTAATCAAACCTTGGGTTGCACCTGAATGAGAATGTCACCCTGTGTGATGCCAGAACTGGGTGGGAAATGATCCTCCCACCCTGGAAACCCAATTCCAGCTCCCTGCTCAGGATTTAGCCTGGGGGTAGGGGCGGGGGTGGGAATAGATACTGCAGCAGAGTGAACTCTGAGATCTTCCTTTCCAAGTAGCTTCAACTCACAAAGCCTGTGTCAATACCTCCATCCAGTCCAGCCATTCAGAGTGAAGTGGCCATTCCTGAAGGTTTTTACTTTTCAGTTGGTTGTTACAAGGTGCAAATGCAGCTGGGGCATTAGTCATTTGTAAAGACGTCATCCTTCACGGCCCTTGTGAAGATGCTTCATAAGCTTTAAAATGATCTGTGGGTGAAACGTGCACGAATCTTTTAAAGAGCAGATTGTTTCCTCTCTTTAAATCCTGATGGTTTATTTACTTAGTCATTCCCTGAATAATTTTTTGAGCCTTTTTTTTTTTACCTGTTGCTGCATAACTAATCACCCCCAACTTAGTGGCTTAAACAACAATAACCATTTCATTTGTTCACACATCTGCAATTTGAGCAGGACTCTGCTGGACAGCGTGTCACATGTCCACTCAGTGTCAGCTGGGGCAGCTCGACTAGGGCTGGACGACCCACTGCTAAGCCAGCTCTCTCCCATGGCTGTCTGCTTGGCATTGGCTGTCAGGTCCTCTCCATGGGGGCCTCTCCATGGGGCCACTTGGGCTTCCTCCCAGCATGGTGGCTCGGCTTTGAGAACCAGTGTCCCAAGAGACAGGAAGTAGAAGCTGTCAGTTTCTTAAGACCTGGGCCTCAAAACTGGCACAGTGTTACTTCCACCGTATTCTATTGGTTGAGCAATTTCATAGCCCAGATTCAAGAGAAGGGACATAGATTCCACATCTCAATGGCAGGAGTAGCTATGACAAGAACCTGCTATGTGCCAGGCACTGAGGAAACAGAGATGATAACCAACATTTATTGAGCACTTGCTATGTACCAGTATACATGTACTATCTCATTTAAACATTAAAACAAATAAACAAACAAAAACCCTTATGATATGGTGTGGAATAATAGATTCCCAAAGATGCCTAGAACCTGTGCGTATGTTACATCACTTGTGACTATATTATGTTACATGACAAGGGGCATTCAAGTTGCAGATGGAATGAAGGTTGTTAATTGGCTGAGCTTGGAATAAGGGCAATATTCAGGGAAGCCCAATGGAATACTTTAAATGGGGAAGAGGGAGGCTGAAGAGTCGGTGTCAGAGAAGGAGAACTGACGACGGAAGCAAAGTCAGAGTGATGAGACTGTGAGAAAGACTTGACCCGCCAGTGCTGGCTTTGAAGATGCAAAAAGGGAGTCACAAAGCAAGGAAAGCAAGCTGCCTCTAGAAGCTAGAAAAGGCAAGGTAACAATTTCTCCCCTAGAGGCTCCAGGAAGAATGCAGCCCTGCCCACATCTTGATTCTGTCCAGTGAGACCTGTCTCATTTCTGACTTCCAACCTACAGAACTGTAAGGTTAAAATAAAACTGTGGGTTTTTTCTATTTTTTTGGTCGTGCCCCGAAACTTGCGGCACCTTAGTTCCATGACCGGGACTGAACCTGGGCCTTGGCAGTGAAAGTGCCAAGTCCTAACCGCTGGACCGCCAGGGAACTCCCATGTTGTTTTGTGAATGAAATAATGCCATTTGCAGCAACATGGATGGACCTAGAGATTATCATACTAAGTGAAGTAAGTCAGAAAAAAAAAAACAAATACCATGTGATATCACTTACATGTGGAATCTAAAATATGACACAAATGAATCTATATACGAAACAGAAACAGAATCAGGGACATAGAGAACAGACTGGTGGTTGCCAAGGGGGAGGGGGTTGGGGGAGGGATGGAGTGGGAGGCTGGGGTGAGCAGATGTAAGCTATTATACATGGAATGGATAAACAACAAGGTCCTACTGTATAGCACAGAGAACTATATTCAGTATTCTATGATAAACCATATGGAAAAGAATATCAAAAAAAAAGAATGTGCATATATGTATAACTGAATCACTTTGCTGCACAGCAGAAATTAACACAACATTGTAAATCAACTATACTTCAATTTAAAAAAATATTGATTAAAAAATCTGTGTTGTCAGGACTTCCCTGGTGGTCCAGTGGTTAAGACTCCATGCTTCCACTGCAGGGGCCATGGGTTCAATCCCTGGTCAGGGAACTAAGATCCCACATGCTGTGCGGCATGGCCAAAAAAAATTGTGTTGTTTTAAGCCACTAAATTTGTGGTAACTTGTTACAGCAGCTAAAGGAAATTAATACATGCAGTGCCAATATCGTCCCCATTTTACAGATGAGAAAGCCGAGGCTTGGAGAAGTTAAACAACTTGACTGGAGCAGTCACACCAGGAAGAGGCAGAGCCAGGATTCAGCCCCCGTGCTCTTAGCTACTATGGTCCATGCCACAAGAAGCTTCACAACCTAGTGGGAGAGACAGGTGCATACATAAAGGAAAAAACAATGCTGGGCACTGAGAGGGTGACCACGGAGCTTAGCTCAGGTCAGTGGGGGCAAAAATGAAAGAGTGAGTCACGCTCCCTCAGGAGGTCAGGTAAGTTTCAATTAGAAGGTAACTGAGGGCTCTTTCTGTGACAATAGACAAACCTCCCACAGACTCGTATAAGCAAAAGGACAATGATGGCTTGTGTGTGCCAAAATCAAGGAGACGAGGCACAGCTGGAATCAGGCGTTCACACAATGTTGGCAGCAACCTCTTTTTCTAATTCCTGTCTTGCTTTCCTCTTGAGATGGCCAAGGCTCACATCCTACCAGCAGCCCCCAAAGAAACCTAATTGTTTCAAACAGCTACCCAAAATCCCCTAGGACTGAGGCTCATGAACTAGACTGGGCCAGGTGTCCAACCCCTAAACAATCACTGTGGACTGAAGGTGGATGGAGCGGATCAGCCAGGGTCACCGGACCCCTAGGAGTCTCGATCCACTGCACATGTTCCAGGAGCCCGCAAGAGACGACTCACCAAAGGCAAATCAAGGTTTGGTCATTAGAAGAAAGAGGAACTAATGTCGGGCAGACAGAATCAGGTGCCCACTACTCAACCTCAACTTCCTCACAGTCAAATTTAACATATGAAGGTCATACATGTGACATTTATTTATTATAGGTGGCATATACTGCTCTACCACCTTCACACCCCCATCTCTTGCTAACAGAACCTAGAACTTGAATTTTGCTCTGGTAGATGATAAAGAGCCCTTGAGTTCAGGGACTGAGGACTCCTCCCAAAGCTCCAGGCAATAAATCATGATTGGGCTAAACCAACATGATGATACTACTGCTCTTTGCCAGATGCTGTCTCTCCTATCCTCCCTTACTGCTAGGCATGGCCATGTGCCTGAGTTCTGGCCAATGAGCTTCAAGGAGAAGTCAACTTGGGGGCTTCTAAGAAAAGTCATGAGAGGAGAGTTCCCTAAAGCCATCCCCTCCCCTCTTCTTGCTTTCAACATGGTGGTGTAAGGACAAGATGCTTGGAGCTGCAGCAGCCATCTTGCAGCCATGAGGCAACAAGCCTAAGAACAAAGGCAGCGCATGGAGGATGAGGAGAGAAAGTCATCACGGAGCCACTGCACCAACCTGGAACCGCCTATCACTAGACATCTTGTTATGAGAGATAATTAAATGTCTTTATTGCTCCAGCCATCGTTAGGTATTCTGTAATGTGTAGCCAGACACATCCTGACACTTTATTATAAAAATGAAAGATTATTACACCCCTAGTCTGTTTTTCTTTAAGGATCAAAAGAGACATTCCAGAAGCTCTCACCAAAACCATTATCTCAGATGCTCCCTCTGCCAGATTTTCAGCAGCTGCCCATTAATACAACTTCTGGAGGCTGGCAGGGCATCTGCGGGTAGTGTTGCTAATCTATAAAGCTGTTTTGACAGCGTCATGTACTATATTATTAGCGGCATAGAGCAGGCAAGTTAATTTCCATTCCCTCTGAAATACACGAAGGAATAAGTTATAATTCAGTCCTTTCTAGGTATTAAAGAGAAAATCATAAGGGACACTTTTCATGCTTTCAGCAGTGTTTTTTTGAATCATGAAAAGCCAAAAGATTTGATTTTTAAGATGACAAAGTCATGAAAGTCCAACAGTACACTAGCAGGATGCTGTTGAAGCAATCGTAGAACTATCTTTTGCTAAATGGAAGTGAATAAAATCCTACCTATTAGTAAAAGACTCATATGCAGCAAAATAACTATACATGACCCACCTCTCTGGCAATCTGTAGAAATCCACAACTTAATAGGAGCTCTAGAGGAAGTATTTTGTTTGTTTGTTTTGGCTTAATTCATTAAATACTAATCAGGTACTTGTAAACTATAACAACAATCACAACAATTATTTGTTGAATGCACATTCTATTATACATACGGGTACCCTCGCCAATGCTTTCAATGTATCAACTTATTTAATATTCATACCCACCCCAGGCAGTAGTTACTATTATTATTCCATTTTGCAGATGAGAAAACAGTCTGAAGACGTTAAGTAAACTGACAAAGGTCACACAGCTCCAGTGGGGTGCCAATCGCTAAATTTTCAGGAATTTTGTGAGCCAGTTGTCAAAAATAGGTAGCTTGAAATTAGTATGATGGGAATATTAACACCATAGAAATTGGCAAACTACAAATTCTCCTCCCCATTAACTAGTACACTACTGCATAGCTAATTACTGGTATAGTTTAAATATTAACATTTAACCAAAACAAATACATGAGTCTATTGATGGGAAATCGTAGACCAGGTATGTTGTTGACGGACTGGAAAATGGATGGGATTAGTGAATATTCCAGAAATAAGAAGCCCCCAGATAGATCTAGGCAGTGAAGTGTATATGTGTAATGAGAGGATTTTAAGGATACAGCAAGAATCATCTCTGTGCTTCAGTAAGTCTCCAAATAGAAAAATGTAAATTCCTCAAAGCCTAATCAGTGTCATGGCCCCCAGCTCAGACATCTGAGTTATGTAAATATCACAGACTCCAGGGCTGGGTAGTGTAGAATAAATCTGCAAAAATATAACTATTTTAAACATATTTGCAGAGGCCTTAGCTTTTGGGTAGTTGAAAAGATTCCACCCAGCCAAGAACTAGAATTGAATCCACTTACGAACCCAGAAAACAAAAATGATGGCAATATTTTTAGTGTTTAAAATTAGAAAAATGTAGCTGACTGTGTCTATCAGGCAGAGTAAAGTTCACATTTGAACTAATATTAAAAGAAAAAAATATTCCTTGGCCCTCAGCTCTTATGGTAGGTCTTGGATCATTTCCTGATATTTCCTGTACCACACTCTATGGTCTGGTCATTCTGACTGCTTACCTGGCCTTTGCATATGCTTTCCTCTGCCCTTCTCTTGGCTTAACAAACTCTTATGCAACCATTGAGACCCAGATCAAATACCATCTCCTCTGGGCAGCCTTCTCTGACTCCTCTAGGCAGTATCAGCCACTGTTCTCTGAAGTCTTTCAGCCCCATGGTAGATACCTCTATTTTGCCATGACTCACCCGGTCACACAGTGATCTTTCCCACTTGATGGCGAGCCCCAAGGACAGCTGTATCTAATTCTTATCCGTATCCCCAGCACAGTCCCTGCCTCTTCCCCTACCATTCTGCCTTTATGCCCCACCTAAGTCACTCTGCCTTCTTTCTACTTCTTGAACTTGGCCGGGCTACTACCCACCTTAAGGCTTTTGCATGAGTTCTACAAGGAATGCTCTATACATGCACACACAGACACACACAGACACACCCTTCACCTGCTAGGAGCCATTCCTGATGTTTGATTCAATCTTCAGGCCTCAACTTAAAAGTCACCTCCTCAGGGAAGTTTTCCCTGATC
This sequence comes from Balaenoptera acutorostrata, assembly GCF_949987535.1. Classification (NCBI taxonomy): domain Eukaryota; kingdom Metazoa; phylum Chordata; class Mammalia; order Artiodactyla; family Balaenopteridae; genus Balaenoptera; species Balaenoptera acutorostrata. The sequence goes on from NC_080074.1 coordinate 18,217,603, forward strand.
TCCCAGGCTAGGTAAGACGCCACCCCTCCTCCTGTTTTATGTTTTCATGTTATCCTCCTTAACATTTATTATGATTAGAATTACATGCTAATTTGTGTAATTACATCTAGTATGTGTCTGTTGTCTGTCTCTCCCACCAGTCTAAGATCCATGAGACCTTAATTCTCCTGTTCTTTACATACCCCAACACCTAGCACAGGAACTGGGGCACTGTAGGAAGTAAAAATCATGTGTCAAATGAATGAGTGGAGGGTTGGATGGATGAGCTTGCTGGTCTACAATTTCTGTTTCGGGATGAGCAAAGTGTTTATTGAGGTGATGTGGACTGGATTCCTACTCATCTCCCTCCTCTTCCCCTTCCCTTATAACTTACAGATGCATCAGTGTATTATTTTCTTTCACCCCAGTCTTGTGACTGCTACTTGGTTTTATACAACAGGATTACTGGTAAAAGGAAAGAATTAGTTTGGACTATGATCCATTCCTGATAAAATCTTGTGTTTTTTCCAAGTAAGACTCAAAGAGATTTTTCTTCATCCCCAATGAAGCCCAATACAGCAAGGAGGGCAGACACAGCACTCACATTCGGCTCTCCCTGACCACCACCACCCCCTTCTCAGGATTCATTTCCCTCTGGAGGAGCATTTAGGGGAGCCCTGCTGGCTGTTTGCTAAGACTGGAATCATCCCAACAAAGCAAGAATTGTTCACATTAGCTGCGTAGGGAAGCAGCCAAGTCAAATAGACCCTCTCTCTGGGGCCATTAGACCCTGACCTCCTCTCATCCCCTCCAGGCTAATTATCTAAACATCCATCGGGTAATTAACTCAAAGCTCCACCCACTTTGCTCTGACTGGTCTTGCATCTGTATCCTAAATCCGTCTCTTGTAAAGTACTGGTGGTGGTGTAGATGATGTTAGATTGACAGAACTCTTGAAAATTTGTGTCATTGTTGCAAAATGACCTAAGCCAATACAGTCATGCACAATCTCTTGGGTTCTTTTTGGTAGCTGTAAGAATTTTCCAGAATGTTGGAAGTGGGCAAGGGCTAACTTCTCTTGCAACCTCTTGCTACCAGTTAGATTGAAAGTGAGCCTCAGATTAAATTCCACCACACTTCACAGACTTTACCTTGGACAAGCATACAGTTAACAAATGGTTTATACCACACAACTATAAACTTGGTAAAGTTCCAGCTCTCCAACTTTTTAACTGATCTGTTCACACGTTACAGGGAAAGTTTTCTTGAGGATTAGACAGCAAGGTTTCAGAGGCAGGATCCTATTATCCCTATGGTTGACCTTAGGCAACCAGCTAACCTCCAACCAGGTGGCCAGACACAGGCACCATCCCTGAGGGTGTAGGACCAGCCTTGTTTGATTCTTCCGCCCCATTCAACCAAGCACGGAGAGTGTCTCAGAAACATTTCAGCCAATCGCCTAATCTTGAATACCACTGATTTTACTAACGAGAGTCCATTTCTAACATTTGTTAGCCGCAAATTCCACCAGTAAACCTCCCCCCTTTTTGCTATTCTCTGTACTAATTAGTAAGATACCAGGCATTGATCAGAGATATGGAACACAAAGGAGCTGGCTGCAGATGCCTTGAGGTGGGAGCCTTCTGATCTAATGTTATCTGTCACCCCAGGAGTGTGGATTCCTGCCTGGCTTAACCATCTAGAACTAAACATCTTAAAGTAGATGACAGACATTATAATACCGAGGCTTTTTTTTTTTTTTTAAACCTGAGGTCCACAGACCCCCTGGGCTTCCATGCAGAGAATTCAGGGGGTCCATGGTTGTGGGTAGGGGAAAATGACATCTTGACTTGTGTTGACCTCGGTATTTGCAAACCCTGTAATTTCTCATCAACAGAAGTCAGATCTTTTCATATCACACTACAGCTGCTATATACATCTTGAGATATCAACACTCACTGTTTTTCTAGACTATTAGACCCACTGATACATCTTTCGTTAACTATATTACGGTATTGTGATACCTTCTATATGGCTGTATCATATATTAATAGTCATAGTCTTATTTTTGTAACAGTTTGATAACTATGTTTCGATAAAATTCGTTTAGTTTGCAATCCTATGTATTTGTTTTACGTGTTTATAAACATTAATCTAAGAAGGGTTCAATAGCACAAAAAAGAATTTCTGACATGCGTGAGAAGCCTCCTGACCCACAGGCCAGGCCTCTTTCTCAGCTTCTGAAGGTTTACAGACTAGTGTCTAAGATTCTGCCCAGCTAGTAACACCCGATATTCTAGTGGTTTAAAATCATTGTGCCAAGATAATACCATCTGTGGAAAGTTGGGTTCCCCAGGAAGCAGACTCAGAGATGGGGATTTACATACAGGAAGTTTACTGGGGAGTGTACTTGGGAATAAACCCTGTCCTGTGGGGTAAGAAAGGAAGCAGGATTAGACAGAGGGAGAGGCTGGGCTGTGGTGCCGTCACAACAAAGCTTAGCTCATCCCACTGGGAGCTCTGGCGCTAGGCTGATGCTTCAGACTTGTCCCAGCTTGGCGGGGAGCTGAGCCTTTGGACCCGACATCCACCTGTCCCTGGATGTGGCTGACCTGGGGCGAGTCAGGGCTCTCTGTCACCCATCAGCCACCAACATGCCCAGCAACTGGGGAAATGAATGCTTCTGTCCTGGAGGAGTTCCGGCCAGCACAGCATGACACGCAGTCCCCTGCACCCTCCCATGAACACTCACCTACGTGTGCTGTCTCAAAACCTCCCAACGGTTCTACAAGGCATGCTTATCACCCCCATTCTAGATCGTAGACACTGACGTTCAGAACAAGAAGGTGATGCACCCCCCGCTTTTGCTGTCAGTAGCGCAGGTATACACTTTCATTAAGTTTGGAAGTTCATGTTATATAACTCTAACCATCCTCCAAACTAGAATCAGCGAACCAAGGAATGACTCTAATTTCACTCAGAATCTGCCCCTCCCTTTAACCTCTCCATTTCTAATCGGAGCATCACCCTTGTTGGGTGCACGGTCCTGGTCCCTTACCCTGACTCAATCACTAAGTCTTGTGTTTCCCGTCACCCTCCTCACCTGCCTTCTCATCTATTCCATTCCTCCCTTCCAGCGCCACCTCCACTTTCACCTGAACTGCCTTAAGAGCTTTCTGGCAATGACTGGAGCCCCATTCCCAGCCCCCGTTCTCCCTCTCCCCCTTCCCACCGGCAAGAGGGATTGCTGCTCGAGCTGGTCTGTGACCAGATCTGCTCACGGTGCCCATCACCTACCGGCTCTGCCTCTGGAGCACTCTCTGCGGAAGGGTCCCAGCCCTCCTTCCCATCTCTCGCCTCCTCTACGTGCTCTACCCAGGCTCCAGTTCAACCGGGGGACTCATTTCATTCCCCACTTTTGCCCACGATCCTCCCTTTGCCGCAAGTGTCCTTCCTGCTTCCTGTCTCACTCCACACACACGTGCAATTCACTCGGGGAATATTTGCTGAGCACCTGCCACGTGTCTGAGAGAGCCGTGAGTGAGATGAACAGGTTCTGCCTTTCAGGCAGATGGTGAACTACTCAACTTGATCACTGCAGATTCTAGTAACTGCTAAGAAAGCTTCCAGGCCACGTGCAAAGAACGGACTACAGAGGTGGGAGATACGGAGCCCCTCCGCATTTCCCTCATCCATTTAGGCCGGTGAGCCCTGCAAGTGTCATTTTCTGCTTTAGCGGCGGGCGATGTGAAACAAGCTTGAAAATAGCGAGTGCTGGGGAAGCACCATGTGAAACAGGCAAGGATGCTGATGGCCTGCTGAGATGTGGACCTGTGAGGGGAGATTGGAGAGAAGCACGTCCGCCACTGCAGGAAAGAGCAATCCAGGCAAAGGTCCAGTGGGTTGCAGGCCTTGAGGCAGGTCAGAGCTGGGTGAGCTCCCAGGACACAAAGGAGCCTTGAAGGCTGAGCAGAGGGGCCACGTAGAGGCTACTGTGAGGTGAGGCTGGAGGAATGGGCAAGAGCTTTCCCTTCCCTCCTCAAAGAGCAGCCCACCTCACCTGGGAACTCATTATAAACGCAGGAACTTGTCCCCACCCCAGACCTCCTGAATTATAATTTGCATTTTAGTAAGATCTCCAGGCCATTCATATGCACATGAATATGTGGTTCAAAACTAGGCCATGGAGGACCTTTTAGATCCTGAAAAGGAATTTTAAACCCTTTCTCCCTCTCCTTCAAGGTCAATGTCAAATGCTTATCCCTCTGGGAAGCTGTCCTGATACCCATAAACTGTTGGAATTACATCCCTGTAGATGACAAAAACGTACTTGTCCGCAATTACTGGATCACAGGCTCCCTGAGATCAGGGAATATGTCTAAGTCATCTTGCAATCTCCAAATCCCTTTGCAACATCTTTCCCATCATAGATAAATTATCAGAAAAACCAAAACCAAAAAACATCAGACAGTCATGTACTGTTGCATGTCAGGTGGAGTGATACCATATCAGACAGGACTCTGAACTCTTTCAGGGGAAAGTGATAGAATCTAATTCTACTGGCTTAAGCCAAAAAGGAGGAATTTATGATCTCCTATAGCTGAAAAGTACAGGAGAGTAGCTTTAGGCATGGCTGGATCCAGGTGTTCAAACAATGTACTCAGGAGTCTGTTTTTCTTCATTTCTCTATTTTGCTTTCCTCTAGACCAGCTTTGTTCTTAGGATCAAGTCCAAGTACTGACAAAAATGGCCTCCAGCAGTCCTGGACCTAGACCTATCTTGTGCCAGCCTATAAACCTAAAGAAAAGAAAACCCTCTTTCTTGATATTTACAACTTTTGTCTATCCTTTGGCTCAAGAGGTAGGACTTAGCACCACCTGAGCCAAATGCTGTTATCAGACAAAAAAAGAGAAAGGATGTTGAGCAGGAGGGGAAGCCATTCATTACAGCCATCGTGAGACAGACCTCAGAATGGAGAAGAATATTTATTAACCTGGGGAAAAATTCATAGGGTCTTGCTAAAAAAAAAAAAAAAAAAAAAGGGTGTTGCCAGACATTACTGTGAAAGGACACCATGCGGGGGTATGAAAACACACTGTTATACTGTTTGCATGTCCAGAATGAAGATAGTAAGGAATATCCATCCTAATAGACCCTGGCAGGACTCAAGAGTTTTTTCTTTTTTATATTTTTCGCAATTTTCATATTTCTATGTTGAATATGGCCTACCCTTGCTATCATTAAGAAATGTACTTTAAAATGAACGTGTGATGGTTATTTTAGTGTGTCAACTTGGCTGGGCCACGGTGCCCAGATATTTGGTCAAACATTCTTCTGGATGTTTCTGTGAAGGTGTTTTTGAATGAGGTTAACATTGAAATCAGTGGACTTTGAGGAAAGCACATTACTCTCCATAAAGTGGGTGGGCCTCATCCAATCAGTTGAAGGTCTGAATAGAACAAAGACTGACCTCCCCTCAGTAAGAAGGAATTCTGCCAGCACATGACCTTTGGACTTAAACTGCAACTCTTCCCTGAGTCTCCAGCCTGCTGGCCTAACCTGCAGGTTTTGGATTTGCCAAGCCTCCATAATTCTGTGAGCCAATTCCTTAGAATAAATTCTCTCTAAATATATATGTATACACATCCTGTTGGTTCTGTTTCTCTGGAGACCCCTGACTGTACAGCATGGTTCCTGCCTTCTATTATGAACTCTCCTGTCAAAAGTCTTACAGCCAGCTGCCCCTTACCAGAAGGCTGGTCCCAGGTAAATCCATTCACCTTCTTGAGCCTGGTTTCCCGGTTTCTCACACAGAGATGACCATTCCAGCCTTGATCACAGGGTGCGAGGGACAGAGTCAATGATTACTGCTGTGACAGTCCAACCTGAGCTGCCAGTTACCTATTTCTGAAGATTAGGTCCTGCTGTGAATTTCTTTACTTTAGAAGTCAGTGTGAAAAAAATAAAATAAAATAGTACAACAAAATCTCTTGAGCTGGGAGACTTGTCACCGATAAATAGATAAAAAGAGCCGTCTGTTTTATCTTCACACTTAAAACACCTGCACTGTCAATATATTTCCCAATCTCATTATCAGCATAGAGCACACTGATTTGTGTTTAAACCTGGCAAGACTTTGCTCCCTCAAGAAAGGGACCCTCACTTCTCGGGTCACCTCTCTGACTTTGTACTTTCTTTGTGTGCTGAACATCAAATACGGCTTGAAGTGAGAAACTCACTTCAAGCCCCCACTGTCTGAATCATTGCACAGGTTCTAAAAGCACTGGAAATGAAACGGTTCTCCCTCTTGATTCCAAGTCATGCTCATCGGGGATGCCCAGAAAGGAAGGCCTGCCTTTGTGCCCGATGTGGGTCTCACTGAAGACCCTGGTGAAGTTTCCCAAGGTCCCCAGAGCTGCCCTCGGGCTGCCCAAGTTCTCTTACAGTCTCCGAGATGCTCAAGGTGACCCCCAGGGGCTGTTAGTAACTGGAAAGTAACTGAGGCTCATTCTGTCCAGCCCAGGAATTCTCACACCTGTCAGACCCAACAACCACTTCACAGAACAAAAGATTGTAATGCCTCCTCCACAGCGCTGAAATGAAATTCATAATTTTACCTCCCTTCCCACACAATTGAAGAAAGAAAATAAATAGAATGCCCTATCTATAATGTATGAAGGAGAAATAAAAATAAATTTAGAATAAAAATAAAAGTCAATTAGAATGAAACAATGTTCATGCTTTCAATCTTTCAACAAATGTTTATGAGTGCCTGTTCCCAGGCAATTCTGTAGGTGCTGAACGGTGAGCAAAACCGGCAGAAAGAGGGTTTTAAAATGTTGAGGGTGCGAGTTAACAGCTCAGGCCAGACCTTGCTGCAAGTCTTAATGAACTAATTAGACGCTTGCATCTTCTTGTGTTAATTAACTCAATATTTACTGAATGCTGAACAGGGGGCAGGAGACAAGGCAGTTTTATGGGAGATGGGAAATCAGCAGTGAACAAATCCTTCCCCGCAGAGCGCCATTCCAGGCAGGGGGCATAAGTCTGAACATAAGAGGGACGTAGGATCAGGAGCCATCTACTTGAGGAAACTGAAGGAGCTGGAGGCATGGTAGACATGAGAATAAAAGCTAGGATATCACACATCCCGAAGGAGAGCCTCTGCACTTGGGTGGGAGAGAGAGAGTTGTGGGTCAACCCCAGTCTCGACCCTTGCCTAAATTTAGGGCGAGAATGCTTCACTGGAGCATGAATAGCCAGAAATACATCTGTGTCCTAGAAGATAGCCCCAGGCTTCCCACACCTCAGGCCCTTCGGAAACACAGACCAAACACAACCCCCCAGGCATCGTCCCCACTCCCACGTCATCGACTCTGCCCTTGTTTTTCCCTCTCCCTAGAATGTTCTTTCCCCAGGCATCCTTCTGGACTCACTCCTTCACTTCATTGAACCTGTGCTTGTGACACCCGTCAGAGAGGCCCTCCCCATCCACTGTACACAAAAGCACTCTGTCCCCACTCTGTCACAACCCTCCCTCTTACTCTGCCTCATGTTTCACTCATTGCTCCTCGAAGGTATGTTACATGTTCACTAGTTAGCTTGTTTGGGTTTTTTTTGAATTTTATTTTATTTATTTTTTTATACAGCAGGTTCTTATTAGTCATCCACTTTAAACACATCATGTTTAAATGTATACATGTCAATCCCAATCTCCCAATTCATCACACCACCACCACCACCACCCCCTGCCACTTCCCCCCTTGGTGTCCATACGTTTGTTCTCTACATCTGTGTCTCAGTTACTGCCCTGCAAACCGGTTCATCTGTACCATTTTTCTAGGTTCCACATATATGCGTTAATATACAATATTTGTTTTTCTCTTTCTGACTTACTTCACTCTGTATGACAGACTCTAGATCCATCCACGTCTCTACAAATGCAGCTTGTTTGTTGATCATCTGTCTCTTACTCAATCTACACTCCTTTAGGGCAGGAACTTTGCCTATTTGGTTCATTGCTGTGACTTCAGCACCTAGGACAGTGCTTCACACATAGTAGGGTCTCAATAAATGTGTCAGATGTGACTTATATCCAGTGATGTGCTGGAGCCAGTCACAGCTTGTGAGAGTCAATTATACACAACTTGACCCAAACGCAAGTTCAATGATATCGTGTTGGTATCTTAAAATCTGCCGTGAAGGGAATATTTACACCATGGAAATTGGCCAGTGCTACATATATGGGGACTTCTTCTCCCTGGAAAGCTGGTTGTTGAGCATCTGCCAGTATATCATTAAACATAAATGAACATGTGCTATTAGAATATGCCTCTGTGGTTAAGAGAGGTAGTTCCCATACAACTCCAAGGAAAACTAACTCATTCGAGGATTCCAGGGGCAGTTTCAACCCCAAGTTACTTTTCTGTCATAGGCCGAACAGCTGGATGCTATGTTGCAAGGCTCAAATGTCATATATATATATATGTGTGTGTGTGTGTGTGTGTGTATATATTTTTTTTTCTCTGCACAGTTACTGATATAAATGTGCAAATGTGTTCTTAATGACATTAGAGCCCTCTCATCCAAGGGGTAACATTTTCCTTTTTGCCCTAGTAATTAAAAAATGCCAATTGCTATTCATTAAAATAGGAAAGTAGATAAATAGTTGTGAGAATTACCGCATTTTTCTTTTCAGAGAAAACAGCAATACTGTATGCAGTCATTTTCGATAAATATAGAAAATAAGCAATTATTGCTGGAGCTATTCATTATGAATCTCTATTCCCAGCCTCACTTCTGTAAACACCATTCATTGTTTAAAATAATCATTTTGAAAGGGCAGGCCAAACTTGTCATTACTGACTGATGGGCCCCTCAGATGGATACACACAGGTCAGCCTGGGTAGGTAGTTAGCTGGTTGTCTCAATGCTGATTGTGAAAACAAGTTTGAAAAGATTACCTTTTCCACCATGGAAAAAGCCAAAAAGAGCAAGACAAATCTAGCATGTCTCTCTGTGTACCAACCAGAGGCAGCTGCAGTTTTGGAGATTTAATTAAGAAATGTGCAGTGGATGAATGTTTGGGGGTTGACTTTGTGTCCATTCAGCCCACAAGTGCTTCTTTCATGTCTAACCTTGATTGAACCACGCTTCTCAGAGAGTCTGGCCCTGATGGAAAATAAGCTCCACTGGATTCGAATGGAGCCATTAACATCTCCCTTCTCGGGTCCTGAAACATTTGCTTTAAAACACACACTCTCATCTCAGTTCTATCAGGAGGCAGCGCCAGCTTTTACCTCGGAGGGAGCTACATCTGCCCCACTCTCCCTGCTCCTGCATGCAGGGCTGAGCTGCTGGGAAACAGGAGAAAGGACAAGGGGACAGGGGAGGGGAGTCCCATGGGCTCTGCTCCTCATGAGCTGGTGGCAGGAGCCCTAACACCACCTTGGGGTACTAAGGCATGACTAACCCCAAACCCCTGCTCCCTCCCGGAACTCACTTTTTGATCTGAACTTTCATACTATCAACGATTGGAGAAAGATTACTGGCGCAATATCAGAGATTTGTGTCTAAAGCCTGGCTCAGTCATTTGGACAAGTCATTCTCCTTTTCTCAGTCTTCATGCCTCTGGGACCAGTAGTTCCCAGTTGGGGTACTCTTCCTTATGGGGTGTTCTGGAGATCTGTGAGAGCATATTTGATGATCACAATGATGGGGGACACCATTAGCATGAGTGGGCATTGGCAAGGATACTAGATGTCCCGCCATGCTCAGGACAGTCTTATATAATGAAGAATTATTCCACATCCCATGGGACTTTCAAAGGCCCCACTGCATATTCCTGTGTCTGTGTGATCTCTTAGGTTGACTTTGCTTCTCCAGACCTTACTTCCCTCATCTATAGTGAGAAGTATTGTTCTCGAGGTTCAGGCCCGTGTGGACGGTGTAGGAGTCTGCGAGAATGATTAAAATAAGTATGTTCATTTACAACAAATCTTTCCTGAGCACCAACGATGTACCAGCTGCTGTGTTGCGTGCTGGGACCCAGCACTGAGTCAGACATGGGTCTTGTCTGTGTGGGGTTCATAGTCCAGTGTATTCAAATCTGTAATCCTAGTAAGGATGTTATGCCCCCAGATTATCAACATTCAATCTCCATTTATCAGTTTCCCATTAGGTGCTGGGCACTGAGCTAGTACTAGAGATTCTGTGAGAGGTAAGACAGATCCCCATCCCTAAGGCGCTCACCGTTAGCGGGGGTGATAAGCAAGTAAACAATAAGCCAGGCATATGATGCATATGATAAATCCTATGATACAGGCTTGCGACCTACAAGATAAGAGCTACCGTTTATCACACACTTACTATGTGCCAGGCCTAGGAGAGGTACTTTGCATACATTTTGTCCTTTTAGCCACACAACCGCCTCGCAAAGTAAGCCCGTGTGTGTGTGCCGCCATTACCATTTTTACCATTTTCACCTAACACCTGTTTCGCATTTACTCGATATTTTTAACCTTCTCAATTTATTAAATCAACCTTTGTCTCAAGTAATAATATCTCTGAAATCATAAGACTTGTGAGCTAGTTTTCTGTGCATGTCTATATTTTTTCTAATACCTATAAAATACATGGGTAACAATTTAAAGTTTATAATCATTTAGGTACCATCTAAATCATCTTGATTATCAGATACTGGCTATGTGAGTCAGGGCAGGGAATGCTGGGTAGGTGAATCAGGGTAGGGAACGCTAGTTACTATAGAAACAACATGGTCTAGGTTTATTCCTTGTTCATGTCACAGTTTTGTGTAGGTTGGGAGGTGGGGATTCTCCACCAAGTCACTCAGGGACCCAGGCTTCTTCCATCTAAAGGTCCCGTCATTCCCTGGAGCCTCAGGGCCTCCCCTGGATCCTTTGCATCCAGCTGGCAGATGCGGGAAGGGAGAGCATCACATCCCATTGGCCAGAATTCCTCCATATGACCCTACCTAATAGCATGGAACCCTGAGATATGAGGTTTGCCCATGGATCCAGGGGGAAAGGAAAACAGGTTTAGTGAAGATCTAGCATGGTCTCTGCTACAGTACAGTAAGATTCTTACTTGGGAGGCACTGAGGTAAGCATTTCCACTTTATAAATGAGGAAATGAAACGTTAAGGTCCCTGACCCAGCTTACACAGGTATCAAGAGGTAAAGCTTGGACGCAAGCCCAAGCCAAGGCTGTGATAAAGCCACCACCTCTGTGCTACACGAGGATTCTCACAGCTCTCCTTCGGCTCAGAGCTCGCTCCTGACCTGCAGGACAGCACGTCGGAACTTCCACAGATGTCCTCACCTTGCTGTCCCACGGGTACCGCTAATAAATGTATCCTGAACCCAGGCCATCATTTCTCTCCACGCCCCCAGCCTTGGCACCTTCTCCTTCTGAATTTCCTGTTTCAGTAAATGAGTCTGCTGACCAAGCCAGAAAATTAGAACTTATCCTAGAATTCTCCTCTCTCAGAATGCTTTCAGCTGCAGGTAACAGAAAACCCAACTCACTGGCTTAAACCATTAGGAAATAGTCCATTTCATATAGAAACAAGCCCCCAAATGCAGCAGCTCCAGGACTGGTTAATGTGGTGGAGCAAACACAGCACCGAGGACCCAAGTTCCTCTGTCTTTCCACTGGGCCACCCTCGGCCTGTTGACTCAGTCTCTTAGCCTGACACCCCTCATGCTCCCAAGGTGGCTTCCCGGGTTCCAGGTCACACGAGCAGACAACAACGTCCACAGGCAGAAAAGGAAAGTTTCCCCTCAGCATTCTCTTCTTTTTTTTTTTTTTTAATTTTTTTAATTTTTGGCTGCACTGGGTCTTCGTTGCTGCGCATGGGTTTTCTCTAGTTGTGGCAAGTGGGGGCTACTCTTCATTGCGGTGCGCGGGCTTCTCATCACAGCAGCTTCTCTTGTTGCGGAGCACAGGCTCTAGGCATGCGGGCTTCAGTAGTTGTGGCTCGTGGGCTCTAGAGTGCAGGCTCAGCAGTTGTGGTGCACAGGCTTAGTTGCTCTGCAACATGTGGGATCTTACCAGACCAGGGCTCGAACCTGTGTCCCCTGCATTGGCAGGCAGATTCTTAACCACTGTGCCACCAGGGAAGTCCCCAGCATTCTCTTCTAAAGAGCAAAGAAACACTTCACAGAGGTGCCCCAGTGGAGATCTCCTTCACATCCCACCGGTCAGGATTTCGTCGTATGTCCATTCCTAAGCCAGTCATGGGCAAAGGGAATGGAATCATCAGAACGGCTGAGATTAACAACGATTCACCTTCTGGGGTCCTGTAGAGACCCAGACTCTCTGGTCGCACTGGCCACCTGTTACCAGAACCAAAATGGTGCTCTTTGGGCAAGAAAGATAAGGGAGTGGATAAGCAGTATACAATGTCTGCACAGTTCCTTTTTCCTAACCCCAGCACCCTACCAATCACCACCACCTGCCAGTTTTACCTCCTTCATTTCTCTTGGTTCCATGCCTCACTTCTGGTCACCATCTAGGCTGTCATAATTCAAAGCCTCAGTAGGCTGGCAATCTTCTACTGACAGGGAATAACTTTGTTAACATATAAATAAGTACTTCTCAAATGCTAAAAATTAAAGATTCTTTCTGTTGAATGGTTTGTACTGTCAATTTCTTCCAGCAAATCTTTTCCTTATAGAGATAAAAAGATGAAATTATCCCAGTTTTTGCATAAACTTAAAAAAAAAAAAACTCCAAAAATGAGACACCAGAATTAATAGGTTGGTACTGGATGTGATGTTCTCAGTTTCTAGAAATAATTGTGACTAAAATTATTATAGAATCCGATTTCTGAAGCTGCATTAACATTTTTTAAAGTGGTTCATGGGAGAGCATTTAGATCATAGATACTGGTAGCTAACTACCATTTGAAACATGATCACAGAAACAGAAATATGGGTGTATTGTACATATCCAAAACCAAACTGAGTATTTCCCAACCAGAAAACTCTTCTATCTACACTCATCTTATGATATGATTAGTGATCATTTTTTTCTTCCAGTTGCCCAGACCAAAACCCTTGTGTATTAGTTATACATTGCTGCATAATCAATTATCCCCAAACATGACAATTTAAAACATACATGTATTATCTCTCAGTTTCTGTGGGTGAGGAACCTGGACATGGATTAGCTGGGCCCTCAGCTTTAGGGTTTCTCGCAGGATGTAATCACAGTATCAGCAGGCACTGCGGTCTCATCTCAAAGCTCAAAAGGGGAAGGACCCGCCCTGAGCTCACATGGTTGTTGGCAGGATTTGGTTCTTCACGGGTTGCCGGACTAAGGGCTTCAATTCCTTGCTGGCTGTTGGCCAGGGGCTGCCCTCAGATCCTTGCCATGTGGACCTTGCTTCATTGAAGCGCGCAAGCTGAGAGGGCAACGGAGAGACTATGCCAGCAAGAGGAAATCATAATCTTTTGTAGCCTAATCACAGAAGTGCCATTCCATCAAGTTTGCCATATTCTAGTCATTAGAAACAAGTCACTAGGTCCAACCCAGACTCAAGAGGAACAGAATTACACAGAGACATGACTACCAGGAGGCGGGGCTCGTAAGGAGCCGTGTCAGAAGCTGCCTGTCTCACCTTGGAATACGCCCCAGTTTTTCTCCTTCTCTCACACCCTATATCCAATCCATCAGGCAACCCAACAGGCTGTCCATTCAAAACAACACACCCAGAATCCCTCAATTGTTTGCTCAAATGTCACCCGTTAAGTGATATTTGATATCTGACTTAATATCGCAACCAACCCATTAATACACACATACTCTCATCCTCTTCCTTTATGTTTCTTTATAGATCACCATCAGATATTCTAGATATCTTAATGATTTTTAAAATTCTCTCTCTCCCCACCTTAGTACGTAAGCTACCTGAGAGCAGGGATTTTTATCCGTTTTGTTTGCCGCTATATTCCTCATGCCTAAAGCAGTACAAAAATATTGTTGAATGAATGAATATCAGAATACATGGAAATGTGTTATCTTCTTTTAAAAGCTCAGTACCATAAGAAAAACTTATTTAAAGATTTGCAAAGATTCCATCCTCTCTATGCACAGAGGTGTGGATTCTGTTGGTTTTCCAAAGTGCTCTGGTTGTTTCACTAGGCTCCCAAATCGAGCCCGTCACAGCTCTGACTCCCTACCAAAGCCAGACGGGACAGAGAGAGGAAAAGGCCTCAGTTCAGCCCCCAAATTCTAGGGTGGTCTCTAATTTAACCTTGAAAACCACACTACATGGGCTCCTGGGCTAAAACTACAGGGGACATTCTACCGAGAGAGCCTTCAACTCCGAAGACCCTGCCCATCAACGGGCAGACCATGGTCATGGATGGACAGCAATGGAAAGCAGCCTAGGACCGAAGGAACTGGCTGTGCTTTTCTGCCTAACGATCAATGGCCATGAGGCTCAAGGGGACTCTTTGTAAAGTGGAGCTTCTCAAACTTTTCCACATCAGTATCCCTCAGGGGAGCTGAAAATGAATGCTCAACCCTGGGGGCTTTGGGGGCGGGGTTGGGAGGGTGTCTAGTCTGAAGCTGACCAGCAAGCCGGAAATGGATCTGCTAATTTTAATTTTCCCTTTAAAATTCATTAGATTTCACATTTTCCTCAATAACACAGTCGCATTTAATTTTTTTTTTTTTGCATTTGATTCTTAATACAAAACTAATGCTTTAAATTACTTATAAGTTTCCTAAAATTTTCTGCCTTTTTTTTTTTTTTGGTCAATGCTAAATTACCAAGACTGTAAATTTCAGAAAATTCAGGCTGAACTGAAGGGAGTGCCTGCTGCATAGCAGATTCAGGACCCAGGCAATTTCTTTTCCTGGTTTTTGAGAATTCAGATGCGCATAAAGATGTGGGTTGTAGAAGTCAGATGGCAGATGGCGGCAGGGAAGTCACAGGAGACAGTGCTGCGGGCGGCGGGCGGCGGGGAGCGAAGAAGCCTCCTGCACCTCTTCGGGGCTCCTGTCCTGAGGCAGTCTACGAGTATCCTCTTGCTGAGAGGGCAGGAAGCCTGGGTCAGACAAGGGCTTTAAGGTCTCTGATCCCAGTCTCTTTTTTTGATGGTTGTTTTTACCTTGGAAAAACAACAGGTTTCAAAAGAAATTTTCCATGAACAAAGACGACTGGTTCTTTTGTTCTTGTTTTATCACCGAGGTTGTAACTTTTGTCACCTGTAAATGAACTAATCCTTCAAAGATTCAGTCTTCGTGATCAACTGCAGGTACCCATCTCTCAAATTTCATTGTCATCCTATCAATCTTGTCATGTGTGTAAAAGCAGTAAAATAAAATTTGCCCTAATTCAGGGCAAAAAAATCTGCTAAGTAAAGTAAACTTAGGAGGTAGCCTTTACCATCAGGTCAAATACTGAATCCACATTTTTACTCTTTGTCCTCATGTCTACTTAATCCTTTGCAAAGAAGAATAATTCAACCCCGAATTTGATCCCTGAACACTGGGACCGTCTCTTTCTTTGACAAAGGCAGCAAATATCTGTGCAAAAGTCTTCATTAAAGTCACTCCCGGGGCTTCCGTGGTGGTGCAGTGGTTAAGAATCCGCCTGCCAATGCAGGGGACACAGGTTCGAGCCCTGGTCTGGGAAGATCCCACGTGCCGCGGAGCAACTAAGCCCGTGCTCCACAACTACTGAGCCTGCGCTCTGGAGCCCGCAAGCCACAACTACTGAAGCCCGTGCGCCTAGAGCCCGTGCTCTGCAACAAAGAGAAGTCACTGCAATGAGAAGCCCGTGCACCGCAAAGAAGAGTAGCCCCCGCTCGCCGCAACTAGAGAAAGTCCACACACAACAACAAAGACCCAACACAGCCAAAAATAAATAAATAAAATAAATAAATTTATTAAAAAAAAAAAGTCACTCCCCATTTCCATGTCATGTGGAAAAAGATGAGCAGCCAAACAGCTTTTGTTTCTGCTCTTTTCAATGTTCATTGGATGCAAGGAGAAAACCGAGAGAAACTCTCTGATGTGAGGTGCTTGTGGTAAAATGAGGCAGTGCTTGCTGGGGAGTTCAGGGTGAGAAATAACCTTGATGTAGGCTACCTCTACTGCCCTTTTGCCTGTCACACACTTGACCTTGTCTTTGCAACATATTTGCACCTTTTTTCCCTAATTAATTCTATGCTCCCTCAAATGCTAAAAAACCAATCCAGTTGAAAACACTTCACCAGTTACTAACTGACACATTGTATATTTACACCCTTCTACGCGAGATCCTGCGGTGCAGCATCTGAGCCTGGACCCTGGAGCTGACTGCCTGGGTGGGAACCCCACCCAGCTTTACCAATCTCTAGTCGTGACCTTATCTCCCAAGTGCCTCAGTTTGCTTATCTGTAAAACAGACTAAAAATCAGGAGGATTTGAATGAGTTAGTGGGTATAAATTTTTTTTTTTTAAAGATTGGAGCATTTTATCTATCATCTATCTATCTATCTTTGGCTGCGTTGGGTCTTGTTGCTGTGCGCGGGCTTTCTTTAGTTGCGGAGAGCGGGGGCTACTTTTCGTTGTGGGGCGCGTGCTTCTCATTGCGGTGGCTTCTCTTGTTGCAGAGCAGGGGCTCTAGGCGCGCGGGCTTCAGTAGTTGCGGCTCGCGGGCTCTAGAGCGCAGGCTCAGTAGTCGTGGCGCACGGGCTTAGTTGCTCCGTGGCATGTGGGATCTTCCCGGACCAGGGCTCGAACACGTGTTCCCTGCATTGGCAGGCGGATTCTTAACCACTGCGCCACCAGGGAAGTCCCGGGTATAAAATGTTAATGCCTGGCAAGCAGGGAGTGCTGTGTGTGAGGTGTTCCTTCATTTCATTGTATCTAAGATGCCATCAGTTGTTAAGAAGCACCACTGTTTTATGTACAACTAAGAAAGAAAAAACAATGCTGCCAATTAAGCTATGATGCAATGCTTTAGCGCTTAACATTTTTATTTTAGGTTTATCAAAAGTACTTGTTTAGGTATATCACATGTCGCCCTTGGGCACACCTAAATAGGAAGGTATAAGTGAAAAAAAATTGGTTAAGTTATTCTCAAAAACTTCTTCACAGAGACCAAATCTTCTTAGTGATTTTCAACTCAAGGCTGTCAGGGCGCATATTTTCAACCTGAAGTAGGCTTCCAGGCAATCAGTGGCATCGATGAGGGAGTGTTTCTGTTAAGGGTGCTACTCTCTGGATCTGTCAGGCAATGACAACCATGTTATGACTTGACACATTGATCATAAGACATCCCAATTACACAGCTGCTAAAAGTGTGTGTACAGGGGGGCAGGGGTTGTATCTTAGAATCAATGAAAATATGTTAATAGTATTGCATTCTCATTATAAATAGAACAAAGTGTATAAAAATGGTTGAATCATCAAAGTCCACACCTTCATCTAATTGTAAAGAACTGTTAACCTCCGTCAGAATCTCAACCAGTTGCTTAAATGCATCTTTTGAGCACATGCAATTTGTCATTCCACGAGGGCATAATTTTCAGCTCAGCTGCTTAATTTTGACCCCAATCAGGTGCATGTACATCTTTACCAAAGTTTCTTCTGGATTTGCAGGTCACAAGTCATTTTTTAAATTGCGATATAATTGACATGTAACATTAGCATCAGGTTACAATATAATGATTCAATATTTGTGAAATATATTGTATTTCATAATACAGTGTACATATTGTGAAATGATCACAATAATTCTAGTTAACATAAAATTTTTTTTCTTACGATGAGAACTTTTAAGATTACTCTCATAGCAGCTTTCAAATATACGTACATTATATCCCCATGACTTACTTATTTTACAACTGGAAATTTGTATCTTTTGATCCATTTCACCCATTTCTCCCTCCCATCCCCACACCCACCTCCGGCCTCTGAGCTCCGTGTTTTGTTGTGTTTTTTAGATTCCACGTATAAGTGAGATCATACCATGTTTGTCTTTCTCTGTCGGATTTATTCACTTGGCATGCTGCCCTCCAATCCATCCATGTTATTGCAAATGGGAAAGATTTCATTCTTTTTTATGGCTGAACAATATTTCATTGTGTATATATACAAGAATTTCTTAATCTGTTCATCCATCACTCAGGCTGCTTCCGTGTCTTGGCTATTATAAATAATGCTGCAGTGAATGTGGGGATGCATACATCTTTTTGAATTAGTGTTTTCATTTCCTTCAGATAAATACCCAAAAGTGGAATTGTTAGATCATATGGTAGTTCTATTGTTAATTTTTTGAGGAACCTCCATACTGTTTTCCGTAGGGGTTGAACCAATTTACATTCCCACCAACAGTGCACAAGGGTCCTCTACACCTTCTCTAACACATTATCTCTTGTCTTTTTGATAATAGCCACATTCACCTCTAGGTATGAGGTGATATCTCATTGTGTTTTTTTAAATAACCCATTAACTTTAATTAATTTATTTATTTATTTATTTATTTATTTTTGGCTGCGTTGGGTCTTCGTTTCTGTGCGAGGGCTTTCTCTAGTTGCGGCAAGCGGGGGCCACTCTTCATCGCGGTGCACAGGCCTCTCACTATCGTGGCCTCTCTTGTTGCAGAGCACAGGCTCCAGACGCGCAGGCTCAGTAGTTGTGGCTCACAGGCCTAGTTGCTCCGCGGCATGTGGGATCTTCCCAGAGCTCGAACCCGTGTCCCCTAAATTAGCAGGCAGATTCTCAACCACTGCGCCACCAGGGAAACCCTCATTGTGGTTTTTATTTGCATTTCCCTGATGATTAGTGATGTTGTATACCTTTTCATGTACCTGTTGCCCATTTGTATTCAGATCCTCTGCCCATTTTTTAATAGGATTGTTTGGGTTTTTTAGCTATTGAGTTGTTCGGGTTCTTTATATATTTTGGAGGTTAACCCTGCATCGGATATATAATTTGCAAATATCACTGTCATTTTTCATTTGGATGTTTGATCACGTATCTGAAGGAAAAGGAAGCAAGCACAGTGTTGCTTCTCTTCAGATGGTCTCTTCTCTTTATCCCCTCTAGGTCTGCCCACAATTCCAGGGCACACCCCTAAAATGTAGCCAAACGCTGGTTCTGAGATCTAGTGCCTATACAGTCACCTGGAGAGCTTGGTAAAAATGTACCTACAAAGACCACACTCGGGAACTGGACTAAAGCAGACTCTGAAAGTGAGATCCAAGAATTTATATTTAAAAAACTGGCTCCTCCCCATGATTCTGACATGACCTAAGTTTGAGGGTCACAGCTCTAGAAAAAAAGACGGTAGGAAAAGATGGGCAAAAGATGGGACAAAGGACATGGGGGGGAGGGGAACATAAGGAAAGTTGTTTCTACAGAACACAGTTTCCAAAAGTTGCTCTTTTTTTTTTTTAATTGGAGTGTAGTTGCTTTACAACGTTGTGTTAGTTTCTGCTGTACAGCAAAGTGAATCAGTTATACGTACACATATATCCCCTCTTTTTTAGATTACCTTCCCATTTAGGTCACCACAGAGCATTAAGTAGAGCTCCCTGTGCTATACAGTATGTTCCCCTCAGTTGTCTATTTTATACATAGTATCAACAGTGTATATATGTCAATCCCAGTCTCCCGATTCATCCCACCCCCTCTTCCCCCCTCCTCCCACCCATAAGTCTGTTCTCTACATCTGTGTCTCTATTTCTGCTTTGCAAATAAGTTCATCTGTACCATTTTTCTAGATTCCACATAGAAGCGGTACTATATGATACTTGTTCTTCTCTTTCTGACTTACTTCACTCTGTATGACAGTCTCTAGGTCCATCCACATCTCTGCAAATGGCACTATTTTGTTCCTTTTTATGGCTGAGTAATATTCCATTGTATATATGTACCACATCTTCTGTATCCATTCCTCTGCTGATGGACATTTAGGTTGCCTCCATGTCCTGGCTATTGTAAATAGTGCTGCAATGAACACTGAGATGTATCAAAAGTGGCTCTTTTTTTTTATTGGGGTATAGTTACTTTACAATGTTGTGTTAGTTTCTGCTGTACAATGAAGTGAATCAGCTATATCCCCTCCCTCATGGACCTCCCTCCCACCCCACCCCCCCATCCCACCCATCTAGGTCACCACAGAGCACTGAGCTGAGCTCCCTGTGCTACACAGCAGGTTCCCACTAGCTATCTTTTTTAAACATGGCAGTGCACATACATCAATCCCAATCTCCCAATTCATCCCACCCTCCACTCCCCACCACACTGTGTCCACATGTCTGTTCTCTACGTCTGCGTCTCTATTCCTGCCCTGCAAATAGGTTCATCTGTACCATTTTTCTAGATTCTACATATATGCGTTAATATACAATATTTAAAGTAGTATGTTGACTTTATAGTGTTGTTAAAATGAGATGAAAGCTGTGGAGAAGTCATGGAAAGGGTTGAGGTTGAGATGCTTTCTGTCTCCATCAAAAGCCCAATCCCAGCCGTGTTAAACAATTGGGAAATATGTTGGCCCCCCCAGGAGGAGGGCAGGAGTTCAGGCCAGCACCTCGCTGAGACCCTGAGGGATCTTGTCCCTTTCCGTCCCTCCACTCTGCCATACGTAGCGCCCCTCTGAAGGCTGGAACCCTCGAGAGCGGAGAGTGACTGCCAGGGAAATAGGGATAATGTGCTCACCAAGCATAACCTGGAAAATGGCAACCAATTGGTTCGCCTGTTCAGAAATTACTGCAGGGGGGTCTTTAGAGAAAATAAAATATATAGAGGCCACTGTGGAATAGTTTAAAGTGTATTTTTAACTACTCAAAATCCCAGCAGCCCTACAAAGTAATTATTTCCATTTATTAATAATGGCCTTCTAATTTTAATTCTTATAAATCCACATAATGTTTACATAGTTATAATCACAGCATATATATATATATACACACACACACACAGAGTTTTGTGCATAATTATTTTCTCTTAATATTATTCTCTAAACCTTTCTTCATGTTTTATAGTTACCATATAATTTTAAGTAAGAGCAGGGCACTTTTTATCGATACACCAGCACGTACTTAACCAAATTCTACAGTTTCTTCGAGTTGTTCACTGTTACAGGTAATGCTGTGATGAAAATCTTCTGCATATGGCATTTTTACACACCTACTGCTTAAGTGATTTTCATTTTCATTCCTGTCCTGTGGAAGAGAGAACTTTCCCTGGAGTCTCTCACAAACTGCTCCTCTCCTCACTAGGTGACATCATTAAGGTACAGAGTTTGAGATGGGAAAATTATCCTGGATTATCTGAATGGGTCCAAGGTAAAAAGGATCCTTAAAAGAGGGAGGAAAGGGACTTCCCTGGCGGTCCCGTGGTTAAGACTCCACGCTTCCATTGCAGGAAGCAGTGGAGTCTGCAGGGCATGAGTTCAATCCCCGGTTGAGGAACTAAGATCCCACAAGCTGTGCAGCCAAAAAAAAAAAAAAAAAAGAGGGAGGAAAGAGGATGGGAGTTAGAAGCAAGAGGTTGGAGGGATGTGAGAATGGGGTCATGAGTCAAGGAATGTGGGTGGCCTCTGGAAGCCAGGGAAACAAATTCTCCATAGAAGTTTCCAGAGAGAATGCTGCCAACACCTTGATCATAGGCTTCTGGCCACTAGAACTGTAGGAGAATAAATCTGCACTGTTTGAAGCCACAAAGTTTGTCGTCGTTTGTTACAGCAGCAGCAGAAAACAGATACATTCACTGCTCGGGCTGGGGTGGGAAAGGCACAAAAACTAGTAATAAGAGTGACAATAAAAATAACCGCTAACAGCCGCCGAGGGCTTACACTGTCCTGCACGTCAACCCAGATTAAAGCGCCACAGCACTATGACATGGGTGTCAGCATCTCCACGCGGCAGACGTGAACCTGAGGCTCACAAAGGTTAAGGAGCTGTGCAAGGTGGCACAGCCTGTGAGTGGTAGTCAGGATTTGGACTTAGTCCAGAATCTAGAAAAGATGCTGCAGAAGACTTGCCCAAGGTGCACGGTTAGTGGCCGAGGCAGGAACAACCTCAGCGTCCCAACGGATTCCAGAGGACCAGAGGACTCTTTCCTCAAGGGCTGAAAAAAAAAAAAAAAGGCACTTCCCTGTGGCCTAGTGGTTAAGACTCCGCGTTTCCAGTGCAGGGGGCATGGGTTTGATCCCTGGTCGAGGAATTAGGATGGGAGGGGGGACGTTGAGTAGCCAGGCCTGGAAGGGGACCCAGGGTAGATTCTTCAGGATTCTGCTCCAGGACTGGCTGGGGGTGGGTCACTGCTTCCTAACCAGATAGAGGCTTCCGGTGGACGTTCTCCTCTCCGCAGCTGCTCTTTGGTGCTTCTGACACCTCAAAGCCAGCTCCACCCTCTCAAGCTTTAGCACCTTTGTCTGCAGGGAAATCTGAGGAAGTGCTGCAAACTCCACCAGCCCAGTGCTCCTGAGGTCTCTGCAGGCTCTGGACTCTAGAGCTCATCTCACTGAAAGAACAAAACACCCCACAGCCCTTGCTAAGCTGAGCATCAGTCTTGCTAAGCTGAGCATCTTGGGCGCCACCATTGGCCACTGCAAGCAAGTGTGCATTCTGAGCGCCACCTAGTGGTGCCCAGGGTCCCCAGCGTTTCTTCTGAAACCTGGTCAGAGGAAGGGGCTCCAACTATCTCCCTTCCTCTGAGGTCGCTCTAGGGAGTCTTGGAGGACTTAGAGGATCTCCAGCCCTCTCGGATCCCAGGACACTTTAGAGAAGCCCAAGGCCAGCTGCTTCCCTGAAACTCTGTGAGCTTACATTGGGACTGTCACATCCTGGTCTCTGCCTGAGGGTCCAGGATGCTGGTCCTGGGTTGACACTCAGGATAATGCTTTTTGTCATTTATCAGCTCTGTGACCTGAATGAGGGTAGGGAAGGTGTGTGGGGGAATCAGCATCTCATTTCAATGTGAGAGGAACTAATAGAGGAAAGTGAATTTTAAAAAGCCATTGAGAATTCACATTATTTAACAACTTAGATAAAATGGGCCAATTCCTTGAAAAACACAAATGACTACAACTCATTCAATATGAACTAGATAATTTGAATATGCCTACAACTGTTAAGGAAATTGAATTTGTAATTTAAAAGCTCCCCCCAAAAGAAGTTTCTAGACCCAGATGCTTTCACTGGAAGGTTCTATCAAATGCTTAAAGAAAAAATAACACTATATATATTCTTTATCAAAAAAATTACAAGGACTCCCCTGGTGGCACAGTGGTTAAGAATCCGCCTGCCAGTGCAGGGGACACGGGTTCAATCCCCAGTCTGGGAAGATCCCACATGCCGTGGGGCAGCTAAGCCCATGTGCCACAACTACTGAGCCTGTGCTCTAGAACCCATGAGCCACAACTACTGAGCCCGTGTGCCACAACTACTGAAGCCCGCGTGCCTAGAGCCTGTGCTCCACAACAAGAGAAGCCATCACAATGAGAAGCCCGCGCACTGCAATGAAGAGTAGCCCCCACTCGCCACAACTAGAAAAAGCCCGTGCGCAGCAACAAATACCCAAAGCAGCCAAAAATAAATAAATTAATTAATTTTAAAAAATACAAGAGGAGGGAACACTTTCCAATTCACTTTATGAAGCTAGTATTATCCTAGTATTACCCTGATATCAAAACCAGACAAAGGGAGTACAAAATAAGAAAACTACAGATCAATACTCCTCATGAATTTAGATTCAAAAACCCTTAATGAAATATTAGCAAGAGGAACTCAGAAATACATACAAAGAATTGTACACTGGGCTTCCCTGGTGGCGCAGTGGTTGAGAATCTGCCTGCTAATGCAGGGGACACGGGTTCGAGCCCTGGCCTGGGAAGATCCCACATGCCGCAGAGCGGCTGGGCCCGTGAGCCACAACTGCTGAGCCTGCGCGTCTGGAGCCTGTGCTCCGCAACGAGAGAGGCCCGCGCATCGCGATGAAGAGTGGCCCCCGCTTGCCACAACTGGAGAAAGCCCTCGCACAGAAACGAAGACCCAACACAGCCAAAATCAATCAATCAATCAATCAATCAAACATACGCATCTGATTCAAGATCCTCATTAAAAAAAAAAAAAAAAAAGAATTGTACACTGTGACCAAGTGTGGTTTATCCCAAGGATGCAAGTCTGATTCAATATTTGAAAATCAATTAGTGGAATCTATTAACAGGCTAAAGGAGAAAAATCACATGATCATATAAGTTGATGCAGAAAAAGCATTTGACAAAATTCAATGCCCATTAATGATTTAAAAAAACTCAGAAAAATGAGAATACAGGAATATTTTCTTAATAAAGAATATCTACCAAAAAACCCATAAAACTCTACTTAATGGTGAAAGACTGAATGCTTTCCACTTAAGATTGGGAACAAGACAAAGACATCTACTCTTACCACTCTTATAATAGTGCTATAAGTTCTAGCCAGTGAAATAAGGCAAGAAAAGGAAATAAAAGGCATGCAGACCAGAAAGGAAGATGTGTTTGCAGATGACATGATTATCCAGGTAGAAAATCGCCAAGGAATCTACAAAAATATCCTCAAACTAATAAGTGGGCTTAGAAAAGACACAGATTACAAGATAAATACATAAAAATCAGTTGTATTTCTATATACTAGTAAGGAACACATGGACATCAAAATTTTGAAAACAATACCATTTACAGTTGTTCACAAAAAGATGGAATACTTAGGTGTAAATCTAACAAAACATGTATAGGGCTCCTCTGCTGAAAACCACAAAATATTTAGGAAAGAAATCAAAGAAGATCTAAATACATGAAGAGACATACTATGTTCATGGATTGGCAAGCTCCATATAGTAAAGGTGTCAATTCTCCCCAATTTGATATACAGGTTTAACCCAATTCCTGTCAAACTCCTAGCAAGATTTTTGTAGATATAGACAAGATTATTCTAAACTTTATATGAGAAAGCAAAGGAACTAGAATACCTAAAACAATTCTGAAAGAGAAGAATAGAGTGTAGGAATCAGTCTACTCAGATTTAAGACTTAAAAAGCAAAAGTAATCAAGAGTGTGTAGTGTTGGTGGAGGAATAGACACATAGATCAATGGAATAGGATGGAGAGCCCCAAAATAGATCCATACAAAGATGCTCAACTGATTTTTAGCAGGTGCAAAAGTAATTCAAGAGAGGAAAGATAGCCTTTTCAATACACAGTGGTAGTGGAATTGGGCTTCCATAGACAAACAAACAAACCTAAAACACAACCAAAAGAAAAAATACCCCTCAACCTAAACTATACACTTAATACAAAAATAACTCTAAATGGATCATGGATTTAAATGCAAAACATAAAACTGTAATACTTTCAGGAAAAGACAGGAGAAAATCTTCAGGATTGGGTTTAGGCTAATTTAATTTAATTTTTAAAAATACAAAACACGGGACTTCCCTGGTGGCACAGTGGTTAAGAATCTGCCTGGCAATGCAGGGGACACAGGTTAGATCCCTGATCCAGGAGCAACTTAGTTGCCGTGGAGATACTAAGCCCGTGCGCCACAACTACTACGCTTACGCTCTAGAGCCTGCGAGCCACAACTACTGAAGCCCGCTCACCTAGAGTCCGTGCTCCACAACAAGAGAAGCCACTGCAATGAGAAGCCCATGCACCGCAATGAAGAGTAGTCCCCACTCGCTGCAACTAGAGAAAGCCCACGCGCAGCAACGAAGACCCAATGCAGCCAAAAATAAATAAATAAATAAATTTATTTTAAAAAATATAAAACACACCCACACAATAACTATTTCAAATAAAGTAGAAAGCATTTTATTTTCTTCACCTTCCCATTTGCTGCTCATCCCTACAGTGATGATGAAATCACATGAGAAACTTTTTTAAACTACCAAAGCCCAAGTTCCATTCCCAGAGATTTGATTCAGTCAATCCAGGGGAGGGCCTGAGCATCTGTATTTTGGAAAGCTCCCCAGGTGATGCTACGTGCAGCCAGGTTGAGAGCCGCTTTGTGAAATGAAGAGCTCTCCCCTTGCTTCTCCAAGGACGGGCCAACCAACCAGCAGTATCAGCCTCATCTGGGAGCTTGTTAGAAATGCACATTCTGGGCTTCCCTGGTGGCGCAGTGGTTGAGAATCTGCCTGCCAATGCAGGGGACACGGGTTCGAGCCCTGGTCTGGGAAGATCCCACATGCCACGGAGCAACTGGGCCCGTGAGCCACAACTACTGAGCCTGCGCATCTGGAGCCTGTGCTCCGCAACAAGAGAGGCCGCGATAGTGAGAGGCCCGCGCACCGCGATGAAGAGTGGCCCCCGCTTGCCGCAACTAGAGAAAGCCCTCGCACAGAAACGAAGATCCAACACAGCCATAAATAAATAAATAAATAAATAAATAAATTAAAAAAAAAAAAAAAAGGGTCATTTAAAAAAAAATAAATAAAAAAAATAAAAGAAATGCACATTCTCAGGCCCCACCCCATACCTGCTGGATCAGAGACAGCCATCTGTGTTTTAAGAAGCCCTCCCTCCATGCGGTTCTGATGTCCACTCAAGTTTGAGAGCCTCTGCCTCAGTAGACAAATTCTGGTAATAGGAGCCACTGATTCACAGACAAGTAGATACAACTAGTTAAAACGCATCGAAAGCATCGTTCAACCTCCCTGATGATCAAAAGAAAGGCAACATAAAAACAGCAGTCAAGGGAGTTCTCTGGTGGCCTAGTGGTTAGGATTCTGGGCTTTCACTGCCGTGGCCTGGGTTCAATCCCTGGTCAGGGAGCTGAGATCTCGCAAGCCACGTGGCACAGGCAAAAAAAAAAAAAGTCAAATGAGCAAATTTACAAGTAAATCAAATGGAAGTTAATAATTCATGCTTCCCCTTTCATACAGCTAGGGTAACCAATAACCAACCATCCCAGTTTGCCCAGGACTGAGGGGGTTCCCAGAATTGGGGACTTTGTGTGCTAAAGCCAGGACGATTTGATAACCCTACACAAGACTCATGGGATCAGTATAATTATTGCTTACTCTCTGCTTTCCGCATTAGACAGTGATCCACCGGGACAGGACCCTGTATGTCTTGTAGCCTGGTCCATACCTTTGTATATCATAAATGCTCAATCAATATTTGGAGATGGAAGACAGAAAGGTAGGAACAGAGGGAAAGAGGGAAGGAAGGGGAGAGAGGAAGGAAGATAGACAATTGCTGGGCAGTCACCCCCTCAGCATTTCTCCACCACCAGACACATACCATGATCACAGTTTGGACTGCATCGCGTTATAGCTACTTATTTATAGGCCTGTCTCCCTCGATAAGCCCTGAGCTCCTCCTGTGTGTGGACTGTATCCTATCCACTGTCATATAATCAAAGGTGTCAGAGCCTAGGGGTTAGGAGAATGGGTGCTGAGTTCAGTCTGCCTGGGTTCATATCCTAACTCCATGGATTTATCAGCTGGGACCTTGGACAAGTTATTTCACCTTTCTCTACCTCAGCATCCTCATCTGAAAAACAGATATAAAAAGAATAACACAGGACCTACCTTCATGGAGTTGTGAGAATTTTACATGCGTTACTGCATGTAAACCATTTAGAATGGTGCCTGGAATATCCAGAGCGCTCAATACCATTAGGCGTAATTACTATTAAAGGAAGGGAACCCACAAACCCCGGTTAAGGGATTGAAGTGACCTCACGGTGATCAGGGAGCTGCAGGTGGCTGTATTTTCTGGTTGGTGGACAGACATCAGTCTCTCTGACTGCCTCCGAAAGGTCAAGAGGGAACTTTCCAGGGTTGGGAATATGATGCAGGAAGGCTCCAGGCTGACACGGGGCTTCCCTTGCCCAACGTCCCCCTTCACGCATCCCCTACTCATTTCCCCATGAAGGACGGATACCCCAGTGCCTCTGGGTTCTCAGAGCTTCTGGCCTACAATTGCACTTTCACGTGCATTGTCGCTTGAAGGGGCAAGGGGCTCTCACTGGAAAGTCAGATCTATGTGAGTGGATCCTTCAGTTCATCGCTGAATCCCCAGAACCTGGTTTCTAGCACAGAGCAGCACTCTGGAACTACTTGTTAAGTGACTGATTTTAATGAGCATAAATACTTATTTTTTTTTTTTTAAGAGGATTCTTTTTTTTTTTTTTTTTAATTTTTATTTTATTTATTTATTTATGGCTGTGTTGGGTCTTCGTTTCTGTGCGAGGGCTTTCTCCAGTTGCGGCAAGCGGGGGCCACTCCTCATCGCGGTGCACGGGCCTCTCACTATCGCGGCCTCTCTTGTTGTGGAGCACAGGCTCCAGACGCGCAGGCTCAGCAATTGTGGCTCACGGGCCTAGTTGCTCCGCGGCATGTGGGATCCTCCCAGACCAGGGCTCGAACCCGTGTCCCCCGCACTGGCAGGCAGATTCTCAACCACTGCGCCACCAGGGAAGCCCAAATACTTATTTTTTAAATTAAGCAGATAACATTTATCAAGTGCCTCCATGCAGTGGCAAAATGGCTATTGCACAAATATAAAACCTCAAGCCTCAGAGTATCATGCTTTACATTTTACCAAGCATTCTTACATCCATTTTTCATTTGACACCCTTCTCCCCCACAATTCTATGAAGTAGGCAATGCTGGTATTATCCTTGATTTACAGACTTTTAAAATTCCCAGTTGTCTATTGGTGCCCAGATCCACCCCACCTCTGGCCCTGCCC
This sequence comes from Balaenoptera acutorostrata, assembly GCF_949987535.1. Lineage (NCBI taxonomy): Eukaryota > Metazoa > Chordata > Mammalia > Artiodactyla > Balaenopteridae > Balaenoptera > Balaenoptera acutorostrata. The sequence goes on from NC_080074.1 coordinate 18,246,292, forward strand.
TTGACTGTGCATCTCCTAGCCAGGTCCTTCCTGTTGGGTCATGAACCAGGAAGCAGAATGGCCATGAACCAAGTTACTCCATCGGTATTTACCTAAAGGAGTTGAAAACTCACGTCCACATGAAAACGTGCATGCTGATGTTTATAGTGGCTTTGTTCATAACTGCCAAAACTTGGAAGCAACCAAGATGCCCTTCAGCAGGTGAAGGAATAAATAAATTGTGGTACAGCCAGACAATGGAATATTATTCAGCGCTAAAAAGAAACAAGCTATCAAACCATGAAAAGACATGGAGGAACCTTAAATGCATATTATTAAGTGAAGGAAGCCTGTGTGAAAAGGCTACGTCCTGTAGGATTCCAGTTGTATGACATTCTGGAGAAGGCAAAACTATGGAGACGTACAAAGATCAGTGGTTGTCCGTGGTTGGGGGGAGGGAGGGATAAGCAGATCACAAGGCATTTTTAGGGCAGGGAAACTATTCTGAAAAATAAAACAGCTCCACCTGTGAATTCCCCCAGGACTCCACCCCTCCCCATGGTCCCCATGACTTGAGAGATCAAAGGGGAAAAGAGCCCCCTGGGTTAAACAGGCAGGAGCCTGAATTGTCTTCTTTGTCACCATCCTTTATTAGCCATGTAACATGAGGGCCCCTTTGTCCCAGCACCTCGAAGGCATTTACCCTCTTTGCTCCAAGGCACTGAATAAGCTTGTTCATTGCACTGGCGCTGGCGTTAACCATGCGGTTAGGCATAATGAGATCATCCATCCAGAGAGAGTGCTTGTGAAACCAATAAAGGCTGAATTAGCACCAGCCTTCCCCTCCCCCTGTCCCCCCAGAATAAATCTTCCCTCCTGTGTATGCCCCCCCACCCCCTGGGACATGCCACCAACCGCACTTTATCAAGCGTATTTCTTCATCTGCTTCCCTTCCCTAGACCATGACAGGGACCCTGTTCATCCGTCATTCGTCTGGCCAGCCCCACCTAGGAGATGGCAGGTCCCATGCTAAACATGGCAGACAGAGATGAATAGACACAGCCACAGCCGCTGGGCAGCGTACAGTTCAGGAGCCTCCTGTCTTATTCATTTCCACACCCTTGGCATTGAGCACAGTGCCCAGCAAAGAAAAGACATGTTTGTTGAAGGAATGGGTGAAAAAATCCCTAAATGACCCCACATCAGTTTACAGAAAGTGCCCAATTAAAATCTGTTTTGGCGCTTTGGCCACCTATGCCCGGGGCCCCTCACTCGGGAGAGCAGTGATAAAGACAGGAAGGGTCCTAGTGACATAAGGACAGATGGTGTCCTTTATCATCACAGATCAACAGCCAGTTCAGCCTGCTCAGCACTCTGATGGCCCAGGGCTGCCCTTTGTCTAAGAGAAATGCAAAGCAGACAACGGTTCTTCCAGGAGTGGAAATGTGCTGACACTATTCTTTCTTGTCATTTTATCTTTTTTTTTTTCCCTTTTCACAAAAATGGGACCATATAGTATGTACCATTTTGTAAATTTGGGTTTCCCGCACCCCAGGCCACTTAACAGCACATAATGAGTATTTTTCCATATTACTAAATTTACAAGTCAAGCAGCGATTTTAATGGCTGCATAGTATTCCACTGTATGAATGTATTAGCCCTTATTTAAACTGTTTCCCTAGTTTGGGATGTTTAGGCTGTTTCCAGATTTTTGCTGCTATGAATATCCTTATTCCTAAATCCTTAGAAGAAATTCCTAGAAGAGGAATTGTTGAGTCAAAGGGCATGTACATGTCAACTTTTGACATTTATGACCAAGTTGCCTACATCTGTCGAGTTCCTGCAGGGAATGGGTGAGCAGGGGGGCCCTGTGAGGTGAGTGGGCAGCTTTATACAGGTCCACGGCTCTTATCTGAATCCCCTGGGACCAGATGTATTTCAGAATTCAGAATTTTCCAGGTTCTAGAGAAGTACCATAGTGTACATTCTATGCACCGTATTGTATCTCCAGCAGATTCCAGGACAGACCCACAATCCAAGTCATCATTAAGGTTTCCTCTGTGGCCTAAATGGGAACAGAATCTAAAAAAAAGAGTGGATATATGTATAACTGAGTCACTTTGCTGTGCACCTGAAATTAACACAACGTTGTAAATCAACTATACTCCAATAAAAATTTGAAAAAAAAAAAGATTTCCTCAGTAAAACACATGAACGTTCACAATAAGTGAGATAAATCAAGATCACAAAGAGCCTTGTGGCAGCTCAGGGCAGGTTTTGCCAGTAGATAAGTTTTGGAGCTAGAAGTATGTTTAAGAAAGAAAAAGCAACTTTCAGAGGTCAGAATTTTTGCAGTGTAGATTTATGGAGAAGGGAACGCAGTCTATATATCATTCTGCCGCTTTGTGAGGGATACTGGCTTAGCGGGACAGGAGGACGGAGCACAGAGTGGGGATGAAGTCATCAGCTTGGGAGGAAAACCCATCTGTGTTTGGATCCTGCCTTCACCAGCTGCAAGCTGGGCATCCCTGGGCCAGTAGCTTGCCCTTTCTGGGCCTCATCTCTGAAGAGTACACATACCCCAGAGCTGTGGAGAGGATTACAGAGGATGGAGCATACAAAACACTGAGCACATCCCTAACTGGCACTGCATAGATGACAGCAGTTATGAAACTTGCCCTAGTAAATGGCAGCACTGGGAAATACAAGAGAAATGAAAGCCTTTTCTTGTCCTGTGATGTCAGGTGGGACCAGATAAACACTAAGACGCTTCTAATCTGTCAGCCCCCAAAGCTGACCTTCAGGGTTCTGCTCTAACTCACCCAAGTGGAAGGCCCAGAAATTTGGGTAAGAGGAAGGGGCCACCAGGAGATGCAGTGGAATTTCGTCCAGTGGCCCCGCTTGGCTTGTGCCCACCGTGGTGGTGCTGGGGCCCTCTGTCTCGCTGGCATGCCGGCTGGGGGGGCAGAACCCAGGCCAGCCCCACCTGGACCTCCTCAGAGACCTACTTCGCTGTCCCAGGGTGCAGTTGTTGCAAATGAAGCCCTGGATAGTTCGAAGCTGCAGTTCCAGAGGCAAGTTACCCCAGTGCTTGGGCAGGACCCCAGCAGGTCCCACACAGAGTCAAGCTGTGGCATTAAGGACACGGGCGGTCCAGCGGGAAGAGGTGCGAGGGCGGGCGCAGGTTGGCTTTCCGTGAGTGCTGGGGTCCTCTGGGAGACCACAGGCAGGTGCCGGGGTGGGAGGGGTGGATGAGGGCAGCCGGAGGAGTGGCTGGGGGGACAGAGGTCTGGGCTGGGCTGCAGGGGCAGAGGCGGGGGGGTGGAGTCAGGACAAGGCATCCTTCCCTGTGTCCCAACCACATGGACCTGGAGGAACGCAGGACTACACCCCTGGGTTGTTTACCAAAATTGAAAAACAGAAAAGGAGAAGGAACAGACTTGTAAAGAAAAGCCTGAAAAGCCCTCTGTCAAATCCCCGCTCTGGACCAAGTTTTACCAGCACAGATTATAGCACCTTGGTTGCTGGAAGCTCTTTGCGCTGAGGACTCAGACAGATTACATTTGCCAAGAATAACTTTGCCAGGTCCGAACTGCTTTGCACCAGGAGGTGGGGAGATGGAAATTTTCAGAAGCCCCCTATCCACTGGGGCCTTTCACAGCTTACCAAATAGACCCTGGAAAACAGCAAACAACTGGTTCATCTGTTTAGAAAGTACTGCTGGGGTTTCTTTAAAAGATTTTTAGAAAATATTCTAGAATCCACTGTGAGACTTCATCAAAAGTGTTTCTTCATTGTTCATAAGCCCACTAATTTTACACAATAATTTACTTCTAAATGTGCCTTCCTATCTTAATCTGTATAAATTTCATATTGTTCATATTGTTTTAATCACAGTATTATTAAATTTCATTTATATCCTTTTCCTTTCTATTCCATAAACAGTTTTTCATGTTTTTTATAGTCCTCATGTTGATTCTAATAATAGCGTCCATTTCATTGTATTCAATACCACAGATTTCCTCACCAGACTATAAAAAATCGTTTTTCGTTATTATAAATAATGCTGCAACAAACATCTTTGTACATAGGGTATATTCACAGACTCACTACTTAAATTGATTTTCAGTTATTTATTCAACAGATGTTTATTGGATTCCTATTATGTTAGGCCCAGGGGATAAGTGAACGAAACAGACACAGCCTCTGCCCCAAAGGCAAAACAGTCTATCCTTTAATAATTTTCAGATCTTCCTGAGTGAGTCTCAAATACAAAAAGGACCCTCTGAACGAAAAATTGTAGCATTTGCAGCCAAGACGCATCAACTGGGGTCTGTAGAAGTGACACACAGAGTTAGGGGGAATCGGGATACCCCTCTCTTACCCACCCCTCACCAGAGCCTGCAGGAGTCACAGGATGGAGAGCAAAACAACAGCTCATTTCATTCATTTGTCTTTTTGTTGAAGTATAGTTGACTTACGATGTTGTATTAGTGTACAGCAAAGTGATACCTATATATATGTACGTATGTATAGGCACCACTTTTTCACATTCTTTTTCATTATGGTTTTATTTTTTAGCCAGGCCACTCGGCTTGTGGGATCTTAGTTCCCCGACCAGGGATCGAACCCTGGTCCTCAGGAGTGAAAGCGCAGAGTCCTAACCAGTGGACCGCCAGGGAATTCCCTCATTATGGTTTATTACAGGATATTGAATATAATTCCCTATACTATATAGTAAGACCTTGTTGTTTATCTATTTTATATGTAGTAGTTTGTATCTGCTGATCCAAAACTCCTAATCTATCCCTCCCTCCGTTCCCCTCTAGTAACCATCAGTTTGTTTTCCATTAACAGCAGCTCATTTTTACACGAGCCAGGCTGGAGGCCAGGAGACCAGGGACCATGCACAAGGTGCCTAAGAGGCCACTGCAGCATGAACTTGCACCCCATCATGGGGGCAGGTCTGGGCCTCTGCAGGCCTCTCCCCACCCCCTGGGCCTGCTCCTATAAACTGCTAGGATGTGGGGTGCAGGGTTGGTGGAAAGTATTCTTCCTGAGGACAGGCTGCTCTCAGAGGGGAAAGGATGTGCCGAGCATGCCTAGCGCCTTCTCCTGAGCGCCCGGATTGGATAACTCGCTTCTCTCCCGACGGAGGGAAGGATGCGATTGCATCCGGAGCCACTCTCCCCGCTCCCACGCTGCATGGAAACAGGAATGGGGACTCCAGAGGCGGTGGGGAGGTTGTCCAGTCTCTTCTGCTTACAGCCCCTTCCCCATCCAACACCAGCTCCTGACACCCACCTCCCCTCAAAGCCCAGCCACTGGGACTGGCCCTCCAGGGTTCTGGGACCTTGTCAGCAGGCTGAGGGGTGACTGGAAATGAGCGGAGTGGGAAAATGGCAGCATTCCACCCAGAGCCAGGACCTAAGCAAAACTTCCACCTGCACTTGGTCTGGGTCTGCCGTTTGGTGGGATGAAAGATTACGGGGCAGAAAATCGGGAGGCAAATCCCTCGGCCACAGGCTGCTTTTGACTCAATTATCGTTACTAAACTAACCTACGGAACCCTTATTGTGTGCCAGGCATGGTGCCAACCTTTTTACATCATTGTCCTATTGAATCTTCTGAGCAGCCCCCCCTGCCCCAGGAGCATTTACCAGCTCTCCTTTACACATGAGGGTAGATAACTTCCCCAGGACCGCGCTAGTGAGTAGCAGCGACTGAGTTCAAACCAAAACGTGTCTGATGGCAAAGCTTGGATTCCTAGCCTTTGGGCTATGCCATTTATCAGCACCTGGTTACCCCTGTCTCTTGTGCCTTCCTTCTTGAAAATGCATGATTGCTTGCAAAATCACTGCTCCGGTTACCAAAGAGGAAAGAAAGAAAAAACGTGTCTTTTGACTGATTACATGTGACATTCATGGGCGTGGCTGGGGAAAAGCCAGTGTCTCCTGACGGCCAGATCTGCCATCTGCCAATGGTTCACGTATAATAACAATCACTAACACCAACGGAGCACTTTCTAGGGGCAAGCTCCGTTGTCAGTACCCTACTGACCAAAGTTAACTGATCTAGTCCTCATGACAACCATGCAAGGGAGGTACTGATGTTTTCACCTCATTTTATAGCTGAGGAGATTGAGGCACAGACAGGTTAAATGACAAGCCCAAAGTCACACAGTACGTGGTAAGCTAGGTTTGAGCCCAGCTTGTCCAATTTAAGAAGCTATTGGTTCAGCCACCCTCCCCTAAATCCTTTTCGACTGAAGAGGAACAAAGCAGCCAATCCATTTCAGAACACAGGACACTGTGGTGATTCGTAGAGGTGGTTCTCCCCGAGTTCCTTTTGGCATAAACACCTCTAGATTTTTCCACAGAATTGTTCCTGGGAAATGCCCGTTACTTCTTCAAATGAGGACGTGGGGCAGTGGGGAGGGGTAGGTCACAAAGTCTCATTTTATTTCTCAGCCAGTAGACTTGTCTGTGCCTTACTCTTATGCACAAGTACTTAACCCTGCGAGCCTCTGCGTTGACCCTCTCTGATTCTAAAATGTCCCTCTGCACAAAACATTCCATTTCCATAATGTGGCCTTTCTTATTTGTGGAGACTTCTCTTCTCTGCAAATATTGACAGAGTTTTTTTTTCCCGCTGATGAATTAACACACCCCAGCCCAGTCAGCATTCTCTGCGCTATATATGCCTTGAAGCGTACACAGAAGTTTTCTCACTGATTTTATTTGCAGAGAGAACTGACCAGCCCCTGTTGCACCGAGAACAAAGAATGAACAGAACAAGGAGGGATCACAAGAGGGGAGGTTTTCAAGCAAATGCTGAAACTGTTTAATGATGATTTAACTCAAATCCAAACCTTCTAACAAGTAAACGCGGGAAAAGCAGACTGTTTTAGGATGGTTAGTTTTGCTTTCCCTCCTGGCAGCTCTGATATTCTGAGTGATGACTATAACTTTACGAAGCTCTTTCATGCACACAATCTGTTTTGAGTCCTACAACAACTGTGAGGGGGAGTGATGGAGGCTGTAGGAGGAGGATGACATGAAACAAAGATTAGTTTCTGCTCTGCCTCCCTCCACTACCCAAGGTTGTCTCTGCTTTACATGCTGTTCATTGGCTAATCCACTCACTAGACTAGAAAAGCTAAAAAAAAAAAACAAAAGAAAACCTCACTTCCCCAGACTCCCTTGCAGCTAGGGGTGGCCATGGACACAGCTCTGGCCAAGGAGATAAAAGCAAAAGTCTGCTGGAGAATGTTGGGGCAGCTGAATTAAAAGTAAAGAGGCAGTTCCACTCTTTTTTGCCCCTTCTTCTTACTGCCTTGACTATGGACTTGATGCCTGGAGCTGCAGCAGCCATCCTTTGACCATGAGGGAAAGGACAAGAGAATTGCAGAAAAGCATACTTGGAACCCTGACATCACTGAGCTGCTGCTCCAGTAGCCAAAACCACTTGCCTTGGGACTTCTCTTTATGTGAGAAAAATAAACATTCCTTTAAGCTCCTGTTACTGAGTGCTTGTTACTTGCAGCCAAAACCACTCCTAAACAATACCCTTGGGTGTTATTATCTCCATTACTCAGATGAGGAAAGCAAGGCCAGAGACACTGAGTGTCTTGTTTACAGTCCCATTGCTAATCAACAGAACATGAACTAAAGTTTTCTCATGCCTTTTCCTAGCCTCTCCCCACTGTTTCACAGCTGCCTCCACAGTGGTGGCAGAAATTCCATGTAGCAGAAAAATCTATTGGCCATGAATGTCTAGTACTTCATTCAAGCAATTGATATGTCTTCCTGGGTCAGTGGTCCAGGTTTGTGTGCAGCAAGAGGGCATTCTCAATTAATTTCAGACATTAACCAGTAGGGACTTTAGTCACAGAAAGGAAAAGTAAACTGTCTTAGCTGTCAGAAGTCTGGTTTAAGTGATACTGAGCAAACTTTCCCTCCCATCTTAGAGGTATGGTTGAATGCAGTCCCTGGTACCCTTGGGTCCTGGCCACCGCCTTCTTGGATGATGTCAGGAAAAATGGACACTTGCTATGTGCGCAAAGGGACATAATGACCCTCAGCCTCCATCTGCCTGTGTAAACACTCATGTGGTCCCATCCAGTTCCCATGTCCCCACCCCCCCAGACTATAGTGGTTCACCCTGTTCAAATACTCAGGTTCTCTTCAAATACTCATTGTATGTTGTATCACTTATTGCAATGTAATTAAATAATTATTTATGCAATTATTTGTTTAAGGTCTGTTCCCCCCACTGGACTGGAATCTCCACATGGGCAGGTACCCTGATGGTCTTACTTACAGACGTGCCCTCAAGTCTAGCACAGAGCCTGGGCATCGGAGGCCCCTGATGATGGTCTCTGAGTGAATAAATGAACAGATAACTAAACGGCTTCAGTGGCTCTTTCTCCTTCCTGTAATTCAGAACCCTAGTCTTTCCACCTAGCTCGGGAAGTTTCTCTTGGCAGATGCAATTTTCCCTTCTCTTATAATCTGGCTTCTATCCTAGGCCTTGAAAGTATAGAGGTGACTCAACCCAATACCAAATGCCTGGGTCCCTTTAGAGTCCTGTGGGGTTTTTCGTGTGGAGTCTTGGAAACAGCTTGGAAAGATATTCTAAGTAGCCATGAGCTGGGTTTCTCAACCTTGACAAGGTTGGTCATCTGGACTGGATAATTCTTTGTGGCAGGAACTGTCCTGTGTATGACAGGATGTTTCTCAGCATCCTGGCCTCCGCCCACTAGATGCCTGTAGCACTCCCTCCCTACCTCCTCCCCAAACTGGCTCCAGACTCGGCTGAATGTCCCCTCTTGGGGACATTCAGGAGTTGGGAACTACTGCTCTAGAACTATCGGGTTAGAAATTCCAAAACAGCCAACACATCCGTTAATCAAAGGAAGGATCCTTCAATCTCGCATAAGACCTGAGGCTGTGAACTAACACGCGGCCAAAACATAGTCCTGCGGCTCCGCTTTCTAGGGGAGAGACAACCTCAAAAATTACGGAGGAATTAGGCCGGATGCACATTCCAGTCTTTGAATCATCTTAACAGTTGGGAAAGAACACAACCTGAACGGCAGAGGTGCCCTGGAGCACGCGGCATCAGCGCCTTATCTGTCATCAGCGCCTTCTCAGTTGGCGATGTCAGAAATTTCCATTTTCCCGTGGTCAGGGCGGAGCGTCCCACACTCAGGTTGCTTTGCTTTGCACGGGTGTGACATTCGACCACTGTGTAAATGTTGGAGCCATTAGCATCCTCAAAGCAACTTCTCTGGACCTCCATGCCTCCTTTGGAAATTGAGGCTGGGAAGCCCTCACCTGCTCCGAGGCAGAGTGCTGAACAAAATGGGTCCTTGCAGGTTAGAGATCTAGGACCACTCCCCACACCCATGACCTCACTAACGTGTCCAACAAGAGTTTGCTGACAGACGCCAACTGTGGTGGGTCTGATGGGCATGAGCTGCTCGTCCTTGGATGAGTCACTCCTTTCTGAGCTTCAGTTTCTGCTTCTGCAAAGTGAGCAGCTTTGAAGCCACAAACCTCTTTGAGAATCTGATGAAGACCAGGCACCATCTCCCTAGGAAACACACGTGAGCATAAAATGTTGCATAAATTTTCAGCAGTTCACAGGGCCCCTTTGAGGATGCCTGGACCAGGGCAGGAATATTCAGTTAGAGGCCTCTAGGGCTGCTTTTAGTTCCTACTTCCTGGGGCCTGGAAGCAACGCTGGAGCAACGCGCTGACGACCCTAAGTCAGCGCCAGGATGCAGCGACCTGGGGACAGGATGACTGAGGGCGGAAAGGAAGGTGGAGTGAATAACAGCGTGGGAAAGATAGCCTCTTACTATGCTGGGTCCTTTCATCGCATCAAAGAGAAAGTCTCAGCTGGATGCGTACCACCTCCTTACCACCTCCCTGAGCTGCTAAACCTCTTTATCAGGGAGAGGCCTCCAGCTTGCCATCTTTAGGAAGCAACGTATCTAGCCAGAATTTAATGCCAATGTTTTGCTTTCATTGCATTTTTCCAAACCGTTTGTTTTTATTTAATTCCCAAAGCAGAAAGTATCAATGGGAATATACAGGAATAGTCACTAAACGTTGTCCCCACCTCCATCCCCAGCCACCAGCTCTTCTCTCCATAGGAGATCCATATGCCTTCCTTCTGGAACTATTTTATGTGCATGTAAGCATATGCAAATATGCTTTTGCATGTATTTAAAAAATTAATATCTATTTATGGCAAATGAGGCTGGTTCCCATTTATGATTTTGATATATATTTTCTTTTCAAATAACTGTGTTTACATTTAAAAGAAGGGGAGTCACTTTAAGGTATAGTGCTAAGTAAATACACAGAGGTGACAAAAAGTACGAATCGGGTATGGGATGACACACACAGGAAGTCCACGGGGATCTCTGCAGGGGAGGGGGCTGGGGGGCAGAGTCTTCACCCCCTCCTCCTCCTCCCCCCAGCGAGAGAGGCTGGAAGGTGCTTTGTTGAGGTTCAAGAGCAGCCCTTCCCCAGGACCCCTTCTCCTCTGAAGGAAGGGGAGCCCAGGCGGAGGGCACAGACCCTACTGAGAAGGCTCCCAGCCACAGAGGGCATCTCTTGGTAGGACCTGGGCCTCCTGTCTCTCACAGAACGTCAGACCATTTGGGGTCTCTCTGTTTCTACGGTTACATCCAAGTAATGGAGGTTCCATTAGATCACGCCTGACATGTATTTGCTTCCAGAAAGGATGAGTCCCCTGGACACCGTCCTTCTTCCTGCTGCGCAAGGGGCCTCGGTGCAGACGTGTACACTCGTGCCTGCGTGAGTACCTCTGGGTCCCCGTGTGTCTGAACAAAGGAGCAGGGAAGCTGCAGAAATGCAGCAATAGCTCAAAACTCCTTGTACCCAGCACAGGGCTGCCCTGCCTCGCAGCCCTTAATCGTTATGAATAAAATATTAATGCACTTTATTTATGCACTAATGAATTTCATTATAAATACAATTAACACTCTCATTCTTCTCAGATACAACACCTCGTGGATCTAATGCACAAAGTTTAGAGAGAGTCAAATACTGTCATTATCCATAACTGAATTCAGATTTCACAAGATATCCGCAGACTCTCAAAATCGGCCCTTATAACTCGAAGCGTGTGCTTCTTAGAAATAGTTTAAGGAGCTGTGTTGAATTCAAAAGAGGTGGGGCATGCTCACCATTGCACAGAACAATGCTAAGATTAATTTCAAAAGGATCAGATGAAAACATGCTCAGAAATGCCTACAACTGTCATAAATAGTCACTCCGTGATATGCCACGTGTCATGCCATTATGGTCCCTTACGTAGTAACAGGCTTGATTTTCTTGTGATCACTGGATTCTTGCTCATTCACTGGTTGGAGGGATACTGAGACCCTCAGGCCCAGCTGAACCTACCTGAGCATCTTACACAGAGAGTTATTCACTGGAACACAAAACCCCAAGTCCCAGGCACTGCCTTCAATAAACATGTGGGCCTCTCAGTGAGCTGTGGGAAGGCTGAGGCCACACCCCAGAAAAACGTGTGGGTCTTCTATATTTGGTGTACACCGACGTAGCTGGGGTTTTTAAAAACTAGATTTTTTATAGCAGTTTTAGGTTCACAGTAAAATGGAGCAGAAGGTACAGGGATTTCCCACATAACTCCCTGACCCTACACACACGCGCACACACACACACGCACGCACACGCGCACACACGCACGCACACGCACACACACCGCACACACACGCACGCGCACGTGCACACACGCAGCCTCTCCCACCATCAACATACCCACCAGAACGGTACATGTGTTACAGTTCATGAACCTACATTGATTGACACATCGTGATCACGCAAAGTCCATAGTTTACATTAGGGATCACTCTTGGTGTTGCACATGCTATGGGTTTGGACAAATGTATAATGACATGTATCCACAATTATAGTATCATACAGAGTAGTTTCACTGCCCTAAGCATCTCCTTTAATATACTGACTTTTCCCCCGATCTACAATCTATAAGCTTTTTCTCATATCATTAAATATTTTCTGGAAAAAAAATTTTAATGGCTGCATTAGTTGAAGTACAGGCTAAGCTGCTATATCAAAGAGTGGTCCAGATAAGACACGTGTCTTTCTCTCTCATCCAGCAGATGGAGGGTCCTTGAAGCAACCCTGGTTCCTTCCATCTTGTTGTTCCCCCTTTTGTACTTTATTTGCTGAAGAAACCATGTGTTACCTTTCTGCGCATGTGTTACCACCCAGAGGTTCTTCTGGAAAGTGAGATGATAATGCCCAGCTCTTGGGTCCATCTGGGAGCTGAATGAGATGATGCATGAAAGTGCCTCAGATGGTGTGCAGAGAGGGGGTGCTTTTCTTAGAGTATCCTTATTTCATAGATTCAGGGGAGAGTAGAGTTTATAACAGCGACAGCGAGCTAAGCCCTTGTGAAGCACAGCTCTTGAAATTCTGCACGTGGCAGTGGGGGAGTCCCACCCCCGTCTTCCAGAGCTGCCTGACACCACACCTACCAAGAAGTGACCCCTGGCAGGCCCAGCCCTGATCAGCTGCTGATGGCCTTTTCTCCCCTTCCTTTGCTTAATGGCCCTGAATGTGGACTCCGGCAGAATGCCACAAGAATCATAAAAAGAAATTTAGAACAAGGCAGTCATTAAGCTGTGCGAGCCACACAGCAGGCAAGGTAATTGAATTCTTAATCATGTTCCTGTCTCCTCACTTCACCATGAGAAATTCATTTCACCAACTATTAGGCTCAAATTCACTACAGCAGGAAAGGGGCCGGGGAAGGGAGGTGCCTATGACAAAGGCAAGGCAATCACCATCCCACACCCTAGAGTGGGGACTCGTCCCACAAAATCCTGTTTCCATGCTAGGGCTTTGGGGGAGGGCTGGGGGGTATTCGCTCCTGATAACACCCACCATCAAGTTACCTTACAGGGTTCCTAAATGGGAAGGCACAATGCAAGGCTGTGCTCTTGTTTAATTTTGTAACTACTCTCAGATGAGGCCTACGTGGGTTCCCGCTGGCTGATGGGGGCCAGAGCGTGGAGGGGCCTTTTCTTCCCTGGCCTCTGTGCTTGTCCCCAAGGCAGAGACAGGCCTTTCCTTCTCGTCTCCCTCCTGCTGGCCCCGCGCTCGCCCTGGGGTCACCCTCACATCATTGAGCCATCAGCGGAGGCTCTGAGACACACCCCACGTCAGCTGGGCTCAGGGTCCCCCGGGAAGGTATTTAAAAATGTGTAGTGCTCTCTCAATTCCCAACAGACTCCCTGGCTTGGGGCCCAGGAATGACAGACATTTGGAGGCTTTAGTCGTAAGTGGGAGTGAGTGGGGCTGGAGTAGAGAGAGACACGGAATTGTCCTGAACTTGAATCTCAGTGCTGCCCCTTCACATTTTTGGACCTCATCTGCTGAGAGCTGAGTTACTCATAACTCAACTGATAAGAATAATAAATAATAATAACAATAGCATCCACTCACCCAGCACCGCCGGCTTTGTGCCCCCTATTCTAAGCGCTTGATCACGTGCGAAACTAACTTGATCCTCGAGGCCACTCTGGGAGGTGAGGACTGTTATTATCCCCATTTAATGGGGAAGAAAAGAGAGACCCTGAGAGGCTCTCTTTTTCTTCAGCTTCCCTGTAGTGCCATAGCTCCACAGTCGGCTGGCTGCTCTGATCTGCTCGATGTGTGCTGTCTGCGGGGGTCCTTGCAAGACTCGGGCCATGGCGGTATGTGCCTGCATCTTTAATGTACACAGGCAGTTGTAGGGCTCATTCTCTTTCTTGTTTTGCTTTTTTTCACCCACGTCATGGTACATCCCGCAATATTGTTGCGTCCTCCTGCCTCCGCCTCCCCCTGGCCTACTCGTTCATCCCTTAGTAAGAGATATCAGGATTGGCTCCAACTTCCCAACATCACAAATGATGATACAACAGACATCTTTATGCGTGTTCCCTTATGGACACATGTGAGATGTCTGTCCAGTTCTCCGGGGCTGATGGCCAGGAGCAGGACTGCTGGGTCATGGCGTACATGGTGCGTGATCTGTCTAAACACCGAGAAGCCAACGGTCTGTTCTCGCACCGGCAGAGCCTGGGAGTCCCCTCACTCGGCGTTAATCAGCTTTCTGTCTCAGGTCTGACGAGTATAAGGCGGTCTCTCGTTATTGACATTCACCTCTTAATCACTCATGAGTGTGCACATCTCTCATCTCTTGTTAGACTTTGGGGTTTCCTCTTCCAGGAATAACCAAGTCAGTGTCCTTTGCCTGCTTTCCTTTGGGGTTCCTGTCTTCTTATTGATGAGCCAGAATTCCTTGCTGTCATCTGGGTCTAAGTCTCTTGTCAGTTTTAGACACTGAAACTATCTTCTCCCAATGTTGTTGCCTCTCTAAGAACTCTTTTCCGTGGTGGTCTTTGTGGGTCAGATCTTTTGATGCAGTCGTTTTGCCTTATGGTTTGTGCTTTTGTTTTTGGCCGCACCTCTCAGCCTGTGGGATCTTAGTTCCCCAACCAGGGATTGAACCCGGCCGGGCCCACGGGAGTGAGAGCGCAGAGTCCTAACCACTTGACCACCAGGGAATTCCCTATGGTTTGTGCCTTGAGGGCACGGTGTATGAAGTCCTTCTCCACCTCTAGATCACAGAGATATTTTCTGTATTTGTCATATAAACTTTATGGTTGTACCATATACATTTAGGTCTTTACTGTTTGAAGCCTAGCTTTGTTATATGGTGCTTGATGAGGATGCAGTTTTATAGTTATACATACAGTGATCGAGTTTCTCCAGTATTATCTGCTAAGGTATTTGTCCTTTTCTTTTGATTTGCAAGCCCTGCAACTTTTTAGCTCTGCGGCTTTATTTATTCAAGAGGGTAGTTTGTGTTCCAAGCAAAATAACGGAGGGCTGCGAAGCAGAAGCGGCAGCCTGCTGTTCACAGAGGTGGACACTAGGGGGCATACCTTCTCTTTCTGCTCCACACAAGCCGTGTGAGCTTGGACAAGACTAGGTAACTCCCAACCTCATTTTGCTCACTTGGAAAATGGGTACCACAGTTCTAAGGGTTCTTACAGAGATGAAAACAGAACCACTCACTGCACAGAAAGTGGCCTGGAGGTGCAGTTCTTTCTCCTTGTCTGCAGCCCCCATTAGTAATGCATCTTCTCTTCATAGTTCCTCTTGGGGCCAATTTCAAGGCCTTTGTTCCCCCCATGCCCTTGTACTTGCAGAGCTACCCACATGTCATTCCAAACATAGTGAACTGCAGCCCTTCCTGTCTTAAATATAACGTTTATAAATATATGGGCATTGGATCCAACGGCAGTTGATTGGCTGAAATAATATTACGGAGGCATTTAAAGACTCGTCCGTTGCAATTTTTGCTGCACCAATTTTTTTTTCCTTCATATTTTGAAGCATTTTGTAAAAGGTCTCAAATGTCTTTATAAACACTAGGTCTTTTGCTCATAGTACTTAGTGGATAAAACAGCCCAGCCTTCTCTGCCTCAGCAGCACTAACTCACCTTGTGGCTGTCGATAGCCCTGCTGTATAGGTACTGGCTCAAACCCGGCACCTCCCCTGCCTCCTGAGCCTGAGACCCACCTACCCATCTTCCACTCAATCGACCCCACTAAGTCCACTCGAGGATGTGCGGTATTTGTTTCTAGTGCAGGAGCCAAGAACGCAGGCCCTGGGCCAGGCCAAGTGCAAATTCTCGTTCTGCCATTTTCTAGCTGTGATCTTGGGCAAGTTCATTAACCTCTCTATGCTCACTTCCTAATCTGTAAAATGGGACATTAATGACACTGACCTCAGAAAGGCAGTTGTGAGGATTATAGAAGAGGAGTCATGTGTGCAAAGTACCTGGACAGGTACTAAATTCCCTTTTGCTATTACTACCGTTCTGTTCAGAGAAGTTGTCTTCTCCACAGGATGTACCCTAGTGTCTCCAAGATGGGCTTGCTCATAAAAATCACCTGGAGTACTTGATAAAAATACAGATCCCCAGGCTGGTTGATTCCCTTGAGGATCTGACTCTGTTGGTCTAGGGTGAGACCCTGGAATTTGTATTTTAACAAGTGCTCAAAACCTAGATTCAATCTCAATTTTGTAATCTAAGAATCATACACTGTTAGGCAAATTACAGAATCTCTCTAAGCCTCAGTTTCCTCCTATGAAAGATGGGAATAAGACCTATGTAGATTATTGTGAGAATTAAAAAAATAAAGCCTGTATCATTCTGCATACGGCCTGGTGCATAGCTTCCTTTCCTTTTTCTCATCTTAGTCACTCTGCATAAAAACAATAGCTTCTTGAACTATTTCTTTCTATATTTTCTTTATTTCATTTTTTTGAAAGTTGTTTTTATCAACTAATTTTTCTGGGTTTGTTGGGGTTTTTTTTTTGAAATAAAAAAGCTCTAAATATTCCTCTGAGTACAACTTTAACTGTATCCCATAAGTATTCTTTCTGTTATTTTCAGTTATCATAGTTTTAATCACCTCTTTGATCCAGTTTTTGAAGAATGTTTCTCAATTTCCAGGTGGGTAAGTTTCCTGAATTTATATTTTTGCTTTTGATTTATGTAATCAGGTATTATACTTGTTATATCACATCTCTGTGAAATGGACTCAGGTTTCTTTTGTGGTTTCTACAAATGTTTCATGGACATAAAAGAAAAATGTGTATTTTCTATTTGTAAGGGCAGAGTTATACAGACTCAACGATCATGTCAGTCAAATAGTCTGTGTTCTCACTTCTATTTTGGTCTTTTTCAGTGTTTTCTAAACTGGAGCCATTAAAAAACTCACCTTTGTGATTTTTCCTGTATCCATGTATCAGCTATACTGCTATTTAATACATTTATTTCAAAGGGAAGCCAATGTCATTTGTCCTTTTAGCTCAACATGAATATGGGTCTAGCACAGGGCACTGTAGGCTCTGAAATATTTGAGAATGAACGTGTTACGGGCTGAACTGTGTCCCTCCCCACCTCCAAATCCCTATGTTGAAGCCCTAAGTTCCAAATGTGGCTGTATTTGGAGATGCAGTCTTTAGAGAAGTGATTAAAGTCAAAAGAGGGCATGTGGTGGGGTCCTCAGACAACATGGTTGGTGTCCTAAAAGAAGAGGAAATTTGGACACAGACACGGCGATGCATGCACAGAGAGGAAAGGCCATGTGAAGACACAAGGAGAAGGTGACCGTCTACACGCCAAGGAGAGAGGCCTCAAAAGAAACCACATCTGCCAACACCTTGCTCTTGGAGTTCTGGCTTCCGGACTCTGTTGTTTAATCTGCACAGTCTGCGGTATTCTGATACGGCAGCCTGGACAAACTAATACACAGTGAAGGAATGGGTAGTTCCCTTCTCAGGTGAGACCCGTCACGGAGACCAGAAGTACTACCTATGACCCAACCTCCACTTCAGCCTGCCCATCGTGGGTTTGGGGCCTCGCTTGAGACTCACAGAGCAAGTGGACTTGCCTTGGAGCTCATGGGGCTCAGACCTCGCTCTTTGCTGAGGGACCCATGCATGGGTCAGGCCCCCTTGGGCAGCAGCGGTTAAGTGTTGCCCCAGGCCCTGCTGGAGACTCAAACCTTCCTCCTGTTTCGAGACCCACAGCCCCTAAATCACCTGGGATTCCCTTTAGCCCGTTTTTAGGCTTGTTCTGCTGAACTGCCCAGCTGGAAGTTTGGGGATTGAGCTGAGGCCACTTGTCTCCTTCTGTCCCTCAGAGTCTTTTTTGGAAGACTAGACTTTCCCTTGTTTTCCAATCAATCAGCTCTCAGCACAACTCCAAGTTCACAGTAGTAACTTTACACATAATTGTGGAATGCAAGCACACCGCTGGGTCCCACTGGTTTTACCATTCTTCATAACATCCATCACCTCACCCTTTCATGACAAGTTCCCTCTTTAGGCTCCCTTTATCTCTTACTCTGACCTGCAATTGCCTACAAATTTATCTCTCCGACCCTCCTTCCATTCTTTATTCTGACCAAACAGTGTGACAATAACAGTCAACTTTACCACATGCTTCCCCTCAGTGCTTTACGTGTATCGACTCATTTAACCCTCGCAGCCACCCTAGGAAGGTACAATTAATGTTCTCGTTTTGAAGATGAGGAAACGAGGCAGAGTGAGGTTAAGCATGGATAACTTGGCCAAGAGGTGGCAGAGCTGTGATTCTAGCCTACGTTGCATGGGTCTGGAGTAGGGTAGGGAGGGCACTGATCTGCCCCAAACCTGGCTACTCATCATCTATGCAGGGCCGGGATTAGGGTGAGGGAGGAGCCGAGGGTGCAGAATCTGATTCTCAGAGCTGTGCAGGGGCCGCTCCTGCTCTTACATGACCCTGAGTGTGCCTGCCTCACTTTCCTCACCCCAGTCCCGGCCCCGCAGTTGTGTACTTTCTCCGCTTCCCAGAGCCCCAGAATGATGCCCCGAAGCGTTGGCCTGCTGTTTGAGGCAACTTACAACTCATCTCTCCATCTTTCTCATTTTCTATTTCCATGTCTTGACTGCTTGTCTGTGTGGAACATCCTTTTTCTACCCCTTGAATCTTTTTCCACCCCTTGTGGATCTAAAACCTGCCACCTGGCATTCACAGGAAGGGTCCCCAGGAGATCCCCTTGAAACAAGAGGGAAAGGGGGCAGGGCACAGCATTTTAAAAGAATGACATAGCCACAGGACGTGACAAAAACTGGTTAGAACCAACTAGGTCCAAGATGGCAGAAGATTTGACTTCCAGTAGACCTTGAGCCTCATTATACACTCACTGCAGTACATTAGCTAAATGACACACCCACAGGCGCCATGACAGTCCTGACCCTAAAAGGTCAAAGTGGGCATGTCCCAATTCCTGGAAATCCCCGCCCCTTCCCCAAAATAGTTGGAATGATCCTCCCACTCATTAGCCTATGAAATTACCCACCCCATAAAAACTAACCACCCCATATTTTAGGGCCTCTCACTTTCTGAGATGGCCCACACTCTGTCTGTGGAGCGTGTTTCCCTCTAAATAAATCCACTTCTTACCTATCACCTTGTCTCTCACTGAATTCTTTCTGCAAGGAGACATCAAGAACCTGAGCTTCATTAAGTCCTGAAACCAGGTGTGTGTGATCTCAGTTAGAAGGCCTTGGGTTCAAGTCCCAATCTGAGTTGCACAGTCTCACCCTAGTCCTGCTCTGTTCTCCTGACATGGGGTCCTTTCCTTTGGGGCAGCTGCTGGTTTCTAGCAGAGCTTTTCTCCTTTTTACCTGCACTTCATGTCCTTGGGGCCTCATCTTGCTCAGGACTTTAAATATCCTCTCTGGGCTGACGCTCTGACATTTAACTCTCTATCTTGAACTTCTTTCTGGAACTCCAGACTCATGTGTCCAGCTAACCGTCCAAAACCTCTACTCGGATGTCTACAAGGCATCTCAACCTCGGCACCTAAAACTCGAGCTTGATATTCCTCTCGAACCTGCCCCTCCTCCGTAGTTTTCCCATCTCGGTGAAATGGCACCTCCAGCCTCAGTCCTTCCAGTGTTGAAGCCCAAAATGTAGGAGTCATCCTTGAACCTCTCTCTCATCCCACATCCAATCCAACACTAAGTCCTATTGGTTCTCCTCTCAAATTACGTCAGACTGGGATTTACTCACCATACCTACTGCTACCACCTTGGACTAAGACATCATCTTCTCACCCCTGATCCCTGCAGCAGCCTCCAACCGGCCCAAAGCCTCAGGCTGCCCTCAGACCAGCCACCCGAGTGCTCCTATCACCTGGAAGTGTGATCAGGAAGTGGGGTCACACCCCTCCTCCGTTCAGAGCCCTCCAACGGCTCCCAATGCTGCAGCTTCTTACTACAACCAACAAGACCCTACCTATCTGTTCTCTCTCTGACCTTGACTTTTAATTCTTCCCCCCCTTGCTTGCTGGACTCCACCCACCATGCTGGATTTAGACTCATTCCCCCAACATCCCAGTCATTCTCTGCCTCAGGGCCTTTACACTTGCTGACCTCCCTGCCTGGAATGTTCCTTCCCCCAGGATCTCCTTCACTTCCTCCAAATGTTCAGTCAAATGTCACCTTCTCCATGAGGTCTTCCCTGACCGCCTTAATTAAAATTCCACTCCCCACGTCCCACATACCTCTCCCCTTCCCTGCTTAGATTTTTCTCCGTGGCACTTATCACCACTTATTCAATATAATGACTTATTTATGTTATTTTGGCCTATTTCCCTCAACTATAATGTAAACCCCTTGAGGACAAGGATTATGGATGTTTTTGTTCACTGCTGAACTCTCCTGCCTAGAACAGTACCTGGTACATAGTATTTGTTGAAAAAATGAGGGAGTAACTGTGTACATTCACCCACCCTACCTGACTGCACACACCTTCAGAGTGAGGTCTGTGTTTGTTTCGGTCAAAGTTCTCTAGAGAAAGTGGACCAGTAGGAGACAGGTAAGATGACCGATAGATTCATTTATTATAAAGAATTGGCTCATGCCAATACGGAGGCTGGAAGTCCCACTATCTGCCATCTGCAAGATGGAGACCCAGGAAAGCGGTGGAGTAGTTCAGTCTGAGTCCAAAGGTCTGAGAACCAGGACCGCCGAGGGTCAGTGTTCCAGCTCAAGCAATCAGGTAGAAAGAGCCAAATTCTTCCTTCCTTTTATTAAGGCCCTCAATGGATTGGGTGATGCCCACCCACACTGGGGAGGGCAAACCATTTTACTGAGTCCACTGATGAATGCAATTTCATTCAGAAACATCCTCAAGACACACTCAGAAATAATGGTTAACCATCTGTCTGGGCATCCCTGTGATCCAGTCAAGCTGACACATAAATTAACCATCAGTGTTCATTCACTTTGTATCCACTGTGCCTTGATGTACAGCACATGCCATGAAGTTTGTTTCTTGTCTCTTCACTCCTTTAGCAATTGCTCTTCCAAGGTGCTGCTTTTGCAATTATGAGGCAGGTTCTACCTCATTTTCCTGACAGACAAGAAGGCATCCCCATCACACACGCAGGAAAGCCAACACGGAGGGCTCTGATGCCTCCCTTCAGGTCAGTCTGCATGCATTTCCTGCACACCTACTCTGTGCTGACCTCAGGGCCAAGGACCTACCTATTGGCTTTTTCAGAGTCAACACACGCTCCCATGCCCTTCATCTTCACAGCAATCAGAGTGTGCTGACATGGCTGGGTGTTTTTAAGCACGTAGGAGAATTTACAAAGGAGATGGTGGCAGGAACAAAGTAGTATCATGTTGTAGAAAAGCACATAGTTGGAAGCCAGATGGCTTCTGGTCTCAGATCTGTGTTTAGCTGTTTAACCTTGACCTTGATGTTGATCAGTCAGCTTCACCTGTCTAGCCCTCAGTTTCTGCATCTGTAGACAGACTTGGAGAAGCTGACCTCCCTTTCCAATCTCAAAGCCTATGAAATAGCGCCTGAGAAACGAACAGCTGTAGAAAGGTTCAGTGGTGGGATCACGCTCAGAGATAGCCAAGAGATCCAGAAAACCCTGTTCTGCTCAGCTGCTCCGGAGATTCTTAGGAGTGCCCAGAGGGCAACGTACCGTATCAGTGATATAGGGCATCCGTAGGAAAGGGTCTGCAGGAAAAACCTTGGTTCCTTAGAATGAATTTCAAATTAAAAAAAAATTTTTTTTAAGCTCTTTTCTTTTTCTAAATAAAATCTTTTGAAATGTTAAAAGTTGAGTGCTCTGATTTAAAGTGGGTTTAAGGAAACAGGACCTGGCCTGCTTGTTGTGTGACCTCTCCAACTCCCATGTATTCATTATCAATTGCTGTGTCACAATTACTCCCAAACTTAGCGCATGTTTAGCCCATTCCCAGACCTCATATCAAGGATGGACTCATGGATGGTCAGGAAAGGCCTTCTGCTGTATTCTCTGTCTTTAGAGTCTGGTCTCCTAGCTCCTGTGTGAGACCTTGATGGACACATTCCTGCTCCTGGCATTCTAATACTCCCAGCTGCCTCCTCCCCACCTTTTAAAGCTATTTGAATGAACTACTGAGTAGATACAAAGGAACATTTGTAACAAACATAAATAATGATGCAACAAATGCACAAGTCCTCCACTTGGGTTAGGAAAGAAGCCTTTAGGTCCTGGGTGCCCCTTCCTGACTCCAGCCTCTGCTCTGTCCCTTCATAGGTAACCACCAGCTTAAACTCCATATTCTTCATTTTGAATTTGTTTCCTGTGTGGTTCTACTCCAACTGTCCATCTAAACACACACACATATTGCTTAGTTTTGCCTGTTTATGTATATAATGGAATCACACTGTACATATGCCTTTGACCTTTTCACTCATTGATCCACTGTTTATAATATGTATCTTGCTGTTACTTGCCTTCTGTTGTATGGATACACCGCAGTTGACTTGTCCATTCTTGTTCTGATGAATATTTGGGTTGTTTCCATGTTTCGTTTTTTGCTACTGCTAACAGTGTCGTGTCTTTTGGTGCATAGATACACCTGTGCTGGGTACACACCTAGAGTATGCACAGGATTTTGACTTTACTGGGTCATGTCAAATCATTTTCCAAAGTGATTGTACCAATTTACACTCCTCACAGCAATAAATGTGTTCCATTTGCACCACATCTTTGCCAACATTTGATACTGTCAGACTCTCTAAACTGTGCCACAGAATGGGTCAGAAATGGTATTTCACAGCAGTTTAATTGCATTTCCTCAACGAGTGAGGTTGGCCATTTTTATGTTTATGCCCTTTCTACTTTCATTAACATTTGGATCAAAGGTT
This sequence comes from Balaenoptera acutorostrata, assembly GCF_949987535.1. NCBI lineage: Eukaryota > Metazoa > Chordata > Mammalia > Artiodactyla > Balaenopteridae > Balaenoptera > Balaenoptera acutorostrata. The sequence goes on from NC_080074.1 coordinate 18,269,123, forward strand.
CCTGACACGAGAGATTAGCAGTATCCTGAAGCGGTCATCTCTGATGGGTACTGATCCAAATGGTTAAGGCTCTACCTGCCCACCCAATTACACAAAGTTTTATGTGCCTCTGTAGCGCGCTTGTAGGCTTCGTGCTGGAAGCTACGCAGCACACAGAGGTAAAGAACCCTAATTATCTAGAAGTGGCTTCGTGCAGGGTAACCTGAAGTGCTCTAGAGAAAGTACAGAGTCCTGTGGAGTACATGCAGAAAGAGTTCTGGCTGGAGGCAACCCAGCGCAGGGGGTTAGGAGCGGTGTCTTTGCGGCAGAGGTCAGAGGTGCAGGTGACTGGCCCAGGGTCTGACAGAGGGCCCACAGCCTATTTACAGGGCTTTGGAAGACCCTGAGGACTCGGGGCAAGGGAAGTCTGAGGAATAAGATCCTGGCAGTAGTGTGGAAATACACCGGCAGTGTTAAGACCAGTTAGAAAAAGCACTACAACATCTCAAGACAAGGTGTTTGTTAATTGTGCGGACAACACTGCTCAAGGGCATGTGAAAAAACGATGGGACGCCAGGCTTCGGCTCAGTCGCCCTTCATGAAAGCTCCCATCCGTCAGAGATGAATGAAGGCAGACCGCAAGGTGGTCGAGAGCTCTGGGCCTTTGAAGTCACAGACGTCTCTGGCTTCAAAAATGTGCTATACCACTAACTAGCTGTGTGACCCTGAGCAAGGATTCCTACCTCTGAGCCTGCTCTTCCACCTGTAAGCGGGCACAGGAGCGTCCTGAGAGGGCTGTTATGTGTCTGGTACATGCTGCAGTAACAAGCATGTAGTGGTACTGTTAGCACTCTGCAATTTCTCAGGACAGAGAGGAATTCTGGGAAGGTTTTTGGTAAGGATTACCACAAGATAGGAGTTTCTGCTCAACAACTGACGCGTAAGAAAATTAAGTGCATGTGAGTGAATAATCTGAGCATGACAATAAACATCAGTGTAAACACTTACTGAACCCCGGGTATGTGCCCGATCCAGTTCAGAGAGAAAGGAAGACTCACGCACCCTCACAGTGCTGCTATCAGGTGGGGCGGTTTTGCCACCTTAAAAACTGAGATCGACAGATCAAGTGGGGTAAGCTGAAAATGGATCTGGAATGCCAACACGGCTAAAATGTGAGCCTCAGCACACCAACCAGCCCCACAGCACAGCACCGATGAAACTTACTCAGCACCTAGTTCCCACCATCGCCAACAGGAGCCCTGAAGTCCATCGGGCTCTCAGTTGAACAATCCCAAGACCACCATTCAACAAGAAGCCACACAGGGTGGATATTAACAGCTTTTAAGGTTTCACATTGTTTCTTTTCAGAAGATTTATAACAAAAATACATGGAATTTAATGAGTTCTGATACACTGGGCAATTACACAGACAAGTCTATAAAGTGGAATCCTTCTCGTGGGGGCAGAACATTCTATTCCACAAAGAAGACAGAATCACAACATGATTAGGCATGATCACCCTGTACTGCCTACGTTCTAATTTCAGAGATTGGCAGACTTGGAGAAAAAAACAAATGAGAAAAAAAAAGTTTAAAAATGAATAAAGAAAACTGAACACAGTCAGCTGTCTCAATTCCCCTCTCCTCTTTTCCTTTTCCCATTGTCTCCACACAACCAGATGGGACGGAGGGTGAGGCAGGGCTGTGAGGCAGACAGGGTCAGGGGATCTGCTGACTAAATGCTGGGCAGATGCTGAGTTCCCTGAGGTGACCGAGAAACGTACTTTGAATCAACCACTCAGTGCTGTAGCCGAGAAACACACACAGAGGGGAGGAAACGAAAAAGGAGCTATAAGAACTGCTAGTGGGAGGTCTGACGTCCACAACATGTTTAAAATCCAACTTCTGTAATGGGAAAATGGCCTAAATAAGATCCGTCATCAGTACATTTAGCCAGAAATCTGTAACTGTAGGGTTAATACCTCTTTGGGATATGGAGCAGAAACACTTCTGCCCAAATTCCACCAAGTACAGTCAACAGGAAAAGCCAAAACCATGTGGTTTTTACATGAAAATCCTTCACATCCACCTGTGTTCAAACATAATAAATTATGATATTAACAGCTTTCTTTAAAAAAGTAATTACCACAAGAGTTAAATTGTTAAGTGTGGAAAGACTTATTTTTCCCATGAATATAGTTCTTAGGAAGGGATAGATGCATAACACACATGAAAAATAAAGCTGTAGTATTTTGTGATTTTAGCTTAAAACAAAAGCTACCCCCCAAAAAGTCTTAAACAAGCGCTAAATGTTTCCCATTGCAAAAGATCTCAGCTCACTCAGACCAGCACACAACGGACTAAATAAAGACATTTATTGTTTTTCCCCATTTCAGCTGTGCATCTGCCTCCATGATGAAGAACAGTGGAGATCACGCTGTACGACCAAGTTCCCTGCAGTGGAATATTCCTCCAACAGGCTGGCCAGGTAGCCATTTCATCATCGGTGGTATAGTGCCTGGGAGCACGCCTGGCCAGTGGTGACCACTTGCTTTGGGGAGACGCTCTCTCCCCGGGACAAGCCTAGGAGCCACAGTGCGCCGTCCCAGCAACGAGCCGCCTTATTTGCACACAGTGGCCATGACTTGCTTTTGGATAAAAATTGTCTGCTATCATCTCTACTTTCACTAACACGGCGGAGAAAAAAATAAAAAAATAACCAACATGAGAAAGGTTGACAGTGAGAATAAGAAAACCTACAAAGGAAAGGCCATGCAAAAACTGCTTCGACGGTTCCATCACCACCCACCGCGCGGGCTTGAGGCTGGTGACTTCATGGACGCCCCTCTGCGAAGCTCTGCCGAAAGTCAGTTTCGAGTGCGTCATGCTGACCCCAGTGCGATGCTGCCTGCCACCCACGCGTCACCTCCGGCCCATGAGATCCAAGGGGGCCTCGGGGCTATAAGCACAGGACACGTGGCTGCTGAAGCCCGAGAGCCTTCCACAAACTTCGCCTTGGACTTGGGCAAGAAATACGTCAGTGGTTTGGAGTCCTGGCAGCAGCACCCACACTGGGGCTTAACCTCAGCAACCGGTCTGGAGGATGTTTCCCCCCGAGCGCTTGGTCACCGACAGTGTCGTGAATACCTGCAGGGGAGGAGACAGCATGAGACTCGGACACCGGCGCAGAAGTTAACTGGGCGCAGCTCAGATAACACCACGGGACTAAGAATGACTTGGATGACTACTTACAACAGAGATGTAATATGACCAAGGTAAGCATTTCAAAACCAAGGTGAAAGAGAAAAACATGTAGCTTATATCTAACAAAGCACTTATTTGCACGAGGGTGATTAAAATAATACCCTGGTTGTTTATCAGTTCTCTAAAAGAAATGTACCATGAAATATTCTGGACACACAGAAAGAAGTGAAATGTACTATCACAAACACCGTTGTGCCCACCCAACTCAGGGAGCTTCATAACACACGGTTCGAGCCCCATGTGTATCCCCTTCCTGATAACTTTCTCCCTCCCCGCCCCTTGACTGGTGCTTTTCTTTTGTAGGTTTTTAAAAACTTAATATGCAAATGGCAAGATGGTATATACATCCTCTTCTGCTACCTGCTTTCTTGGCTCAATACTTTATTTCTATTATTCATGCATATGGACACAGATAGCTCTAATTCTTCCATTTCTCACTGAAGAGTATTCAATTACTATAGTATACGATACCATATTAGAGTATAGTATATATACTATAGTAGTGGTCCCCAACCTTTTCGGCACCAGGGACCGGTTTCATGGAAGACAATTTTTCCATGGATGGAGGGGGGCGGGCAGGAAGGGGGTGATGGTTCAGGGAGTAATGCAAGCGATGGGGAGTGGGAGATGAAGCGTCCCTCGCTCATCTGCCGCTCACCTCCTGCTGTGTGGCCCGGTTCCTAACAGGCCATGCCCAGGGGTTGGGGACCCCTGTACTATAATATTCAATTACTCAAATAGTGAGTATATTACAAATTACATACCCAGGCTCCTTTTGCTGGCCACTCAAGCTATAACCAATATGCTATCTGCAATGTGCTGTGACATTCTGGTACATCTCCCTGCACCTGGAGCTACAGGTACAATTGCTGGGTGGGAGGGCAGGTGCAACTCTGACTTGGCTAGACTTCCAAAGTGCCTGACCAACTGATGCTCTCATTTGCAGTGACTGACAAGTTCTCCTGGTTTCACATCGTTGAAACATTGGTCCTTGTGGACTTAGAGCCTAAGATCTTTAGGTGGCTTTGATTTGCTACTACTCAGGATTGATCATACAAAAAAAACAAGGCCTCTCAAACCTTAAAGCCTGTTCACGCTGATTAAAATACACGGAAATTACAGATTCTAATTTGGCAGGTCTAGGGTGGGGCCCAGGAATCTCATTTTTAGCAAGAGTCCCAAGTGATTCTAATGCAGGTTGCCTAAAGACCACAGATTAGAACTTCTTGAGGAACACCAGTGTAGGCAACGCACTGAGAATTTAACGCAAAGTCCAAAGCCTAGAAGCCCATTGCATGGTAAACTAACCATTGGTTGCTTAACTTTGTAGTTTCCCCAAACAGGAAACCTGCAGCTCTCCTACAGTTTATCTGTAACAGTAACTCTCTAAATTGCCAAATCCAGAGGACACCTTGCCGCTTTCATTTCTCAGCCTCTCTGGAGCATTTCTTGTTGTCGATCTCACTGACCTTCTAACAATTCTTTCTTCTTTTTGTTTCCGTGAAAGCACTTTTTCCTGTTTCCTTCTTTTGTGGCTATTCCTCAGCCATGGCTTAGAGGTGTGCTGCTGAAACACTGATTTTTTTTTTTTAATAAATTTACTTATTTATTTATTTTTGGCTGCATTGGGTCTTGGTTGCTGCACGCGAGCTTTCTCTAGTTGTGGCGAGTGGGAGCTACTCTTCGTTGCACAGGCTTCTCATTGCGGTGGCTTCTCTTGTTGCGCAGCACGGGCTCCAGGCACGCGGGCTCAGTAGTTGTGGCTCGTGGGCTCTAGAGCACAGGCTCAGTAGTTTCGGCGCACGGGCTTAGTTGCTCTGCCGCATGTGGGATCTTCCCCCCGGACCAGGGCTTGAACCCATGTCCCCTGCAGGCGGATTCTTAACCACCGTGCCACCAGGGATGTCCCTAAAACACTGATTTCCCCCAGCCCTTAGGGTGGTCAGAGCCCCAGGGCGGGTGGGCTGCAGAACCAGGTGCCTGATCTGCTTATTCCAGTGTGCTGCCCAAACAATGCCACCGTCCACACGTGCACGTGCATGAACAAGGCCAGGCAGCATGGCCCTAGGGGTCCTTCCTCAGCTCTCTCCCCTTTAGATGCTTTCGTCATGGTCTCATTCAGGCAACTACTCCCTTTTTGGCAGATGGCTCCCAGTGAATGGCAGCGCCACTACTTGATTGACCAGGCCACGCGCCACGCATCTAGAATTGACCCTTAATTCCTCTATTTCCATTACTGCTGATGTATCATCAATTAATAAGTCTTAGATATTTCGCTTCTTTTCTGTCAAATCTGATCCCTCTTCATGTTAACCCTGACTGAACTGTGAGATTTTTGTTAGTTTCCAAAACATATGGTGCCTTCACCTCCCTGTGATGACACTGTGTGGACCGCACATTATACATTCCCGCCCTACTGGACACGGACATGGGGGGCCGGGGCTTGCTCTGGCCAAGGACACACGTGGAAGTGGGAAGCATCACTCCTGAACAGAATCCTTGGGCACCAAGGTGCTTTTCCTATGCCTCCTGTCCCTCTGCCATTCAGCCAGCTGTGCCCCCAGGAGAGGCTGCCCCATCAGCTGGGCCCTGGAGTGATGATGGAATTGGAGCTGAGCTGCAGCTGCTCCGTGATGACCTTAGCACCCCACAAGGAATAAACCTCTGTTTTTACAGGCCAAAAATCCCCAGACAAAATCGCCACCCAAACTGATCATCTCTACTGCCCAGGCATGAAGACATAAAAGGACTTGGTGTAAAATCAATTAAACTTAGAAACTTATTTGGCTACTGAATACAATTAAGATTTCAATCCAAATCTTTTCGGTCACACCAAGTAAGCTGAAAGGTAACTCTAGTAAGATTCTGCAGAGTCCATCTGTCCTACTCTAACCCAGACCAACCTTTGAGAACCACTGAGTAAGTGTCATACTGAGACAGGAGGCCATGGCTGATGTGGGAGAGAGCCCAGTGGAAGCGAGACTCATCAAGTGCTTGTACCACTGTCAGCACACCTGGACACGCTTTCTGGTCAGCTGCATTCTCTGATTCCTGAGAAACAACTGGTCTCCTGACTTTTAATACAAAGAGGAAAGAGCACAAGAAATCGAGGCCACTTTGACTTATATAGGTCAAAGCAACAGGAATCAGCATCAAAAATACTTGTGAATAAAAGGGGAAAATACTTTTGTGTAAAGGAGGAACAAGACTGAGAAAAACCCGTGGTCTATTTTAGCCTTAAAAGCAGCAATAAAGCCTTTTGTCTTCCTATATATCAGCAGCACCTCAAAAAAGTCAGACCCAAGTAATAATGGCTAGTAAAACATTTAAAGTATGAACCCAGAAGAAAAATGTGTGAACAACTCGCATCCAAAAAAACAGTAATTATAACAACAAAAGGTTCATCCTTATTAATAAAGATATGTGAAAATCCTTGAAATAGTTATCTTTCATACTTACTAAAGAAAAAGTTACACTGAATTTTGCAACCTTTTCATTAGCACTCAAATTCAACGCTGATGACAATGTAAACTAGTACAATTCTTTTTTGAAAAGCAATACAACTCCTTTGTTTAAAAAATGTGTGACTGTGGATGAGGACTGAAAGATAATATGCGATAATGAAAATAGCTGTGTTAGGATGATGGTATCACGGGCAATTTAAAATACCATCAAACATGCTCTCTTTCCAATTTTTATAAAGGAAGAAAAATAATGAGGCAGGGAATACATTAAAGCAAATTCCAGGCTTGTGAATTTGCAAGCTTATGTTTTATTTCTCAGGAATTCATTTAGAAATAGAACTTGTAGGACATGTGGTTAAAAAACTAAACCCATCAAAAATGGAAACAAATTAAGGGGGGAAAAAAGAGCTCTTACCAATAGCCAGGACATGGAAGCAACCTAAATGTTCATAGACAGATGAATGGATAAAGACGTGGCACATATATACAATGGAATATTACTCAGCCATAAAAAGGAACGAAATTGAGTTATTTGTAATGAGGTGGATGGACCTAGAGTCTGTCATACAGAGTGAAGTAAGTCAGAAAGAGAAAAACAAATAACCGTATGCTAACGCACATATATGGAATCGAGTTACTGATGAACCTAGTGGCAGGGCAGGAATAGACACAGATGTAGAGAACGGACTCGAGGACACGAGGACACGGGGGCGGGGTGGGGGAAGGGGAAGCTGGGACGAAGTGAGAGAGTGGCGTGGACATACATATGTTACCAAATGTAAAATGGATAGCTAGTGGGAAGCAGCTGCATAGCACAGGGAGATCAGCTCGGTGCTTTGTGACCACCTAGAGGGGTGGGATAGGGAAGGAGGCTCAAGAGGGAGGGGATATTGGGATATATGTATGCATATAGCTGATTCATTTTGTTGCACAGCAGAAACTAACAACACTGTAAAGCAATTATGCGCCAATAAAGATATTTTTAAAAAAAAAAGAGCTCTTATCTTTTTTTCTTATACTGGAAAACATGCTGATGTTAAAGAGATGGGGGAAGCCGAACTGCTGTTGTTGGTTAGTCTAAACGGAAAAACTGATGGGGTCAATTCTTACACAGAGTTTATACGTGCAGAGTTGCTTTAGAATTTTCATAAAAATGCATTTTAAAAAAATGAGCAGAGGCAGCTTTTCGATCCCAGCACAAAGAACACTCACAAAAGGGCAAATGCGGTAGGCATGTACCTCACACATTTCTTATCTGGCCAACACCTCCCAGCTTCACAAGACCCCCTTCACTGAAGACTGTGATTATGCTGACTATTAATAAAACAAAGCTTCTGATGTCTGGCACTAAAAGTCATTTTAAGACATTTCACAGGGTCTTCTCTCTGATGCTCCTTCTTCTTGAGCCATTTTTTTTTCTCTACAAATAAACTTAAGTTGAAATTATTACTCAAAATGATGTGTAATCAGTTTCCTATTCAACTATTACTGCTCAGATGTCCAGAATAAACTATCACCACACCGTCCTCACACTGAATAACGCTCGTGCCATCACTGACGCCCCAGGCCTTAAGACCCCCTCTCGTACTGACACCAAGGGGCCTTCAGTCAAAACAAGAGTAGTGCCTCCTCCTCCTCCAGCAATTCCAGAAGGAAACCCTTTGGAAACTATTTTGCTCCAAAAAGCAAAGCCTCCACTGAGGAATTCATCAACTTTTGTAAGCAATTACTTCTGAGAGCCAAAAGTTGTGCAACTGTCCAGGTTATTTTATCGAAATGGTACAGAAGAGTTCATTCTATGAATCATTCTGCAAACCACCCACAGCTGGCACGGGAGCAGGGCTAGTTCTAAACACTTGAAAGCAATGCCCAGGAGCAATTTTCAAATTATTACTGTTTCTAATCCATCCAATGGACTGACATTTGTGAAGTCTGATAAAAATGATTAGGAAACAAACTTTTAAAAGGCATGTAAAATTACAACCCCGATTTTCTATTATATTAGATACTGTCAAATTACCCTTTAAGTTTCTAAACCTTTTTCTTCATTTCCATCCTGACCTCATTATGGACTAGTAACAAACATTCTGTGGACTGCATTTTGAGTGGCACTCCTCTACAGCACATGGCTGTTTGCTAAAAAACAAACAGAAAAAACAACCAGTGGGTCCAATAGCAAATCCAATTACATACTATGCCAGCCAGAACTCAGCATTTAGCAAGACTGTCCCTAAAAATCCCCTACTGATCAAATTTTACTTTCCCTCAATCAAGAAGCTTTAAGAAAGATTTCTACAGTCAGGATTTTGTCACAAGTGTTTGGTTTTTCAAAATCTAGTTTCTAAGCAAGTTGCTCAAAACCAGAGGTAAAAGAAATCACCAGAGGAGCTCTCTCGAAATATACCTCCTTCCTCCACCTCCCCTCTCCCCAAAATACTGTAATGATGACTTTTTAGTCAAGCCACATCTTCTGTAATGAAATACCCTGGGGAAAACCAGCTAACACACGCAGTTACTGAGTATCTGCCGAATGCCAGGGACTCCCCTAGACACTTTCCGCACAGCACGGCCCACTGGCCCTGTGAGTTACAGCATCTCCACGTCAAATGCTGTGGGAAGGCGTGCAGAGCATCGTCTGCCCCGCGTGGTGCCTCGGAAGCCAGCCAGCCTGAGTTTGGATCTCGGTTCTGCCACTTCCAAGCTGCCAGGTCACTCAACCGCTCTGTCCTCACTTCCCTTGGGTGTCAAATGGAGGCACTCCTGCCACCCGCCCCGTGGGGTTCCTGTAAGGACTAATAAGTGAGTCAGCACGCGGAGGGCAGGGTCCTGACAGTCAGTAAGCCCTCAGGAACCTCGGCGCTTCCGCAGTGGGATTCCCCGGGAAGCTGCTCTTTCTACGGCTGCTCCCTACTGCAAGCCGCGACCGCTCCCTACTGCAAGCCGCGACCGCTCCCTACTGCAAGCCGCAAATGTGAACCACGCTCAGTTCTTCCCATTTCCAAACAGTGGGCTAGTGCGATCAACTCCATCTCCTATTCCCTCTCGCCTGGACTGTGTCTTCTGACACACACTGCCACGACCCCGGTTCAGGGCCCTGCCCCCACCCGCCTCCAGACGTGCCTCGGGGGACCTCTCCCCACAGCGCAGCCGGAGGGATTTCTCTCAGTAAGGTGTCTGATCACGTTCCCCCCACCCCCCAACCCCGACCCAGCTTTAAACCTCTCTCAGCTGAACTGCAATGGCCCCCGGATAAAGTCAAAATATCCTGCCTTGGTTTATGAGGCCATGACCTTCCTACCTACTTCTCCAGAATAATTTTATTATTATTTTTTTTACCCCTCTCTGAGCTCTTCAAGCTACAGCAGTACTGAGGGACTTTCAGGTCCCTGAATAAGCCATGATCTATTCCACAGAGTTATCTTATTTGGTGTTCCCTCTGACTAACACCAATGCATTCTCTTCCTCTTAGGCAAGAACCACCCCACAACCTGCCCCAAACCCCACTTGACACGTGCCCCGACCCCAGGACTCGTCACACTGGACTGGCACTGGCACTTCCCTCACCCGCCTCCCTGCTCTGACTCACATCCTAAATCCTCGCTGCTCCCCAGGGCCTGGCACAGTGCCAGGCACATGGCTGCACAACAGATGCGCTCAGGGAGTGACAAAATAGCATCCAGGGTTTTAATCTCGTTAATCAGCCGCCAGCTTGGAAAAAAGAAAACAGAAAAAAGCCCTATCAGAGGAGTAGAACATTCACCTCTGAGCTTCAACGTCATAAGAGAACCAACAAACAGGTGGAGAGGCACAGTGGCAAACATCAAGACTTAAAAAGGGTTCCCATGGTGCCAGGTGTACTGCGGGAGCAGGCCTTTGGCTGATCTCCCTGCGGGCCCGGGCTTTAGGAGGACACCTGCCTCTTCACTGCACCTCTCTGCCCAGCTGGCAGTCATCCTGCCAAGATGTTGCCACGCTCTCACTGCTGCTGGGTCACAACACAACACAACATGACACGACACGATACAACACAACCAAGTGAGGCAGCAGGAGGCAAGCACACGTCAGCCTTTTCAACCAGCCCACTGAAAACCGAATTCAGATTAAAAAATTAGACACTCGCATAACCAAGTTGGGAAGTTACGTCTTTATCGCTGTTGGAGATGACTGTTGTTATTTTTAAGTATCTTAGACTTTTAAATATACTCACTGTCGTGGGTTGAATTAAGTCTCCCAGAAAGATGTTCAAGTCCTAAGCCCTGGTACTGTGCACATGACCTTATTTGGAAACAGGGTCTTCGCAGATGTAACCAAGTTAAAATGAAATCATGCTGGATCAGCGTGGGCCCTAATCCAGTGACTAATTATCCTGACAATAGGAGGGAAATTTGGCCTAGATACACAGGAGATAAGATCACTTGAAAAGCGGAGGCAGAGACTGGAGTGATGCATCTACAAGCGAGAAATGTCAAGACTTGTCGGCAACCCCAGAAGCTGAAGCAGCAAAGAAGTCATCCTCTCTAGAGCGCCTTTGAAGGGAGCACAGCCCTGCTGACACCCTGATTTCAGACTCTAGCCTCCAAAACTCTGAGAGAATAGATTTCTGTTGTCTTCAAATGCCCAGTTTGTGGTGGTTTGTTACATCAGCCCCAGGAAACTAACACACTAAGTTTTCTTGAAAAAAAAAAAAAAATTAAGTTAATTGGCTCCTTCCCTAGACAGTCTCAGTCATTACACTGAATAAAAGACATACTGCCTGTTCTTTAAGCGCTTTTAAAATCTATTCTCTTTTCAATTTTTATTTATAATTTTTGAAATTTAGCTTTACTTCACAAGAACAACAGTTTTCAAAAAAAAGAAAAAAAAACACATAGAACAGAAACACAGAACAAAACAACACATACACACAAAGTTTTCTATGAATAATGCCACTAAACAGGTGCATGTTAATACAGAGGAAGACACTATCCCTACTCAGGGAAAAGGCAAAGAAAAAGGAAATGAGAACATTTTTCCAGGCTGCAATTCTCAGCTCCATACCTAAGCCTCTTTATGAGATAACCTCTCCCCACCTCCCAAGTTCTCCAGCTAGACACTTTTTTGGTTTCCAGGCCCTACTTAGTGGTATCACAATATTCGACTGTTGGAATGAGCACTGACAGGCATGAAGAAACACTGACACCCAGAGGCCCACACTGGTCAATTTCCAGTTCTACTGCCATTTGCTTGATCTTTTACAAGCCTCACTTTCATTCTCATTCTTTGATGTCAAAAGCTCACAAGGTAGACATCATTTAGCCTCCAGGTAGCTCAGGGATAACTAGGGTTGATGCTCTTTCTGGGTACGAACGGCATTATTAGCTGACTGCCATGAAAATAATTTAGGACACATGATAAATTAAAGATGTGAGGCACATCTCTATAAAGCACTCTCACCATTTTTACCATTTAGCATGACGGTACTATCCGGTTACCAGGAATGAGAAACACGTGAAAGAGAAAAAATCATTTCTAGAGACAAGGCTTCCTTTTGAGATATTCTCCATCACTAATAAGCTCTAAGGAGGTAAAAGTAGCTCGAGTACATTAGAAAGAACACTAGCTGCAAGTCCTAGATCTGCCCCCTGTAAGCCAGGTGACGGTCACTTTGAAACAGAGCCTTTAAAACGTAGCGACCCACCTCTGCACAGACGGGGTGGATTCCGATGGTGCCGTCCAGCTGGTCTTTGGTCAGCCCGCACTTGAGAGCTGCTGCGAAGCCCTGGGTAACTTCTCCAGCATTTGGACCCAGTATGTGGAAGCCCACAACACGTTCCTAAGGTACAAGAAAGTAATACAATTATGCGGCTTTCCCCCCGCTTAACAGACTGGAATATTTCCCCAGTCTAATCTAAAACCCCCATTCAGAAATGGCCAAGGCTTATACTAATGCTTGCTGCTAAAAGCTGTCTAGGCTGAAGATACTCCAACATGGGCCAATACAGAGTGTGTGGTGACATCAAGCAAGAAGGAAAAGACAGGAATCGGCCATGGATGATGATGAGGAAAAACAAGAAAAGCAAAAATGTGTGCAACCCCATAAGCACCAATATGTTCTGGAAAATGTTTTCAAAGGGCTGCTCCACTGTGCCCTCATCTCCTCTATCTGATTGTCTCAAAGCTCCAGATAAACGACCTGTGGTAGCTGAAACATTTAAGAGCAATCATTCAAATTAAAAAATCATTTACACTAAAGTTTTGGGGGTAGATAGCACAGACTTAAGATCCTTCCAATGTGAAAACATTTTTTAAAAAATTTTTTTATTGGAGTATAGTGGTTTACAACGTTATATTAGTTTCAAGTGGACAGCAAAGTGAATCAGTTATGCATATACATATATGCACTTTTCTAGATTCTTTTCCCATATAGGCCATTACAGAGTATTGAGTAGAGTTCCCTGTGCTATACAGTAGGTCCTTATTAGTTATCTATTTTACATATAGTAGCGTGTATTATGTCAATCCCAATCTCCCAGTTTATCACCCCCCCCCTTACCCCCTGGTAACCACAAGTTTGTTTTCTACATCTGTGACTCTATTTCTGTTCTGTAAATAAGTTCATTTGTACCCTTTTTTTTTAGCTTCCACATATAAGCAATATCATATGATATTTGTCAATCTCTATGAATGAAAGCAAGGAAAAAAAATATTTGGCAACTCTGAAATACCTGTGTGGGAATTATTTTGGATAAATTCTAAATCCCAAACTCAGGCTACCTCTGCCAAGAGCAGGGAAGCAAGCCTGCTGCGTTCTACTGCACAGACTTTCTGAGCCGGCTCGGGGCTACTGCATCCAGTCCAGCACCCTCACAACAGACCAGGTAGCCCAGGCGGTGAGGTGCAGAGCCTTATCTAAGGGGCAGTGCTCCTGGAAACAAACAGGAAGGGCATTCTGTATGTGATGCGTTCCATGTTAGACTCTTACGTTATTCATCCCGACAGTCAGGGGTTGTGTATATGGATAAATAAAGCACAAAATATACTAGGCTCTTAAAATATGCTACATTTACATGTAATAATATGGATAAATCTCAAACTGAGATTCAAAAAAAAAAAAAAAGTGCAGGCTTCTATTTAGCTGAGGATACCACTCTTCTTTAAACCACATTGTATAACATTTATGGTAAGTAATAGGCAGCAAACATATAAAAATATGAACAGGTGAGAGAGTCCAACTTGAGGACAGCGCTGCCTCTGGAGTAGGGAAGGAGCGAGGGGCAGAGGACCAAGAAAGAATATGAAAGACAGCACCGGCACCAGCTAGTGGTTAACAGCATGGATTCTGCGTTGCCTGGGACTGAATTCCAGCTCTGCCATCAACTAGTAAGTACCCTGGCACAACTACTTAATTTCCACACTTCAGTTTCCTTGTCTATGAATGCGGATAACACTAGCACATACCTCATAGGGTTATGTAAGGATTAAATAAGTTCATACGTGTGGACCATTAAGTAGTCCCTGGCACATTTCAAGTGTTCCATTACATATAGGCTATTATAAACTGCCTCTGTGATGGTTTATCTCTGATAAGAGGAAAGCTCTGAAGCAAATACACCAAAATGTTAATATTCATTTGAGTCTAGATGGTAGGTACATTCCCCATCCCTTTCTGTAAATTTTAAATATGTCGTGTAAAAAAAGAGTAGCACACAAAAAGCATAAAAGCCTGGTAAGCAAGTATTATCTAAAACCAAGCACATTTAGACGGCGTGAAGTGACCGACTCAAAATGAATAAAGCAAGCCCCAAGGATGGTCAAGTTCCAGAAGCAAGCTTTTGTACGAGACGGCTCATGACAAAAGAGCAATGACAAGTATTCCTCTCTTCTAATACTCTTTTTTAATGCAAATAACTGACAACAATGTCATCCTATTTATCGCCTCAGTCATTTTAATTAAGGTGAGTTTACCGGTAATGAAAATTATTTTTCACATTATATAAAAAATTCCATTATTAAAAAATATGCCATTATATAAAAAATGCCATTATTTTTCACATTATATAAAAAAATGCCATTATATAAAAATGACATGGCAGTTCAAAAAAAAAAAGGACAAAACAACTGGATACAGTTAAAATTAAAGACTTGCTTGGTGTGAAAGAAACTTTTGAGGTTTCATTGATTGCCTTGTGCAAATGAAGTATCTCTTGCTAGACATGAGGCTGCCAATGAGAACGTCTGACATTTTCTCCTTTTCTCCTTTCTCTTCTACAGTAGCATGGTATCTAATGTATACTCATACAAATGACTTTTTTAAAACTTATGTCTAAAAAGATAAAACTCTACATGAAATTGTTCTCTATGTCAACTCTGTATAGCTTGTTAGAGGTTATCCTAGTATGTCCATTTTTTAAATGCATCTATGATGATCTTTTTTGTAGAGGATCCAGGTTTTCCTAGAACCTTGGGTTCTACAGAAAGCAATCTGCAACTGTGCTACTGTGTACAGTGGCAGTTTCTAAACAGGATATATCAGTTAATTATACTCAAATCCCAAGATAAGAAAATGAGTTTATTAGCCTTTTAACATATGGATTCTTTAGCACTGTTTATAGTTTTACTGGGGACACTTTTTTTTAAAAGTAAGATCTCAGCTAAGTTAAAAATACCAATTCTCATAAAGATTCAATCCACATAGGTGAGGGATATCAGGAGGTACAAACTTCCAGTTACAAAATAAATCAGTCACCGGTATGAAATGTACAGTGTGGGGAATATAGTCAGTAATTATGTAATATCTTTGAATGGTGATACATAGGATACAAACTTGGGTTATTACTGTTCTTTTTTGTTTTGTCATTATTTGTAGACAGTCGATGGCTTCATTGGTCCCCTCTAATAAACACAAGCAGTTCTCAAGTTGTCCCTCTGGTTCCTTCCTCCAGAAAGTTCTGACTGCCTGCCCACTACATCCACTGCAGAGGGGAGTCAAGCAGTGTCATCATGGGCCTCGCCCTGGGATAATGTCCCAACAGGAGACCTACAGGTTGAACACTAAAGGAATGCAATGTGTGTACCATGTGAAAAATTAGTAGAAAGGAGTAAATAAGATTAGCACTTACACTGTCTTTGATATTGCAGACTATTTTTGCATAACATTTGTTGTTATCTCTTGATGGAATCGCCCATTCCAATGGCCAAAAGTAACTATGGAAAACCTAAGAAGAGGGAAGCACAATTTAGACCCATCATCTTAAGAAGTATGTCTGTCAAACATGAGTTGTGGTGTGAAGACGGTGGAGGCTCTTTAATGTTTAATTATTAGACTTCCATTAAACAATAAAATTCATGGAATACATAGGAACCTGGTCAGAAGGTAAATAACTTTAAACTCATAGTTGACAAGCCCTTTTGCTATAAGCTCATCCCTTAATTACATTCAATTACATTTCAACCTCCAACGAATAAACCTCATGTAACAACAACAAGAGCAAACAAATGAGAGAAAGAAGCCATGTAATTACTTGCTGTCTTGCATTAGGAAAAAAACAAAACAAAAAAACACCATCTAGCTACCTCATAGGAATGACAACTTTGGGCAAGAAACAAGTAAGGTGCCAGGAACAATTATAGCAATTATCTAGTTCTTACTTAATACCTCCAAAAACATTTTCTCCTCTGAAATTATTCACCAAAAGTACTGAAGGAGAGAAGGAAGGAGAGAGGGAAGATGGTAGATAGAAGGACAAACAGACATCCTTACTGATATTTCGTAAACTTAAGTCCTGGATGACTAAAGGGATTTTTTCCTCCTCCAA
Source organism: Balaenoptera acutorostrata (assembly GCF_949987535.1). NCBI lineage: Eukaryota > Metazoa > Chordata > Mammalia > Artiodactyla > Balaenopteridae > Balaenoptera > Balaenoptera acutorostrata. The sequence continues at coordinate 18,285,623 of NC_080074.1, forward strand.
CTGCTAGCCTCAATTCAAAACATATATGGTTGGCAGGACCTTTTAAAAAGTACTGATTATGTAAACATTATATAACATTCTTTTATCTTGTAATATGATGTGATTTTTTTTTAATGTGGGTTACAATACTTAATGTGTAGTACTGCAACAATTACACCCAGAAAAAATTGATTAAAGCAATTACCCCCAAAGGCTATCAACTGCTGCGTTGTAAACATAAGCCTATGAGTAACTGTTTCCTATTTCCCTTGCATTTCACAAGATTTCAACTCAAATGCATTGTTTTTATAATAAAAAATGCAAATTCTAATAAAACGAATGCCAAAGATTATCTGTGAAGAAATACAGAATATATATATTAAGAACCTTAAAAATTTTTTTTTTTTTTAAGGATTTTCTTATTTATTTATTTATTTATTTATTTATTTATTTATTTATTTATTTTTGGCTGTGTTGGGTCTTCGGTTCGTGCGAGGGCTTTCTCCAGTTGCGGCAAGCGGGGGCCACTCTTCATCGCGGTGCGGGGACCGCTCTTCATCGCGGTGCGCGGGCCTTTCTCTATCGCGGCCCCTCCCGTCGCGGGGCACAGGCTCCAGACGCGCAGGCTCAGCAATTGTGGCTCACGGGCCCAGCTGCTCCGTGGCATGTGGGATCTTCCCAGGCCAGGGCTCGAACCCGTGTCCCCTGCATTAGCAGGCAGATTCTCAACCACTGCGCCACCAGGGAAGCCCCAAGAACCTTAAAATTTAAATACCTTCTGATAACAATCTATCCTCAGCAAAAAATCAGAGTAAGAGACAATGAGTAGCAAAGAGATTCAAAATTCTATTTATAACAGTGAAAAACTGTAAATAATCTAATAAAAGAAAGGCTTACCAAATTACCGTACAGTACCCCTAAAAGGAAATATTGCACAAGTCATTTTTAAAAGCGGTGTTTTTAGAGGGAAATTGCTTGTGACTTAACATTAATTGTAAAGTACGACAGAAAACTGCACATAACTTAATCATGCTTAAACTAAAATATATATACCTACACAAAATTATACACACACACAATATATAACATATAAATACTTAGAGATTAGAATATGCAAAAATATTAATAGCAGTTACCTTTTCATGAATTAAAATTTGTTTTCATATTTTCCTAATTTTTCAAATTTCCTATGAGGATATACTATTTTTTACAATCAGAAAAGAAGTGTGTTTTTGTTTTTGTTTTTGTTTTTTTTATATATAGTTTTAAATTTCACTTGATAACAATACTTTCATTCACTGTACAATCACTAATAGACACAATATCTAGAAATATTACAGACAGGAAAACAGTGAAAATTTGATATTTTAGGCTGAAAATCAGAAAGAGGTTTGGCTGTCACATGTAGAAAGCTCCTATTTAATACAGTCAACTCATGTTTAGCATTCCTAATGGAAAAGATGAACATAACAAATTATATCATTTTATTATTTTTCAATCCAAAAACTAACTTTCCTAATTTTAGAATGCAACGTGTGATTTTATTAAAAAAAAAAAAATCATAAGAAGAAGGATTGCCTTCCAAAGCACGTTGGCTTTAGGATAATATTTTATTTTATTTTTTTTTGAATTTTTGAATTTTTTTTGTTTGTTTTGTTTGTTTTTTTATACTTCAGGTTCTTATTAATCATCAGTTTTATACATCAGTGTATACATGTCAATCCCAATTGCCCAATTCAGCACACCACCATCCCCACCCCACCGCAGTTTTCTCCCCTTGGTGTCCATATGTCTGTTCTCTACATCTGTGTCTCAACTTCTGCCCTGCAAACCGGCTCATCTGTACCATTTTTCTAGGTTCCACATACATGCGTTAATATACGATATTTGTTTTTCTCTTTCTGACTTACTTCACTCTGTATGACAGTCTCTAGATCCATCCACATCTCAACAAATGACTCAATTTCGTTCCTTTTTATGGCTGAGTAATATTCCATTGTATATATGTACCACCTCTTCTTTATCCATTCGTCTGTCGATGGGCATTTAGGTTGCTTCCATGACCTGGCTATTGTAAATAGCACAGCAATGAACATTGGGGTGCATGTGTCTTTTTGAATTATGGTTCTCTCTGGGCATATGCCCAGTAGTGGGATTGCTGGATCATATGGTAATTCTATTTTTAGTTTTTTAAGAAACCTCCATACTGTTCTCCATAGTGGCTGTATCAAGTTACATTCCCACCAACAGTGCAAGAGGGTTCCCTTTTCTCCACACCCTCTCCAGCATTTGTTGTTTGTAGATTTTCTGATAATGCCCATTCTAACTGGTGTGAGGTGATACCTCACTGTAGTTTTGATTTGCATTTCTCTAATAATTAGTGATGTTGAGCAGCTTTTCATGTGCTTCTTTGCCATCTGTATGTCTTCTTTGGAGAAATATCTATTTAGGTCTTCTGCCCATTTTTGCATTGGGTTGTTTGTTTCTTTAATATTGAGCTGAATGAGCTGTTTATATATTTTGGAGATTAATCCTTTGTCTGTTGATTCGTTTGCAAATATTTTTTCCCATTCTGAGGGTTGTCTTTTCGTCTTGTTTATGGTTTCCTTTGCTGTGCAAAAGCTTTGAAGTTTCATTAGGTCCCATTTGTTTATTTTTGTTTTTATTTCCATTACTCTAGGAGGTGGATCAAAAAAGATCTTGCTGTGATTATGTCAAAGAGTGTTCTTCCTATGTTTTCCTCTAAGAGTTTTATAGTGTCCGGTCTTACATTTAGGTCTCGAATCCATTTTGAGTTTATTTTTGTGTATGGTGTTAGGGAGTATTCTAATTTCATTCTTTTACATGTAGCTGTCCAGTTTTCCCAGCACCACTTATTGAAGAGACTGTCTTTTCTCCATTGTATATCTTTGCCTCCTTTGTCATAGATTAGTTGACCTATTAGGTGTGTGGGTTTATCTCTGGGCTTTCTATCTTGTTCCATTGATCTATGTTTCTGTTTTTGTGCCAGTACCATATTGTCTTGATTCTCTGTAGTATAGTCTGAAGTCAGGGAGTCTGATTCCTCCAGCTCCGTTTTTTTTTCCCTCAAGACTGCTTTGGCTATTTGGGGTCTTTTGTGTCTCCATACAAATTTTAAGATTTTTTGTTCTAGTTCCGTAAAAAATGCCATTGGTAATTTGATAGGGATTGCATTGAATCTGTAGATTGCTTTTTGGGTAGTGTAGTCAATTTCACAATATTGATTCTTCCAATCCACAAACATGGTATATCTCTCCACCTGTTGGTATCATCTTTAATTTGTTTCATCAGTGTCTTATAGTTTTCTGCATACAGGTCTTTTGTCTCCCTAGGTAGGTTTATTCCTAGGTATTTTATTCTTTTTGTTGAGTGGTAAATGGGAGTGTTTCCTTAATTTCTCTTTCAGATTTTTCATCATTATTGTATAGGAATGCAAGAGATTTCTGTGCATTAATTTTGTATCCTGCAACTTTACCAAATTCATTGATTAGCTCTAGTAGTTTTCTGGTGGCATCTTTAGGATTCCCTATGTATAATATCATGTCATCTGCAAACAGTGAGTTTTACTTCTTCTTTTCCAATTTGTATTCCTTTTATTTCTTTTTCTTCTCTGATTGCTGTGGCTAGGACTTCCAAAACTATGTTGAATAGTAGTGGTGAGAGTGGACATCCTCGTCTCATTCCTGATCTTAGAGGAAATGCTTCCAGTTTTTCACCATTGAGAATGATGTTTGCTGTGGGTTTGTCGTATATGGTCTTTATTAGGTTGAGGTAGGTCCCCTCTATGCCCACTTTCTGGAGAGTTTTTATCATAAATAGGTGTTGAGTTTTGTCAAAAGCTTTTTCTGCATCTATTGAGATGATCATATGGTTTTTATTCTTCAATTTGTTAATATGGTGTATCACATTGATTGATTCACGTATATTGAAGAATCCTTGCATCCCTGGGATAAACCCCACTTGATTGTGGTGTATGATCCTTTTAATGTGTTGTTGGATTCTGTTTGCTAGTGTTTTGTTGAGGATTTTTGCATCTATGTTTTTAATTTTTTTATACAGCAGGTTCTTTTTTTTTTTTTTTTTTAAATGAAAGCTTCTTTATTTATTTATTTATTTTTGGCTGTGTTGGGTGTTGTTTCTGTGCGAGGGCTTTCTCTAGTTGCGGCGAGCGGGGGCCACTCTTCATCGCAGTGTGTGGGCCTCTCACTGTCGCAGCCTCTCTTGTTGCGGAGCACAAGCTCCAGACGCGCAGGCTCAGTAGCTGTGGCTCACGGGCCTAGTTGCTCCGCGGCATTTGGGATCTTCCCAGACCAGGGTTCGAACCCGTGTCCCCTGCATTGGCAGGCAGATTCTCAACCACTGCGCCACCAGGGAAGCCCTATACAGCAGGTGCTTATTAGTTATCCATTTAATACATATTAGTGTAATATGTCAATCCCAATCTACCAATTCATCAAGAAAAGAAGTGTTAATAATGTGTTACTGATAGACTGATATTACCTGTTACTACTAAAGCATATAATAAAGAAAAGATTAAGAAATTTAAAATAGACTTTTATATTACAAAATTTACTCTGATTCACAAATCTGGTCTTTTAGAAGGTTTTACTGGAAACTTTTTTCCCAAGTGATTTAAAACAGCAGACCCTTTGTGCAGCATTATTTGTATATATAAAAGTAGTTATTTCGTGTGCATTTTCTTTGACTATATACAGGATAAAAGGTGACTGGCAAAGTTAGTATAAATTAGAGGGTAATGGTAGAAAAAAAAAGTTAGTAAGACAGTAGAAATGTAGGTACTTTTTAGTTTCCTTCCTTGTATTTTTAACCATATAAATAATAAAAAGAAACCAGTAAAAGTGGTTTTAAAAAGTAGAACTAAGTATTACTGGGTCAACTGATAAAACTGATAAATGGAAGGCAGGTCAGATAAAAGTATTGTATCAACATTACATTGTCTAAAAAACAGTAACCACTGTGTGGTTATACAGGAAAATGTCCTTGTTCATAGGAAATACACATTAAAGTATTCAGGGGTAAAGGCGCATTCAACTTACTCTCAAATGGTTCAGGAAAAAGAAATACACACAGATGCACAAAGACAGAGGAAGAGAACATGCAAAAAAGTATAAAACAAATGGGCAAAGTGTTAATAATACATGAATCTGGATAATGGGTATACAGAAATTCTTTGGGCTATTTTTCAATTTCTCAGTATGCTGAAAGTTATTTTAAATTTTGGGGGGAAAAGTAGTAGTAAAGAGTAGAACTTACCTCAATATTTTCTTCCCCGAATTTCTCCACAGCTTTCTCTTCAGAAAGACCACAAGCACCATATTCCAAAGGAGTGAAAATGGTCGTTGGAACATTTTCATAGTCACACTGTTTCAAAATGGAGGTAAAGAGTTATGACAGAAGGAATTGTAACTCAAAAGAGCATATACTTCAAAAAGGTTCAAATTTAGGAGAGGAAAGCAGACTAATAAAAACTTACTATGCTGACAACCATTAACTGATGTGATAAAATTTCAGCAGAGGTTTAAAGTCTGTTAATACTAGTCATGAACAAACGATTTGCATGGCTTCTCCACCCATCTACCAACAGATATTACAAGGACATACTTTTTCTCCCTTAAATAAAGCAGCCAAAAACAACACCAGTGCACCCAGTGCTGAAAGTCTCCTATTATTAGTGGCAGAAGTTAACAGACTTTATTGGAAAATCAATCAGGCAATACAAATCAAGAGCCATAAAAACATTTAATAATTTTTGGTCCAATAACACCACTTTCAGAAATCTATAATAATAATTTAATATATAGCAAAAGCCACATGCATTAATTGAGCAATGCCGCAGTTCTCATCAATAGTGGCAATATTGGAGTGGCTTTAAAATGCAAGTAAGGAAGTGATTCTGTAGTACTTATTTTCCATGCAATCTTATGCAGCCATTAAAATGGTAAGGAAGACCACAGCAACAAAAAAGTTCATGATTATGACAGTATTTCCAAAGCACATTTTAATAGGCATAGATGACGGAAGGGTTCTGAAGTCAAACAAGTTTGTAAAATGCTTTATTAAGCAAATAAACAGGTTTCTCAACTATCAGATTCCTCAGAGCCTTTGATATGTTGATGTGAATTGTGAAAAATGTAATTATATAAGTGCCAAATATGTTTGCCAATGCTATTTGGTAAAAACCTACCCAGTCACATAGAGGTGAAGCCTAAATTTAAGGTAAGCACTTAAAATATGAAAAATACAATTCTCCCTCTCTAACACAGTAGGGTGAAATTTTTAAAATGTGCCTCCCTCTAGAAATAGCATATATAGTCTTTTTTCTCTAAACAGAGCACAAATCCTTGGAATTCCGATTCAAAAGTAAAGGCAGACATCCGCTTACAGCCATAATGGACCAGGTTTACTTCCTGTTTTAAACAACTAAAGAACGGGACAAATATGAAATACTTTTTAAGACACTGGCTGGTAGGGTGTGCAGCACTGTGGTCCCTGTGAGAAGGGAAACAAATGAGGTGAGACCAGCGATTGCTCTAGTCTCTAGTCTCCTGCCCAGAGCAGTTTCCAGGGCTTGGTGCAAAGAGAGGGAACAGAGTGCAGGGTCTTTCTGAGTTATGGAGACAGAGATCCAAGTTCAGGGAAGCCAATGTGGCCCGAAGCTGCAGGGCAGAACACCAAAGTGGGTGGAGCTGCACAAAGAGAACTTAAGATCTGCAGAGAGGGCCTCCTGAGATTTGGGCTGAGTACTGATCTGTAAATGGATGCCAGAGGAAAGCACTCAAGGGTGAGGAAAGAACCACTGGAAATCAGTGAGCCCCCAAATGACCAGAGCTCTTACAGGACGGGAATCAGTTTCTGTTCCCACAGGCCAGAGTAGAGAAAGAGTTCGTAGTAAGAGGAACGAGGCAGGGTCCTTGGAAGGGTAACAACTGAGTAGTGGAACTAAATTGGGCCTAAATGAAAGGCTGCTGTTGACAAACCCTAAAACAGCTGAAAAGCAAGCTACACAAGGATAAAATTAATCCCATGTAACATAAAGGACCACCAGAACAAAGTCCAACACTATATAAAGGAATTCAACAAAACCCAGCCCCCAACAGTGTAAAATGCACAAAGTGCGCATCCATCCAAAGTAACACGACATGCAAATGAGCAAGAACACACAAACTAATACCAAGAGGAAAATCAATCAAAAGAAATAGACATTGCAAAAGAGATAAGGGGATTAACAGAGGACATTAAAAGAGCTATCATAGGGACTTCCCTGGTGGCGCGGTGGTTGGGAGTCTGCCTGCCAATTCAGGGGACACGGGTTTGATCCCTGGTCCGGGAGGATCCCACATGCCATGGAGCAGCTGAGCCTGTGTGCCACAGCTACTGAGTCTGTGCTCTAGAGTCCGCGAGCCACGGCTACGGAGCGCGCGTGCCGGAATTACTGAAGCCCGTGCACCTACAGCCCATGCTCCACAACAAGAGAAGCCACCGCAATGACAAGCCCGCGCACCACAACGAAAAGTAGCCCCCGCTCGCTGCACTACAGGGAGCCTGCACACAGCGGCGGGGACCCAACACGACCAAAGATAAATAAATAAATAAATAGTTAAGAAAAAAAAAAGGAGCTATTATAAATGTGTTCTGTAGACTCAAGAAACTAGAGAAAAATAGGAATCCGCTGAGGAGAGAAAAGGAAAATATATTTTAAATAAGTAAAACTCATAGAGATGACAGAAACTGCTTGAAGTGCAAACTACACAGAATGGGATTTATATCCCAAGACAGTGCAAAACAAAAGATCAGTGGACTTGAAGACATTGCAATAGGCTCTCTAAAAAAATAAAGCACAGAAACAGGGAGAAAAAACATGAACAGAGCATTAGAGACCCGTTGAGGGAACCAACATTCATTAATGTGAGGCTGAGGGGGAAAGCAGAAAAATTAATTGAATGGCTAAAAAATTTCCAAATTTGATGAAAACTATGAACAGATAAACCCCAAATCTCTACACACCACCAGCAGAATGCCAAAACATGCAATGATCAAAATGCCAAAAAACAGTGATAAAAAGAAAATCTTAAGAGGAACAAAGATAAAAATGATGGCATATTCTTTTAGAATCTATGCAACCAGAAGACAATGGGCAAATATTTAAATAAACACTGTAAATCTAGAATTCTATATTCAGCAAAAATATCTTCAAAAAAAATAAAGGCAAAATAAACTTAAAAAAAAAAAAAAGCCACGGAATTCCCCTTGAGCAGACATGCACTAAACAACTGTTAAAGGAAGTTCTTCAGGCAGAAAACGGTGTATCAGACGGAAATCTGGATCCACATAAAAGACATTTTTTCTCCTTGGTCTAAAAATTCAGTTTCCAATTGGCTTAAATAGACTATTGTGGCCTAGCCTGAGAAACATAATCCTTTTTTTTTTTTTTTTTTTAAAGATGGATGGTTTTCTTTCTTTTTTTTTTTATTAATTTATTTATTTATGGCTGTGTTGGGTCTTCGTTTCTGTGTGAGGGCTTTCTCTAGTTGCGGCAAGTGGGGGCCACTCTTCATCGCGGTGCACGGGCCTCTCACTATTGCAGCCTCTCCCGTTGCGGAGCACAGGCTCCAGATGCGCAGGCTCAGTAATTGTGGCTCACAGGCCTAGTTGCTCCGCGGCATGTGGGATCCTCCCAGACCAGGGTTCGAACCCGTGTCCCCTGCATTGGCAGGCAGATTCTCAACCACTGTGCCACCAGGGAAGCCCTAATCCTTCTTTTTAATACTTTATTTGGATAAAACACTTTGCAGTTTTCACAATAAACAACTTAATAAGCTTCTAGAACACAACCCATTCTCAAGTTGCAGATATGTGTACCGTGGTTTCTCTATAGTTTCCACATAAAATGGTTTTACATTTACTGTAAAATTGAACTAATTTACAAAGCACCACTTTAAGTAATAATAAAGATGCTAACATTTGCTATTTGTGAAAATAAAAGTAATTCAAGTGTTTGAGAGCAATTCTAAAACGATCCAAGAGACAACTACTGGTCCTTGGAGATGACAGCTGGAGTGCCCATCACACTGGGTTCTGAAGCTGGTACATGTGCCTTATCATCTGGCTTTTTAAAGAGCTTAGTGGAATGTCCATCATCTACAGGCTGACTCAGCTTTATGGTCTGTTCTGTTTTTGAAATGATAAAAACATTTTTTTTATTCCTTCATTTATGTACGTTCCCAAAATAACAGAATATTTAGTGGCAAATATTTTTAGCAGCTTTGAAAATGACTTTAATCATTATTGTTAAAAAGACTCATTTAAATTTTTCCAATATATTTTCCACTTCATTTTTTTTTTAATTTATTTTTTATTTATTTTTATGGCTGTGTTGGGTTTTCATTTCTGTGTGAGGGCTTTCTCTAGTTGTGGCAAGCGGGGGCCACTCTTCATCGCGGTGCGAGGACCTCTCACTATCGCAGCCTCTCTTGTTGCGGAGCACAGGCTCCAGACGCGCAGGCTCAGTAGTTGTGGCTCACGGGCCTAGTTGCTCCACGGCATGTGGGATCTTCCCAGACCAGGGCTCGAACCCGTGTCCCCTGCATTGGCAGGCAGATTCTCAACCACTGCACCACCAGGGAAGCCCTCCACTTCATTTTATTTAGTAGAAGCACCTCTGTACTTGGTGGTGGATTCTTTAAGTCTTGAGACATCTGCTCTATCCTCAGCACGCTTTATAATCCATACTTCCCAAATCTTCCTTATCTCTTAGACGATACATTTTCATGGTTAAGACAGCAGTACCTACAATCAGATGTGGACTGGATTTATGCCTTGGCTGCCTCCAAGCATTGTGACCTTGGACAATTACCTAATTTCCTGTAAGATGTCAGCATTTTCCACAGCTGCCCTAAGGTGGAACGAGGTATGTGTATACAGCACTTATTAGCACAGTGCCAAGCACGTCAAACATAGCCGCTCTCTGTCGCCTTTCCTCCCAACACTCTTACGAAGCAATGAATATGTTATCAATTTTGAGGGAAGGCACAAACACCCATGATTCAATTTGGGTTCTCTTAAAATCCCAGAACAGATTTAATTTAGGCAGGTGTTTATGTTAAGCTGAATTTTTCAACAGAGAGCTGCTCCTTTATAAAAGGAAGGAAGGAAGGAAGGAAGGCAGATGTGGATCCTCTGACGTTCTCAGATATGTGGGAATGTTCTAATTAATGCATACTGGACAAAATTAAAAGGATTACGCAGTTCTTTAAAAACAAAACAAAAATGTGTAATTTCCCCAAATACAATTAACCTAGATATCTATTAGCATTTCAGCTTTGTTTACTATATTTGAAGGACAGACTGGTGAGATTTCAAACTCAGGGACTTAGCACCACCTGTTTACTTTCCTGTTCGGTAAAGCACTTGTCATATTAGTTAGACTAAAAATGGGGGGAAAAAAATGAACAACAAAAAAAGAGTCCTTTAATTTCAATTTCCATTAAATTCTGATGCTGATAAAAGCTTAAGGCACTTTAAGAAAGAATTTGCTCTACCTGGCCAATGCTAGAATACAGTACTATGCTCACACATAGAAGGATATGTCCAAAGTAAGTGGATTCACTAGATTTTTTTTTTTAAAGGAATTTTGTGCTACAATAATTTTAAATTTATTTAGTACCAAATTTTTGTATATTTGCCCTCTGGTTATTATTGGTATAAAAAAAAATCTCTTTCCGTTTTAGGAAATCACAAAGACTCAAGGTCAAAAACAAATTAAATGCACCTCACATTTTATTTCTGAATACCCCTTTCTTGGTTCACCATTACTCAAAAACTCCAACAGTTAAAGAGGTAGTTAAGTTTATTTCAAATAGTGATATGAACCAACTACTATTCCCTGGATGATCAGACAACCTTGGATTAAAAACCCTTTTTAGGGCTTCCCTGGTGGCGCAGTGGTTGAGAATCTGCCTGCCAATGCAGGGGACACGGGTTCGAGCCCTGGTCTGGGAAGATCCCACATGCCGCGGAGCAACTGGGCCCGTGAGCCACAACTACTGAGCCTGAGCGTCTGGAGCCTCTGCTCTGCAACAAGAGAGGCCGCGATAGTGACAGGCCCGCGCACCGCGATGAAGAGTGGCCCCCACTCGCCGCAACTGGAGAAAGCCCTCACACAGAAACGAAGACCCAACACAGCCAAAAATAAACATAATAAATAAATAATAAATAAAAAAATTAAAAAAACACAAAAAACAAAAAACCCTTTTTAACCTCAATCCTGTTATCCTCAAAACATATGCTACAGTCCAAACCAACTCCAGGTACATTCAAAATGCTTGTCACAAATTCTACTAGCAGTATTCTTTGAAGTTTCAGTTGCTGTAACCAAACTAAATCAACCCATGATAATTTATGCACAAGGAAAATGGGTAGTGACTAAATTCTTTACAATCGATATTTCTAGAATCCTCTTAAAAAAATATTTAGGGAAGGAACGTTGGTACCTGGGCAGGGCATATAAGGGAAACCTCTATACCTTCCTCTAAATTTTGCTGTGAACCTAAAACTGTTCTTTAAAAAGTCTTAAAAAACTAATTAGAGCATATTTATTCTTTTCTTGCCATCTAGTCCCATGAGACACACAACCAAGAGTTTCCATTTCCTGCAATGACTTTTAAAATCACTTACACATTCAACACTCCAAGAGCAGAAGATCTGTTTTTAGAAAGGACAGGGGAATAAAGCCTGAATATTGGTTTAAATAGCTCTGCACACTGACATTACTACCTAGATCCCCAAATCCTTTTGCAGCCTAGACAGGGGCCATAAAAAGATTTAGAAAATTATAACTCAAATTGGTAATAATGAAATTGATGTAAAATGCAACTATTAGGAGTATATGGAACATAATAGTGCTGAAACTTGATTAACCAGGCCCATTTTATTCTTAGTGTGATTCTAAGAGTGACAATTTCCATAATAAATCACAAAGGTACAGTGGTCTTAACAATGTCTTATCTGGAATAGAGTTAATAAAGCACATCTAGGATGCCATCATCAAAATAACTAAATTATTCAAGACCTGGAAAACTTCACAACCACCCTACACAGAGCACTGGGAGGTACCATTACAACAGCATGTCCGTGGTGACAGCCCCAACACTCACCTTGACAGCAGAGCCCCCATACAGCCTCTGCACCAGCAACCTTCCTGCCTGGATTGCCACTGGGGTGAGCTCCAGCTTCCCCTCTAACACATCGCCAATGGCATAGATGTAAGGCACGCTGGTCTGCTCTTCATCTGTGACAGGTATTTTTCCAGTCCTGCAAATTCATTCAGTTAAAATCATCATCAATTACCACTATTAAGTAAGTAGATCAAAATCCCCTTTCTCCCAAAGAAGCCCAAAACTGTGGCTCTAACTGAGGGCAATGTTCTCATGTATTACCAAAACAACAACTAAACTCAGAGGAACCAAAAGCTTAAGAGATTCTAGCTATTCTGAAAATCAAAGGAATGAGAAAACTGTAAGAAACCCTGGAATGGGAAAAGTAGAACACAGTGGTTAAGAATGAATGAGGATTCTAAAGTGTGATAACCAGGTCTGTTAGTTATTACCTCTGTGATCTTGGGAGGAGCGCTATTTAACATCTCTAAGCCTCATTTTCCCACCTATCAATGGGAATAATGATAATGGGAATAATTGTGAGAAGAAAAAGAATACCATCATTTACCTTAAGGAGTTGTGAGGACTGAATGAGAATGTGTATAAAACATTAAGCACAATAGTCCATGGACCCCAGTAAGTACAGAATAAATGTTAGCTGTTAACATTATACAAAATCTAAATCTTGGCCCCAGTTGGAAACAGGCGAGTAGGTTATTAAAATGGTGGAACACTTGGTCTGCTAAATCTTATCAGACCTCCTCAACTCCCTTGTCTATCCAACCCAAAGGGGAAAGAAAATAATAAAGCACAAATGCTCACACTAAGATTAAGAAATCTCTTCTGTATAAATGTTATTCCTGGAAGGGGGTAGAGGGGGCACCCTGTATTTTCAATTTCCAAGGCAGCTAGCCTCTCAGAGCACTTGTTTTTACTTGGATATAAGAAGGGTGATACTGGGAAATACCCCATGCTACTCCTGTAAGCAGACAACAGAGTCTCAATTACCCAGTGCAGTGGTATAGTCCAAAGGGATTTTAACTTATAAAACATCAAAGTTTTCAGACTGGTAGCTGTCACTAGAAATGTAGTGACCACTCTAGTGATCCTAAAACTTGGTAGCTTTGAACATGGTTCAGATCTGCATATTCAATGAAGCTTTCAAAGCACATACCAGCAATTCACTGGGAAGCTGGATCTTTTTCTGTACACATATACATTAAAGAAACAAAATGCAAGCCAGTGTATCTCTCACTTAGATTTTGAAAAGGAAAAAAAAAAAAAAAAAGACAAACAGGAAATATCATGATTGGCACTGAAAGAAGAGTCTTCTAAGCTTAAAAAGGGAATGTTCCAACTATGGTTAAAAACTAACTTTAAAATCTAAAACTCCAGTATTAATCGATCTTATAAATAATTGAAATAGTACTTAATAAAACATAATAAAGATTTTTTTCTTACTGTTCATTTAACTTTACCCCCACGTTTTCTAAGCCAATTTCCCTTGTGCAAGCATCTCTTCCTATTGCCAGCAATACCTGAAAAATTATTAATATATAGTGACTGTTAATAGAAAGGCCTTGCATGAGTTATTTAATCGTATTTTTTTGTTTATTAAGGCGATGTGATTCATTTTCTAGACCTGGAAAGACATATTCTATTAAGATAATAATGCAAGAGTTTAAACAATCAAAATCATTTAAATTAAATCTTCTAAACATGATATAGTAAAAAGCCTTACCTATTTCTTGTTAAGAAAAAGGGAGTTAACAATTCCTTAATAAATCTAGCCAAGTATAGCGACAAAGACAGCATAGCCTATGACTGAAGTAAGTTATTTTTTTAAAGTGGTGGGCTGGGAAAATGAAAGAACATGGAGCAGAGAAATTCTAGCTCATTTTTAAATGTTGATACCTTTTAACAGCCATCTGATAAACAATATTTAAGTTATAGAGGAGAAAATTTGAATCCATCCCTGTACCAAAACAAATTATAATATTATAAGTAATAAAGGTGTCTTAGAATAGGAACAGAACCAAGGGTTTTGGAACTAGCAACCCAGCAAACATCCAGTGAGCACACTTATTTTCTAATGAAGTAGGACCGAGGTCCATTCCTTACCGTATTATACTCTCCTTCGATGGTTACGTCACTATCAGTGGACTTAGCTACCACCCTGAGTCGGCCTGGTGTCCCTGCTTCAATTTGTTCAACCTACAAAAGTGATAAAGTTTTACTCCATGATAAAGACATGTATCAATATCAAGATGGCTAATTATGTCCTCTCCTTCTATCTGGTTAACCCAAACTTAAAACATGAAATTTGGCTTGTAAGGTCTTTTATGTCCCATCTCCCTCGCATTAACATCTTTAGGATGACATGTGGTTCTTTTATGTATTTCCTTCTTTCTCACTGCTTAATGTTTGCTAGAGGGGCTTTCCTTCAAATAGTTCTCAAATGGAATAAAATTCAGAGAGAAAGCACAGGAAAGGAGAAAGCCAGAGAAAGTACGCTACAATCTGTAAAATTAAACCAATGACTTACTGCTTCTGCCAGGCTCCTATCTTATGACTTACCCAGAACCATTAATCCCATGCTGCTCACATTCGTAGATTCTCTTTTGACTACATATGTTCAGCTTTGTCAACAAAGAATAGACATGGAAATAGATCAATCACGATACAGATAAGAGCTAGAAAGCCCTAAAAAGCCCTAAAAATCATAGTGGGTGAGGAGGTATGTGGGCTTGTCATAACTACGGGTTGTCTTCAGGTGAGGATGTAGGAATGGTGAGCAAGACCTGGTACCTGTGCTCTGGCAAATGAGTCTGAACATATTAACCTACTACACATAGATGTCAACAGCCAAATCATGGGTTTCTGTACAATACTTACTGAAGAGACCCATAAAATCAACTGCAATTTCTACCCTACCTTTAAAATACAATACACTCTGTATGGGAAAACTGTGAAGCGTCATCTTATTTTCAACATCAACAAATAGTAAAGATTCCCTTCTAAAATGCCCTTCCTTTCTTACGTAGTTAAGCCCCTTTGAACATACTGGAAATGTCTTTCTGTTTAAATTAAAATATTCTAATTTTTGGAGAAGAGTTGAATTGGTCCATGGCTTAGATTTGCTTAAAAATATTAAAGGCTTCATCCCTCCCTCAAATTCCTTTCTGCCTCACTCACATCTGTGTTCCAGTCAGGCCTTTCCTGTAACTAGCACATTTTCTGCCTTTAGAACAATTTCATTCCCCATGGCCTTTTTGCACATGCTATATTCTTGCCTAAAATACATTCTCTCTCCCTCCTCTCCACAGAAGGCTTCGTCCACTGGGTCACTTTATAATACAGCCAGCATTCACCACCTGCCTACGGGGATCAGGGACACCCTGGTAACCCCAGCAAGATATTATGTACACAGACACAAGCTTATTTCACTAGGGGTAGTCCACCACATTCTCAAAGGGCCTACAATGCCCAAAATGTTAAGATATTATAAAGGAAGATGCCACTTTTCTATCAGTATAGCATACACACACAGCTGTCGTTTTCTAATCATCGTCGTAATGCTAACGCAATCTTCATGAGAACTCTAAGATAGGTGCTATCAATTATCATCATTTTACAGAAGAAACTGAGGCCCAGAGAAGTTAAGTAATTCTCCCAGAGTCATAATAGCAAGAAACTGGGAGAACAGCATTTGAGCCCAAGGCATTCTGATCCCCATGCTCATCAAGAGATAATCAGCATCAAGAGATTCATGGTCCCACAAAAAACCTAAGTTATTAACCCATTAAGCAATTTTTTAAATGACAGCTAAAATTCCTTAATTTTAACACAACAGTCCCATCCTTACTTGCCCTAAAGGAAACTGTTACTTTGAGATATGCAAAGTGATCGATTTTGCCACTCTTATGTATCAAAACATCTGTGGTAATGTTAACAAGTCTCAAATATAACTTGGCATATTATTCAGCATTTTCAAAAGAAGATTAAATGAGCAAAAAAGGCCAGCCCACATAACAAAATTAGATCATCATTTCCAGGGAGGCCAGATAATATAGTGCATCTGTGGACTATACTGTATACAAAGTAGAAATGTCTTTTGGAAGAAAAAAAAACATAAAAATCAGTCATCTTAAACTCTTATTTAAATAACTGGTATGTAGAAAGAAACAAGTATAATAGACCAAGGATAATAAAATAATGGAATGCATAAAGGAAAGCATTAAACAGAAGAGAACTAATAAAGGTGGTAAAGTTGAGAAGGGAAGGAAATTATTAATCTGCAAACAAGAACAAAGCTATTTAGGTGGTAGGAAGGTACCAGTTTATACACCTAAATCACACAAGTTGAGGAATTACAGCATTCCCAATGGTTTATAATGCTGAAAGGAGGCTTCTATCACTCACCCCAACTCTCTTCTCTTGCCTTTTAACATGAGTATAGAATCAACAAACATATAGGCAACCCCACTTACTTTTATTGGTACAAACTGTCTTATAAACTTGATACCATGTTCTTCCATATGTTCACCAACTTTGTTGGCCATGTCCTGGTCAAATCCTCTTAGGAGAATGGACCGTACCATAACAGTGACATCTAAACCAATGCCAGCAAGAAATCCAGCACATTCCAAAGCAACGTAGGATGCTCCAACCACCAGGGTCTTACCCGGGCAATAGGGTAAAGAGAACAGATCATCACTGAAAAAAAAAATTTTTTTTAAAAAGGAAGAAAAGAAAGAAGAGAAAAATGTTCATATGTGAATAATGACCATATCAAAGTAGACCTTTTTACTTTCCTAAGAACAAGACACTTTTAAGATTAAAAACATTCAATTAGCTACACACATAATATTTGAGAAGTTTTTACAAGGTCTTAGACACTCTCCTGTCTTGCCACTCAGCTGCTCTGGGAGCAGCTCGAGCTACCGTGGCTGAGCACAGTAAACCATACAACTCTGACATTAGCCCAACTCCCAGTCAAACAAATTTATTCTGTACTATCCAGAATAATTCTCCACTTACATGTTTACAACCATACATTTGCAAACCCAAACTCCCACCCTCCTCCCACCACTCAGCTCTCCCTGAGGTGCAAACCCGGTGTTACTTCCCCTCACCTACAACACCAATTATCAAGGGGGGGGAGAGAGGGACTTCCCTGCTGGTCCAGCGGTTAAGACTCAGCGCTCCCAATGCAGAGGGCCCAGGTTCGATCCCTGGTCAGGGAACTAGATCCCGCATGCTGCATCTAAAAGATCCCACATGTAGCAACTAAGACCCAGCACAGCCAAATAAATAAAAAAGTATTAAAAAAAAAAAAAAAAAAAAAAAGAGTGGGGAGAGGGGCGGGGAAAAACTTTCAACATATGGGTTTTATAATATGAAAACCAACTATAAAAAGTAAAACCTGACAGAACCTTCTAGCAGAGTGAGGAAAATACAAGACATAAGAGATCATAAAAGCATTGTTGGGAGATGAGTTTTTTAAAATATGAGAAGGGAGCCCATCCAATACAGCAATGACAAGAGTTGTCAGCTGAGCTGCCCCCGATGAGGCTCAAAGGATAAACTCCTATTACAAAAAAAAGAAAAAGAAAAAAAAAAGCCTGAAAACAAGTAATTTATAACACCATCAGAAAACCAGAAACTCCTGGGCAAAAAGCATCCAAGAAGACATACTTACCAACAATGTCTTAATGACTTCATAATTCAAAACTCCTGAACAATAATGTCACCAGTATTATCACTTGATGGACAAAAATAAACCACACAGCAAAACCTTCTTGCTTGACTCACTGATTTCAGAAGGTCCATCTACACTGACAATGCAACCATACAAATGGCAAAGAGTAAGGAAAAACTAGGATTTGAGAAACCTAAATGGCCTGCTATCCTCTAATTTTTTTAGTATCTACATAAATGTAATATGTGATTCTAGTTTTGAAAAAACAAAAACGTATCTATCAATTATTTTATAAAATGTGAATATCCATATGGTTTTATACAGTATACACGTATAACATATACTCACACAAATATAAATTTCAAATATAAATATTGTAAGCATGTATCTATATGTTAGCAGCGATATTAACTCTTGGTGATAAGATGACCAATGTTTATAGTTCTGAATTTTTTTAATGTTCTCCGGTTTAAAATAGTTTTTCCTTTCTCTTTTTCCTAATTCCCTGTCCCTCTGGACAAAAATGTGGTGGAAAAACTAAGTTTCAGGAAAAGGATTAAATGGGTTTGAAGAAAAAAGAAAAAGCATAAATCCCCTTTTCTCCCTGCAATTTGTCCTTACCTGCTGATGCAGTATTCTTTGTCACCAGGGATACCCAAATAACGTGGCCTTTCACCAGTGGCAATGAGAAATCTCTCTGCAGAATAAATCTTCTCTTTGCCTTTGTTGTTTGTTGCCTACGAAGGAACCAATATATCAATTTTTAATAAATTATTATCCTTTAGAATTGTAAACGTTATAATTAAAAAGGCTGTTTTACCACATTGCCCAATTTGATCCTCATAAAAATTTGCTAATGCAGTAAGAAAGAGATACTAAGACTCTGAGTAGTTAAGGGATCGCTCAAAGTCCCAATGCTAGGAAGTGACAGAGCCAAGACGCAAATCCAGCTAATGTGTCCCCAAATCCAGATTACCCTTTACTACACCACAAGAGAAAGTCCCTAAGAAGCGACTGCAAAATCACCAAACTGGACGGTCTGGGTCACAGTGGCTATCACTTTTATTAGGATAATCACCTTCTCTTTTCCTCCCCCCAACAAAAGCTTAAAAACACACCAAAAACAGCTACTTACGCTGTCACATGGTTACCTTAATCCTATGAGGCCCAACAAACTGCCCGTACGCGTTCTCGTAGGTGACCTTTTTCTCCCGCAGAGCCACACGGTAGCCCCAGTTCAGAGAGCCAATGTGATTCTGGATAGCTTCTGTCATTCTCTCCCAGTCATGTTTCACTGCACGGGAAGGTAAGACAAAATGTTTAGCTTTTCTGCTGCCACCTGGTAAATATCATTTCCCGGTAACTATTTAGTCTAAAAGGGCAAGTCCTTCATTTCAAGCACATAAACAACCTTTTCAACTTCAAACATTTTTCCCTTTTAGAAAACTACCATACAATTAAATAGTGCAGAATTCCTGGCAGTTCTTAAGACTAAAATAACCATACCCAAAGTTTTTTCTTCTTTATCTAGAAACGAATGGGAATCGTACCTTGGATTGCGAACACTGACTGCTGGGGTAACAAGGTACTTAGGTAAAGGCCTAAGATTCCGAATGTGTGACAATCTCTAAGAGATTCTGATGTGCCTCGGCACATGCCTATACTTACCTCTTAAAGATTCTAAGTACCCATTATGTGTACTTTCCTACATTTCTAACCAAACTAAGTATTCTGTTCCACCTACTTCATTTTTCATAAGAGTTGACAGTTTAAAGCTAACATCCACTACTTCTACATACCAGTTTGAGTACTAGACCTTATATGAATGAATAACATTTTCATGACTCTGAGTTATAGCTCTCCAGAACTGTTACTGATTGAGATTTAAGGGCCAGTGGCATTCACTATGAAGACACTATGTGGAAATTATTACCGCACAAGTCAAAATTTGCTTGGAACGACCTTACTTTTCCCAACAAATATTAGACTTTTTCAGATTAGTATTCTTGTTACATGTCCTTCTCTTTAAGAGGGAAATAAACTGTTCAAATATACAACTTCCTGTAAGATCCACAAATGTTTTCTACAACCCATTAAACAAAGAGCCAAGAAAAGTGCTTGGCGGAGTCTGCTCCAATTTACTGACGCTCCGAATATGGAAGAGTTACAAGAAGCAAGTCCAGGAGGAAGGGACAGAAACTAACATTCACTGAGTGGCAGGTTATTTTAATCACACTGTTGAATTTAATCCTCACCACA
Source organism: Balaenoptera acutorostrata (assembly GCF_949987535.1). Taxonomy (NCBI): domain Eukaryota; kingdom Metazoa; phylum Chordata; class Mammalia; order Artiodactyla; family Balaenopteridae; genus Balaenoptera; species Balaenoptera acutorostrata. The sequence goes on from NC_080074.1 coordinate 18,305,756, forward strand.
CAGTAGTACACAGCAGAGTCAGCACTAGTGCCCACGTCTGTCTACGCTAACAACCTACACTTTAATGGGGCAAAGGAAGGATCTTAACCCTAGGTGCCCTGGGGAAAGAAGTCTCACTGAGAATACTGGTAAAAAGAGTATGTGTGGAATGATGGGGCTGGGAGGGATCACAGATCTTATGAGAGTGGTTAGAAAATAAAATGAGTGGTTCTTAGGTTTTCCTCCCAAAGACCCAGAGGAGTATGGCCTACAGACCACATATAGAACTTGCCCCTTTTGTGGGGACCATGGTGAGGAGAGGTAAACACAGAGCCATGTCAAAAGCTCTGAAAGTACCTGCCCCTACAACAGCTCCTAAAACTCTGGTCCTACAAAGGAGTTGCCACTGAAGCCACGAGGGCTTAAAGAACACCACTTGTGCACACTCCATCTGCTGTGAAGTCAGAAAGGCTTCAGTCTAAACCTTAGTGCTGCCAATTTCTCAGCTATGACATGGGCGTACTACTCCACCCCCTAGAGCTTCAGTCTTCTTGTCTGCCAAATGGAACAACGGGATCTCCCTCCAGGGACAGCAGGCTTACATATGTACTGGAATAAGATGGAATGGAGAATAAAGAGGAAAATGAGATGATCTGACTTTAATCACGACTCCTGTCCTGCAGGACCTCGATGAATCCATAAGGCTGGCAGGAGGCTGAGGTGGGTAGTGGGGAAAGATGGTAGCTTCCTTTCTGCTACAGCTATGGCCTTTATCTCCTCTCCCCATTTTCTTCCCGCTACTACCCCAACAATCACAAAACATCTGTTGCAACTTTCCCTCAGCACAACTGTGCAGCTCCCTAAGCGGGTCCACAGTCCTCCTCCTACCCTTGTCCCAAACCACCCAGGGTGTTCAGCCCACAGCAAATGTCCTCGCTTATGTTCCCCACATGCTCCCTGCTCTAGAGATGCCAGGGTATTTACTATTCTTCAAATATGTACCTCGTTCCTTCACTGTCTAAATGAACTGACCTTCCCCTCCTCTGCTGGCTGTCAAGGACACAACATCTAAAAAATCATCTCCAGTCACCCCTTAAATCATTTACCGATCCCACCTCTGGGCTCCCAGGGTACTTAGTTGGTACATCAATGATAACAAAACCTGTGTACCTACAGATTTGTGTTATTTATCTCTGTATTTCCCCAGCACAGACTCAAGTACAAAGAGTGAGCACTCGATAGTAATATTATATAACTTCACTAGTAGGATTTCTAAAAAGTCTACTAAAAAATCTAATACATTAACTGAAGGGAGATTCTGTTGTTAACTGGGTAGTACATTGATAGTAGGCTCCCAGGAAGGGAAAGAGTGGATTAACGGCAGACTCAGTTGGGCATTCAGACATGGGAGTGAATAACTTGGGAGGTGGGGGGGTAGAGGTGAAAAACAGAGGTGGACCATCAGCAGATGACGTGTTAAATTCATGTTCCATAGGTCAAGAGTCTGCTCAACTGCCTTTTTTGTTGGGCAAGGGAAAAGGACATGGAGCGTGGCACTTTAGAACCAAATAACAAAACTCTCAGTACCAGCCTCGGGCCTCCAAAGGTCACAGACAGAAAGCAGCCTTCTAAGGGTCGGAGGAAAGAGATATGACCCCAGCATAAGAAAACTTCAAGTAAAAGCATCAACAAAGGAAGCATGACTAGGTTTGAAAAAGAGCAAAAATTTTCAAAGCATGTGTTTATACCTTTTACATATGGGTATCTAATAACTGTTAATTAAAACTCGGAAAAAGCCACAATACAATTTACCCTAGCTGCTGGTTAGAAGATTTTCCCTCGAATGTCCCTCAGAACTAAAATCAGATTAAGGGTTGGAGTCTCACTCTTCAAGGACATAGTGACCTACGTAATTAATTAGCCAGGAAGCTGTGCCAGACCCCTTTTTATTCTTCTACAGATAATGTCATCTATACCTTCTAAAGTCAACAGATTCCTCTTCAACTTTTCTAAGGTTTCTATGGTAGTTTAAATATTTTTAATCCAACAAAACCCCCTTCTCAACAAACAATCCCCCCAAATATCAGCTCATGGAACAGACTTTTTTGGTGAGAGAGAAATGTAATAGGCTTCAAAGGAAAGCAAATGTAGTTTGCACTTCCTTAGGAAACTCTATATAATTATGAGAATTTATCTGAAAGAATTCTGGTTTTCTATTATTAAAAGGTACTCCAAGTGCAATATCTGTTCTTACCATACATAATAATAGCTACAGAGCTAACACGACACAGGATAACCGCAGTGATTTTATCCATTAAAAAAACAAACAACAGAAACAACTTCCGGGTTACTTGCTAGATGGATGGCGCATTGCAAGATCCCAGCTTGAACCCCTCAGAAGCACAAACGGAAGAGCAGCTTCCCCCACATACCTGTCTCCTCGATGTTCCACCCATAGTTTCGAGAGTCTCGGAGAGCTTGTCCTAACAAAGCTGCTTGGTGCATCAGTTTTTTAGGTATGCAACCCACATTCACACATGTTCCTCCGAGACCTGCAACAGCATTGAGAAATCAGTTTACAGCCTGTATTACAATCCTCCAAAGAAAAAGGGCAACGATTATTACTAACATCACAGAGGAGGAGATTTCCCTTCTATCCCTCTTGAGTTCTTGTGGTTGGACTAATAATAAATTTGATATAACAGATCCCCAGGAGAAAAAGAAAGAAATTTTAATTTGTGCACATGAAGGTTTCATAGAAATGGGACCTAAGAAGTAGCCAAAGCAGGCAGCTTTTATACTTTTTAGACAAAGAAACAATACATTTGTGAGAAAATGACAGGACAAAGAAACAATACATTTGTGAGAAACTGACCGGACAAAGAAACTTAGGTTTTGGGTGCCCAATTATTTAAGAATCTAAAGAGTTTAGGCCTGGGATGAATTAAAGAGGTGACAGGTTTGTGTACAATAGGCTCCTCAGCCCCAAATTCCCTATCTTTTGTGATAAGGCTGTCTCTCTACCTCCAGATGCAGGAAGTGCACCTTTCATGTGACTTATTTCCTGCTTTCAGAGACAAAAAGGAGAGCCAGAGTGTCCCTCTTGCACTGGCCATTTCTTAAGTAACTTTAATTCAAAATAATCAATATGCCACTGTGCGTATTTTGGGGTGGCCTGCCCCAAGCACCAGTGCTATTCTACTAAACATCATAATTTACTTGCTTAATGTAGCCAATACTGTTTATATGAGTTTATTCCTAAGTCTCGTGACATTTCTAAGTTCAGAGAGCCTTACAGACCAAAGACAGCAACATTACCCTAAAATGAAAATGAGCAGATTTCCACAACTTCCACATACTTCAAAGATTCAAAATTAATTGACTGCTGATAAAAATGCCAGAAACTGAAGCCTTACTTTGTGCACAACCTTACACTTGCCACCAGCCCTATGAGTAGAACTGATAAAGGGGTTGTTGAGCTGGGCGTGGCTGGACTGCAGTGGGCCTGGGACCACACAGAAAGTTTGGTGTATACGAGCATCTCTTTACGGAGGCGGTCTACAGCCTTCGCTGATTCTCACCAAAGGATTCATGACACCACCCCACCACCCCCCCCCAAAAAAGATTTAGTGTCCCTGAGTTTAAAGAACATGGTGATAACTTGTCTCCGTTAGGCAGGTGGGGAGGCAGCCAAAATGGCATAAGACTGCAAGATGGCAGTGGACTCCACAGCGAGGAAATCGAAGCCCTCTCAGGAGAATGCTAGCCGAGTGTCACTACGGAGTGCGACCTCCACAGACCAGAGGGACTACACCCAGCACCAGAACAGTGCCCGACACAGAAGTGACACCTTCACAAATATTTGATGAATGAATTAGAAATTATGACACTGTTTTATCCAGACTTCCTGCTTCTTCTTGCCTCCTTCTAATTTGAAGCAGCTGAGTCATCTTGATAAAACTTACCTGTTTCAACATTTAACTGGAGTCCATTTTAACTTAGCACAAGTGAAAGAAGTACATGTTTTGGGTTATTTTTTTTTCTTATTTAATTTTTAATTTTAAAATTGGACTTTAGGGGCCATTTAAACCATGCCAGGGAAAAACCTGCTCCTACAAAGTCACTTCTAAGGTATTTTAAAAGCCTACCCCATGTTGTTCCAAGAGGGGTTGGAGTGACAAAATCCAGGACCATCACCTTCTTGTTATATTTGGCTGCCTCCTGGAAAATAAAATTATTAAAATGAGTTGGAATGGCTAACATGATGGACTGGAAATGGGCTGTTGAAAACCCATGCTATTTTTACTAAGCTATAATGCCTAAAGCATAACCAATCATTAATACCTGAGAATTTCATATACCAAAACGATTAGTGCAACTCCAAGGTAAAAGTTAAGCAATACTTAGTCATAAGGTAGCTTCAAAGAATGCAGATTACAATTGCAGAACTGTCAGTCAGCTGGAATCTCTAGAATCCTCTTATGTAATTCCAGCCAAACGATAATAAATTAAGCAATAATCTGAAAAATATGTGGCCATTTCTAAGCAAGTGGTAAACAGGCAGTAGAACAGATATACTGATAGTCTACAATCCTTGATTCAACCTATGTCCAGTAAGACAATACTTTTATAAGTACTTCGAAGTTTTATCTACTTCAGTTTCTAAACAGAATACTGGAAAAGTTTTTCTTCTGAAATTGTCAGATTTCCTAAAATGTTCATGTGAAGAGCCAGTGGAGAAGTTGATGATCTCTATAAGGTTTCCAAATCTATTGTAGGGGAGTGATGACAACCATCGCAAGTTCATTTTGCAGAGTATCCTTTATCTTTCTCAGAGAATAAGCTTTGTGTATTTGCAACTAGACCTCCAAAGGTTATTTGAAAGGACTGAGTCTATGTGTCCTTCAAAGCCACCACCACTAGAATAAAAAAAATCTGAGATTACTCCAGAATCATTTACAGCAAAGCAATGCTTGCTGCCAGACATTGGCCTGCTCCCAATTTGGACAGCTTCATTTGAATCTACCTTTACTGATTCACAAGATACACCTTAGAGGAGGACAACTACCTCATCTTTTAAAACAAGGTGATGGGGAACAATGACAGGCACAAGGGCCCCTCACACATGGAAAATGTATCTCAATTCAGGGCCAGGAGCCGTACTCCTAATCTCCTGTATTTATACTTCCTGTACTCCATCACCTCCAGGCCACAGAGTGAGTGGATACACTCTTACCTCATTTCATACACAGGGGAGGCAAAAACTTTTAGTGATTAAGCTTAAGAAATCCAACTGCTCTCCATCTTGCTATTGGGGAGGAGGTTCTGTGATTAGGGAAATCATCAAAGTGAAAACAACAAATAATTATCGTATTTATAAGGAATAAAAATATATTTATTTCTTTTCAAGCCATTTGCATACAAACCCCTCATTATCCTAAAAAAAAAAAAAAAAATCAACCAAACTTAAAATGAATGAAAATATGTCCCAAAATACTGGCCC